>NW_024871010.1:3430000-3845000 GCF_019054845.1 Dipodomys spectabilis
GACCTAGCCTCCAAAAACATTTAATCTAGTAGCCATTTTTTCTAGAGATAAAATTTAGTGATTATATGCATTTTTACTCTTCTAAAATAAGGTTTTGAATTTTAAAATGAATTATATAAATGTAACACCTCTGTGTACCTCCTTTTTTAAGAAGAAAAATTATATTTACAAAAAATATTAAAGGACAAAAAAGCTTCTCAGCAGGAAAATACATTACAATCATAGTCTGATTCTGACCAAAGCACATACAATACAATACAAAAAATAATACAATAAAAGCTAATCTAAAGTAAAATGAAGAGTAAGGCCAGGGGCAGGGGTCAAGTGGTAGAGCTTTAGGTTGCCCAGCACCAGCTCTGAATCAAAACCGCAGTACTGCCAAGGGATAAAATAAAGTATTGAAAGTTAAGGAAGCATGCAGATAAAATATGACGGACAACAAAGAGAGACACAGCTGTAATCACAACATTTGGGAGACTAAGCAGTAGAATTATGAAGTTAAGATCAGACTTGGCTACATAATGAGACTGTATCATAAATAACATAGAATAAAATAAATCAAACAAAAATTTTAATGACTAGGGTGTAGTTTAAGTGAATTAAAGTAGTTTTTGTATGCAGAAAAATTACATGCTTTGATAACTACAACATTCAGTTTACACTGCAGTACAAGGTGCCCCGTGGATGCAATCCCTCCTGAGGAAATCTAAGGCAGTTGATGCAATTGTATTCGTGGCTGGACTGAGGGTTTTGCTAGGCAAAGTGTTTTGATCTCAATTCGTGGATCCCACTTACAACTCTTTTTTTTTTTTAGTACACCACCTACAAATCTCTCCCATCTCAATAACAGGGCCTTCTACCTTTCAAGTGAAGTTATCTTTGATATCTCTTAGGGTTCTTCTCCCCTTTGTCTGGAACTGCTCTGTTCCTGGGCCCACATTCAGCAGCTTATTTATTCTGAGAAGATTTGTAACTATTTGCTAGCCATCTCTATCCACTGCCATCTCCACCTCAAATAAGTCTTTGGTATCAGTATGAGTCTGGTCAGATGACAGAGCCAGCCTGGGCTGGCTTTGAACCATGATCCTCAGACCTCAGCCTTTTGAATAGCTAGGATCATAGGAGTGAGCCACTGGCACTCGGCCATCATTTCTTTCCTGCAGGAAAATTTAGGGGGGTGGAATAGCACAGCAGCACACACATTTGATAGCAACTGCCCCAGGGTGACCCAGATGCTCAGATAAAACCACTGACTTTGATATTGCCTTTGGTATCCAACAGGATATTGTTGGAATTAAGGTCTCAGTGTGTGATTCTGTTCTGGTGTGGGTAGTGAACAGCACTTACAATTTGTGTGAAGAGCCTCTTGGTTTCATCCTCATATAGGCGGCAGGATTTTGAGATCCACCCCAGAAGGTATCTCCTACTGGCCAGTTCCATTGATGAGATATACCTACTCTTCCTTCTCCATCACCTGGTACAACCTGATGGTGAGTTTGTGCCATACCTTCTTAAAAATGTCCACCTCATTCTTTAACTGATGACTGGAGGACTCTCGCTGTTAGGCCATGGTTGCAAGATTCCCTCCCCCCCACGCCCTGCAAGAAGACCACCGAGAGTCAGACTCTACAGCTTTTTTATTTAAACGGGCTGCAGCTTGGGCCTCGTCCTACACTCTGACACAGCTGAGCCTAGGAGGAGAGCCCAGAGCTAAGGATTTGCAGGTCTTATAAAGGCACACAATCAACCAGGTGTTTGGATTACCACCGCGTGTTGCTTTGCTAGACAGAAACAAGCAACAAGTGGTCACCGTCTCAAACTTTAACCTTTCATTCCCCGCCCCCCCCCCTTGATTTATGGTCCTGAGCCACAATCTTGTGGCTCTGGCCCCAAACTAAACTTCAACAGCTCTTGATCTTGAATGAGTATATCAATAACAATCAGCCCATTTTTCTTTTCTTGTGGGGTATGCGGAGTGGTTGGGTAGGATGCTTGGAGACTTCCCATGTTTCCCCATGGTCATCCAGGGCAAAGAGGTCAGCTGGTCTGGCATGGGAGCAGTGGATCCAAGCAGCAACGCCGTCCACCTTAAGGGCAGTGGTTGTAGCCAGTAGCACCATGTAAGGTCCCTTCAATCGTGGTTTCTGAGATCGCAAGTTATGCCTTCGAACAAACACCTAGTCCCCTGGTTTAAACAAATGTGGGGTAGGAATAGAAGCAGAATCATATAATGCTCTAAGCTGGGGCCACATACTCTTATGCACCAGCTGTAAATAGTCAAGCTTACACAGAAATTTAGTATCATCCAAATTAGCAAGCAATTAAAGACAAGCCAATAGGGTGAATTTCTTATTCTAAACAAGGCAAAAGGAAGGAGCTATACCCAGTCTGCACCAGTCTCCAAGGCCAATTTAATTAAGGTCTCTTTTAGAGTCCGATTCTTACCTGCCCTGAACTCTAGGATCTATAAGAACAGTGCAATTTCCAATCCATCCCAAATGCCACGGCTATTCGCTGACTTACTTTTGAGATATAGGCCGGTCCATTGTCTGATCCATTGGGGGATGGGAAGCCATACCTGGGTAGAATTTCTTCCAGGATCTCCTTAGCCACGACGTTTGTGGTCTCATGCTTTGTTGGGTAGGCTTCAACCCATACTGAAAAGGTGTCTACAAAAACTAGCAAATTTTTATATCCAAATTTTCCAGTTTTAATTTCTGTGAAGTCTACTTCCCAATACACACCTGGCCTAACTCCATGGAGGCGAGCTCCTTTTGTAACCGGCTGACTGGGGGCATTAGTGAGCTGACAGGCTTTACAATTTTTAACAATGTCCTCAATGAGTTGGTTCCCTTGCCTAATTTTTACTTCTGAGTGTCGGAGCAAGTCCTGCATTCTTCAGGTTCCCATGTGAGAGACCCGATGGATTCTCTTAAGAATCCCCTTGGCCAATCATTGTGGCAAGGTAAGTTTCCCCTCACCAGTTTTCCACCAGTCATTATTTCCTTCTCTGCCCGGGGGTTTATAGGCCTTGGGAATTTTCTTTATCCACTCCAAGTCTTCTTGGGAATACTGAGGCTCAGCAGGCAAAGCTCGTGGCCCTGGGTCTACTAGAGTCAGTACTTCCGCTCTGGGCTGGAGGGCTGCCTCCTTAGCTGCCTGATCAGCCAAGTTATTTCCTTTGGTTATTGAATCAGTTCCATTTTGATAGCCAAGGCAGTGCATAATGGCAATATTTGTTGTTTCCCATAAGGCCCAGATGAGGCTTAAAATTTCTTGTTTGTTTTTAATAGTCTTTCCCTCAGCTGTCAGCAGCCCCCTCTCTTGGTAAATGGCTCCATGGACATGCACGGTGGCAAAAGCATACCGACTGTCTGTGTAAATGTTTAGTCTCTTCCTTTTTCCCATTTGTAGGGCTTTTTTTACTGCCACTAGCTCTGCTCTTTGTGTAGATGTTCCCTGGTGGAGTACTTCTACCCACACTATCACAGTGTCCATGGTGACTTTTGGGCCCTCATACCTTTTTCCATCTCAAATGAAACTGCTGCCATCTGTGAACCTGGTATGCTCAGCATGTAATAGTGGGGAGTCCAACAAATCTGTCATCTTTTCCTTGGCCTGGTTTCTCTTTTCATGCTCCATTTTACGTTCTCTGTCCTTCCTTTCCTGACTTTGCTCCTCTGTTTCTCTTATTGTAAACCTTTTCTGCCACGTCTACTAGATCCCTAATAGACTTTTCACCAAGGCTGTCTAGAGCCTGCAACTTTATGTCTGGTGCAGTTTGATTTATATAGGCAAACATAATGATCTGTGTTGACCCCTGGGTCTCAAGTTCATATGGGGTATATTGATTAAAAGCTTCCATGAGACGCTCAAGATATGCTGTTGGACTTTCATTTATTCCCTGTCTTACATCATAAACCTTGGCCATATTAGTAGGTCAGCAAGCCACCGCTTTGAGACCTGCCAACAGAGCCTGGTGGTAGAAGAGGAGTGACTCCCTACCTTCAACTATATTTTAGTCCCATTTTGGTCGGATCTCAGGAAAATAGGCAGTGATCAGGGCAGGATCGGTGATGGGTGCTCCTGTGGGGCCACGGATATGTTTCTGGCCGGTCTCTCAGATACAGTCTCTCTCTTCAGTGGTAAAAAGAACCTGTAAAAGCTGACTGCAATCATCCCAAGTGGGCTGATGAGTAAAGAGAATAGTTTCAAGCAAACGAATTAAATCCTGGGGTTTCTCAGAAAAGGGGGCATTTTGGATGTGCCAATTTTATAGATGACTGGTAGAAAATGGACACTATTGGGTTGCTGTTGACCATCCACATCCACAGTACCTACGGCATGTAAGGAAAAAACAGCTGCATTAGATGGGGGGTTGATCCTACTGCGGCGTCGAGTGACTGGCCCCTCAGAAACTTTAAGGGCAGTTGCCAAGTGTTCTATAGCTCCCTCCTCCTCTTGGTCATTCTCAGGTTCTGCAAAAGGAACCTGGGAAGGGGAGCATGGGTGAGGAAACATTTCTTCTTCCAAGTTATCTCCCTGAAAAAACAGTGGGTACACTTTCTTTTCCTCTTTCTTAGTTTCTTTTTGTAAGTCGAAGAGGCTAGATGGAGTGTTGCCCATGGTTTCCAGTCCTGTCAGTCATAAAGTACAAAAGACAATAAACAGTACAAACAAAACACATGCAAGCCTGACAGTTACAAAAAAAAAAAAAAGCTTACAAAGTGGAGATCTCCCAAGATGGTCTGCTGACTCCTGTCATGGTGGGGTTCCATACCCATGCCCCACAGCAGAAGGAGTAGAACCACAGTGGGCGAGTTGGGCCTCAGTTAGGAGGGTCTCTTGGTCAGTTCAGGCCCCAAACCAAACCAACCATTGCCCCACAATTCACACGCCGAGGTTCCAAGACCCCCCCCCCCCCGCCCCACAACGGGGTTCCAAGGACCACACCCCACACGGTGGGGTTCCAAGGACCCCTGCTCCACACAGCAGGGTTCCCCCTCCCCACAAGAGGATCTGCGACGTCTCTCAGTTCCTCCAGCGTTGTCTTGCAAGTGGGTCCACTTTGAAAGCCCTTTACAAATTTGAGGGGATATCCTCACAAGGGAAAATGAAAGTAAAACAGACAAACGAGAGGACAAGACAAATTAACAAAGACAACGCTGTTTTACCTTTGGAGTATGAGGTCTCGGGGGTCTTTGGGGAGTATCTCAGACGAACCCCACTAATATGTTATGCCATGGTTGCAGGACCCCCTAATAGCAAAAAGACCACCGAGAGTCAGACTCTACAGCTTTTTTATTTAAACGGGCTTCAGCTTGGGCCTCGTCCTACACTCTGACACAGTGGAGTCTAGGAGGAGAGCCCCGACCAAAGGATTTGCAGGTCTTATAAAGGCACACAATCAACCAGGTATTTGGATTACCACCACGTGTTGCTTTGCTAGACAGAAACAAGCAACAAGTGGTCACTGCCTCAAACTTTAACCTTTCATCCCTTCAGGAGTATTTTAACTGCCACTTCCATGTGTGTGAGGTGTGGATGGCCAGCTTCACTTGTCCATTGGTATCATGGTCGATGAGCTCTTTCATCTGGTATTGATTGATGATCGCTTCATTCAAGAATATGGAGAATGATTCTTTGTATTCTTCCATCCTTCTGCTATGATGGCAGGTAGCAAGTCTACCTAAAATTAACTAAATAAAATAATGGAAACCCAGAAAAAATAAAAAGAAATACCAAAACCAAACGACAACTCACCCCCCCCAAAATCAGAAAAATAATGAATTTTGTTTGAGTCAGTCCAGCGTGTCACCAATCAAGAGCTCCTAGATGTGTAAACTGACATAGGTTGGAGCACAGTGGCTTCCTATATACATTGCATGACCTCTCAAAACGGAGCTATCACAGCCCATCATAGTGACATATATGACTTAGGCTTGTGATTACCTCAGGATAAGAATATAAGAGCAGTGAAGCATAGAGGACAGACAGAATTTTAACTAGCTACTCATAGGCTGAATCAGCTTAGGTAGTTACTCAAGAGGCTGAGATCTGAAGGCCACTGTTCAAAGCTAGTCAAATCATGAAAATACATGCGATTATCTCCAAAAAAACAGAAGTAGAACAGTGGCTCAAGTGGTAGACCACTACCTTTGGGCACAGAAGCTTAGGAATAATGCCTACGCAATATCAAGCCTCAAGAATAATGAATGTATGCATGAGCACATGCACATGTGTGTGCGCATACTCGCACGAGCCTGCACACACACACAAATGAATATTTCAATGTGAAGTTCTTTAATTTTAACCTTGCTGTACTTTATTTCCCTGTATTAGTTTACAAATTAACAAAATCAGCTAAGCACCTATTTACATACAACTCATGTTTCTCTAAAGTCTACTCTCGCTTTGGAAGCCTGCTTTTATTTGACCCAAAAGTAAATTATTCAGGAAGTCAATTTGTCTCTCTCAAGTCTGTTGTATTAGATGATTTTTAGGTTCCTCCTAGGAATATGATTTTGTGTAATCCTGCATCAAGCAGCATATTTCTTTCACGAGAAGGGAAGATCCTGTCAAACAATAATAGGTTTTTCTCCTCCTGGCGAGCATCTGTAGTTTTACTAACTTCATAAAATTCATGATCTGTCTGTGTATGCCAAAGACTGCTGTGCAAATAAAAAGACCCTTCTCAAAACTTAGCATTTGTATACTATTCATAGGTATGAGGTGTTTAAATATACTGAAATTTCTTTGGAATAAATAATATTCATCTTGACTATCTTGAGAAAGAAGAATTGGTTTCTCAGCACTTTAGGTAAGAACATGAGTGAAAGAAACAAAAGGAAAAGTGAAGAACAATAATCCATATATTCAAATGAAACAAAACAACCCAAGAAAACATAAATTAATTCAGTACTGAAGAACCTGCAGAAAATGCAAATATAAAAATAAACTATGACAAGCTTATGAATATCCTGACTACATGGGAGTGAACTGTTGTAAGGATAGTGCTTAAAGCCCAGACTGGACAGAAAGATCTGTACACAATGCCATGCACCTGTTATTTTAAATTCCAGGAAGAATAACATAAAGTGTACTGAGCCCAAAATCAGATACAAGTAGGAAGCCAGATTCTATCTGAAAAATAATCAGAATAATTTAAGTCTGAGGACATGACAAAGTGGTAAGAACAACCATTTTGGGGGCACAAGACACTCAATTCAAACTCTAATATTATGGGTATTAAAGAAAAAACTATGATTTTAAATAATTGTAAGATTTGAGTATTTGAGTGGAGAAAAATCCATGAGAGAGATAGAATGAACCCACATTGCAATACTTTCTACTTAAGTGATAATGTTATGTGGTACTTCAGACAAAACAGTTACCTTGCAAATGAGTATGGATGTGCACTTGGGTGATGGAAATACTCTACTTACACAGGGGTAAATTAAATAGATTTTTTGGGGTAGATTGTACATCTTGAACTAAGAGCCTAGGTGATGTCCCTGAGCTTTTTCTCTCAAGGCTACCACTCTACCACTTTCATCCACAGTTCCAATTCTGATTTTCTGTTGGTTGTTTGGAGATAAGAGGATCATGGACTTTCCTGCCCAGGATGGCTTCAAACCACAATCGTCAGATCTCAGCCTCCTGAGTAACCAGGATTCCAGCCATGAGCCATCAATGTTTTTAATAATTTAGTAAATTGTGCAGTTACAGAAGTTATAAATTATCTTTATAACCTGTGTAATATATGTGTGTATGTATATATCAATGCATACGGATGGAAATATTTTAGCATATTTTTGTATCTACAATAGATTTGTGAAATCATCCTACATTATAAAATAAAATGGTAGCCTGGTGCCGTTGGCTCATGCCTGTAATCCTAGCTACTCAGGAGGCTGAGATCAGAAGATTGCAAGTCAAAGCAGACAGAAAAGGAAGTCTGAGAGATTCTTATCTCCAATAAACCACTCAAAAACCGGAAGTGGCACCGTGTCCCAAGTGGTAGAGTGCTCGCCTTGAGCTGAAGAGCTGAGGGAAAGCACCCAGATCCAAGTTCAAGCCCCACGACAGATGAAAAATAAATAAATAAAAATAAAATAAAATGGAAACAAAAGTTAATAAGGAGCAAAACAAAGGGAATTGTCACACGTTTCTTGTTGTTGAATGTAATATGAATTGTGAGAATCAGTTTGGCAAAATCATCTGTATTTGAACAAAATGGCTAATAGCTATTAAATCCAATTAATCTATTTACCCATATTGTGCATCCTCACACATGAGTGTCAAAATCAAACCACAGTTTCTGCCTTTGTATTTAACTCACCTGTTATAAGTTAGAGGATAGATGAAGTAATCAAATAAAGATTAAAATAATAGTAAGTGAGGCTATGAGTTAGAGCTGAAAATGATTTTAAATATGATAATAGCTAATTAAATTGCATATTTCTTACCTTTACACTATTGTCATGTCCCTCATTCCCACATTAGAAAAGTACATAGAAGTTTCTCACTAAATAATATGTACAATTATGAAAAAAAGTATTGAAAAAATATGGGCACCGTGTGGTTTTAGCTTATTGTGACCTGTAGGGGGTAGTGTGTTTTTGAGGAATTGCAATACGTTCTAATGGAGATGAAGAGAGGGATGTGCTTATTCTGGAAAACTGGCTAGAAGATTTTTCCCAGAAAGATAGTGATGAATTCTTCCAAAAGGTTACAGTAAAATCACTTTCACCACCATGTTCACTGCTGCACTATTCACCGTAGAAAACTTATGGAAACAGCCCAGATGCCCTTTGGCAGAAGGATGGTTAGAGAAAGTGTGGCACATATACACAATTGTATTGCACCCATCCATTATGAAGATTGTTACATTATTTGCAAAGAAATGGATAGATCTAAAAATATGTTAAGTAAACTAAGTCAGAGACACACACACAAAGGATCCATGCTCTGTCTCATATTTGGAAGATAGAACTTTATACAAGTTTTCACAGCAATATTAACCAAAGCATGCTATTTGCAGAGGAGAATTTAAAAGGTGTATTTTCTTATAAAATTGAATTTTTAATCCAACAAAATGAATACCAGGAAACTATCACTTAAGTTATGAGGAAAATTCAAAGGGAAGGATTAAAAAGAGTTATGGAGTAAGAGAGTGAAGGCATAATATTCAATACAGATAGTATGAAAGTAGAAAAAATTAAACTGGGGTGAGATTTGGAAGGGTGTGGGGAAGTTATGTAAAGATCCATTGTACATAAAAACTGATTTGTGGAATGGAAATTCCCTTGTACAATTATTTAAGATAATAAAAATATAATTAAAAACAATGGAGACACTTTTTCTTAAACTGTGTTCTCTTAAACCATGAGTCAATATAATAGTTTCCTCCTTAGAAATGTTCTTTGCAGGTATTTTCCTCACAGTAACGGAAAAGTGATCAATGCAATGTATATCAATACATAACTTTGCACATCATAAAGAGACACATTATAAATTCTATTTCCATCTCTTTTAAAAATAAAATTGTTTGCTCTATAAATTGATCAGAGGCATGGATATTGTGGCTTGTTAGTGCATTACACATGTCTCTCTCTTCCTCTCTCTCTTTCAAGGTTCTCATAGATAATATGATTGCTCCATAATTATCCTAATTTATTTTACTTTTATATTTTTGGTTGCATCATTTCACTTTCTGCTCTGCCATTTCTCAAATCATTTACATACAAGGTATTATTTCCTATTTTCTCATTCCTAGAATAAGCTGCACATGAAGACACCACTGGTCCTCATTTTCAGTCTGTACCTTTTAATACGGGGGAAAATCTTTCCTCTGCTTTCTATCAATTCTCTACTCTCCAGTTAGAATATTTAGAATAGTAAAAATGGAAAAAGAGAAAACAAATCATGGTGAAAAAAAAGATGCAGAAAATTCACCAGTTTTTTCTGACTAGTTCAACCAATGTGAACTATTGGGGAAATACATGGACACCTCATTCCAACTGGTACTCAAAGTCTCTGGTTAGGCAATTCTGATGAAGACAAGGAACAAGATGAAAAAGTGAGGAATGGTATCATTTGCAAAAAAAAAAAAAAATGGAGAAGGATCCAAGCAAATTTCTTCTTTGGGCTGCCTAAATTAATCGGCTTGCTACAGTGTGGAGAAATCTTTCCAAAAAGGCCACTCGTGTGAATACTAGGGATGAAGATGAGTATACCGCTCTTCATCAGGAAGCCTACAGTTGACACTGAGACATTGTCCATGAGTTGGTGGCTCGAGGCAGATATTCATGCAATAACTGTGAATGGCTGGACACACCTGCACAGTGCTTATACGTGGAATAATACCAGTGTGGCTTCTTTATTACTTCATCATGATGCAGATACCAGTGTCTAAACTAAAGGCCTCTTGACCCCCTTGCATCTTGCTGCTGGGAATAGAAACAGCAAAGATACGTTTGATCTCCTTCTGTTGAACCATTATATTAAACCAGGTCTGAAGAACAACTTGGAAGAAACTGCATTTGATACTGCCAAAGGATAAGTATTTATGACTACCTCTTTGAAGTTGTGAAAGGCTGTACAAATTGTTCTCCTACGTCTTAATGATTTGGTTAAGTTACTTAAATTTCAAAAATGCCAGTCCATCTTTTGTCTCTGTACAAAATATTTTCACAATACAAAGCAACAGCAATATCTTACTTTAAAAATTCATGGATTCCATGGTATTCTTCCAAATGAATTGCCTGACTTTGATTTCAAAATATATTCAAGAGTTGTTTGTGTACATCTATAATGATTTCTGTAGAGCTTGTGATTTTTTAAATCAAAAATAATTTTAACGTATCTGTTGAAATGAGTAGTACAGAAACTAAAGATATTTCTGGTGCTTGTCTGAAGAAAGTATATTTTAACATATTCTGTATTTTGTTTGTAAGATGTCCATAGTCTATTTCATTCTTTCCTAGATATAATACTTTGAATACTACATTGTTATATATTATATATATTCATTAATAAATGTGTCCTTACAGATTGCATTCCATATAAAAACAGTTTAAGATTCTTTTTTCTCCTAGGTCCTTATAGTATTTTATTTCTTTGGGATAAAATTAAAATGTTATCTAATTTCAAAGTTTTGTAAAGTTATGCTATGTAAAGACCTTTCTAAGGTGAAGATGTAATACACTGATGCCAAACTAACTTTTAATTATATGAATCGCATGTGTTGTTACACTTGTATTTTTGTAATCAACTTTTTAATAACTGTTTTTCATTTCTTGCATCTGAAGAATGAAAAATATGGAATACTTCGCATATTTTCAGATTATCCCTGTCCAAGTGGCATGTTTATCTCTATATTGTTGTAATTTATGTATACGTGCTGCCGAAGCATGTAGTATCCTGTAAATTTAAGTAGTTAATGATGCAGTCTCTATACAGGCATATATCCTTGGTTGTCTATTTGTAACAAGGAAACCTTATTGTTACTAACAATGCTATTGATCTTATTTCTCTGAAATTCTGTGTATAGTGGAAAAAACATATTGTTCGGTAGATAGCTCACATTTGCATTTTTTTGCCAATGACTATTTTAAGTCTTTTTCATTTTAAATTTGATCATACTTTGAAGCCTTTATAGCTAGGTTCAAAGAGATGGCTTTTCAAGTACTTATTTATCAACTGAGTTAGCTTTGTGGAGCTAATGGATTCAAAGTAAGCCTTGCTGAAGAGCTACTTCTAAACTTTTGCAGCTTAAAATTTCCCAAATGAGGTCTTACTGGCACAAATGTCTACTGACCCTTTACCCTTCTTCCATGTAGTAACAGACCAAACAGAATATCTTACCCTGACAGCAAAGATTATCTTACTGGAACAAAACTAATCTTAGTTACAAGGGATCATAGAGAAATAAACAGTTCTGACTAGAAAGTATTTTATCAAAATGTAGTTGTTTATTATACCTACCATTTCAAAAATAGCTAAAGCCAAGAAGGTGAAAAAAAATGTTCTTATGCATTATTGTCCTGACCTGTCTACCATCCAATCAGATAGGAACATACACTACTGAATTTCTATCACCAAATATTTCCATAGATCCAGGAGAAGTCCATATTTTTCTCCTTGATATTAGGCCTTACATTGGTAATGTTTTAGTCACAGTGTTTCCTCTTGCCTCTAAGCTGTAAATCTACAAATGGTAAAGCTTTAGGTCTAACTCTACCAAACTCTGAGGTAGAGATAATGGAATAATACTGTAAAACAGAGTTGCCTTTGATACCTTAACCACAACAGAACAATGAAAAACATTTCCTTATATTACATATAGTTATATATTTTGTATTTATATGTGCTAATTTTATGTTTCACACAATGAAACTTACTAGAATTAATCGATAATTTGACAAATAAATTGATATTTATTATAATAAATAGATTGGAATATAAATAATTAGGTTTAGAATATATATTAGAATATAAGAAGTATCAGTGCAATGTCTTCGGTATAAACTTGTGATACCTTCCAAGTGTTCTTAGACTCCTGAATTCACATGGCAAAAAAAAATGTTGTTTTCCTTTAATATGTAAGGGATTTTACTCTGCTGCTCTGTATATTGTTTTAACTCGCTGGACCCAGAATGGTTTTCTCCATATTTCTGATCATACCCAAATTTTGCTGATATGATGTCCAAAAGGTATTCTTCTTCTACAGGACCCACGTGTCCTAGGATCCCAGGTCCCAGTTATTTGTATCATCAGATAACAAGGGCAAGTCCTCATACCTAGGCCCATGCCACATGCCAACAGAAAGTAATTGAAGACTCATCTCAACTTCTCATTTCCTATAATAATGCAGGGCCCCAATTACATAGGATTTAGCAGTAAGCAATTGTGAAATGCAAGGCAACTTAAAATGAAAGATGAGATCACAAAATCTGAGAGAAACTTCTGTAATTCACACTTTCAATTTACAGATGACCAGCCCATATTAGTGAACAAGATCACAAATGTCACAAGAATATTTTTAATACCCCTCTCCTAATGATTAATGAAAGATTTCAGTCCAGTATAAGTAGGCCAAAAAATAGTTCCTGGAAGGATAGATCCATAATTTTTCTACCAAGGCTAGGAAAACTTGACTTAGAAGTCAAATATAATTCAGAAAAACATTAATTGAGAAGATCCTTAGTGCTTCAAAACACTGGTACTTCAGTTAACCTTGGTTATGTAGTATAAAAAGGTTTTCATTCTCAAACCAATGGTAACCTATATTTAATCTCCTGAAAATATATTCCTATTCAAATAATTTTTTAGGGGGTCCAGGCGTGGGGCCTGATCTCTGAGCCTGGGCGCTGTCCCTCAGCTCTTCAGCTTAAGACTAGCACTCTACCACTTGAGCCACAGCACACTTCCAGATTTTTTTCTTTTTGGTCATGTGATGCTGGGGAATTGAACACAGGACCTCATGCATGCAAGCAAGTGCTTTACCACAGAGCCACCTTCCCAGCGCCTCAAATAAACTTTTTAAAGGCACATTCGCCAAAATAACATTTGACGATTAGATGATACTTAGTAACATTACAAGTTTTTCAAGTGGAAGGAGCAAGTTAAAATAGAGTTGATTTATTATCCAGCACTAACAACAAACAGGTTCAACTATTCCTTAAATTATAGAAATAGTAGCCCCCACCATTTGTGTTGTTCAGTAGATGCCTTCCAGAAATGTGTTATATAGATCAGCCTTCCATATTTCAAGCCTAAACTTTAGCTAATAAAGTAAATTTCATCAAATAATAAGGTACATTTTAAAAGATCACGAATAGTTGCCTTATCATGTTGTTTGATGTTTTCCTTAAGAAATATGACTTTAAGTCTTGAATATGGGTACTCATCAGAGATGTGACAAACATAAAATCTGTCTTCTATTTCTATCATATTCCTCCACAGTAATAAATTTTAATTTTCTTCTTTTCCCAAAAGTTATACATAGTAGAGAATATTATCTCATGTAAAATAAAATAATCACAAACCATTGTACAAAGCCATTTATAAAAACTGGTAGTTAGGAAAACATTCTAAGCCATTTTTAAACTTTCTTGTTGACTAAATATTAATCTTCCAAATGGATGAGAATAAAATCATGTATAGGTGCTTCACGACTTCAGTCTTGCAAATTGTTATTGCAGATGAATTAATTATGGAAATATAAGCTGATATCAGTTCAAGTATATGCAGGATAGAAATGCCATAGAATGTATATAAACCTGTCAAAGTATGAACAGACAGTTAAACAGAATGACTATCAAAAAGTTGAGACCAGAGAATATTAGTAAAAACATAGAATGAATGAAAACTGAAAAAGTGGCAAGTACAACTAGAATACTCAATGTACACATGTGATAAAGGAAGTGGTAAATCTGAAATAAATCTTGGAGAAGGGATTGGTTGAGAATGATAGAAGGAGTGACTCTGATCCAGGAGCATTGGACAATTACATGGACATATTTAATTGTAACACAATTGCACAACCTTTTGAAATTTAGTTAAAAACACAACAAAAACCAAACACACAAAAATCACAACCAAACAGCAACCTCTAGAGAGTATAAATATGACCTCTCAAAATTTTAAATAGTTAATCAAGGGCAGTATGAGAAAAGCAAACCAACTGTTCAAAGAGGGCAGTTTGGGGTAGGGGAGAATTTTGAACAGATTTAAATAGATTGTCTAAGGTTATAAATCACTTACATCTGCAGCAAATATTTTCTAATGGGAGATCTCTTTGTCTGAACTGGATATTCCAGTCCTGAGATACATTTGATAGCTGGTGAATATAGAATGGAAGAAACAAGATCAAAACTCATTACTCCATTGGAGAGAAAACAGTCCTCTATGTTTTCTCTCATCTCTCTTTACTACTCTTTTTCATACTTTTCAGTCAAGTGATTTTGAATTATGTCGTTCCTTCTTTGTTCTGGCAAAGTAATCGGTCAAAGTAATTCACTAAAGATTATTTGCCATTTTTTCTATTACGCTGTTTACTTGTCCAAGCGAATCCATGAAACTTCCCTCTTGCATTTGGTTGCCACGAAAACCCAACATCTATGATAATGAGGACAAACTCTCATGTAAAACGTTGTCTCCAAAGAACCAGTCCAAGAAGCTGTGATCACAAATATTTAGCTATACTTTTTTTTCTTTTATCTTGAAAGTCTTCTTATGTCTAAAGTGCCCACAAAAATAAGTACTCCACCACTTTTTGTTTCAATTACTTCTAACCTCAAAGATATAGTTTGCTAACAAGATGCTTAGAGGAAACCGAAGAATACTCCACTTTTATCTTCTCACTTAAGACTCTCGTTAGATACCATATCAGGAACAGTGAAGTTATTCTTTGCAAATTTACTTCAATAGATTATTTTTCTCTTGGTCTTGCATTTGCTTAACAAGATGTATGGAGAAGAATAGAGTTAAATCACCGATACCTTGGATGACAGTGTCTGTTACAAAGGACAATACTTCTATGTCCTATTCCTATGTCCTCCTCTCAGCTCTTACCTGATTTCCAATTAATCACAGCTTCTTGGGTTAAAGTCTAGTGAAGTGGAAGGACTATAAGGCCTCCCCCACTGCTACGTCTTCATGGTTTCTCTTTTAAAACTATTTTATTTAGATGTGGAACTTATTTTTATGTCTTCATTCGATCTAGTGTGCATTGAAGTGAGCCACATAGGCTCTGTAAAACCACTTTATGTAGCAAAAATATTAGGACAATCTATTTTAAAAAGTTTTGGCCTCCCTCCACTGCTGAAGCTAATATGCTTAGCTAGGGCTTCTAAGAACACTGTTTTCTTACGTTTTCCATTTGCTCTTCTTTTCTGATCCCAAAACTTTTTGGCTTATGTAATAAGAGAAGTCTTCACAGTCTCTTGTTAATAATGATATTATATTTTTGAGCCACTTAGAAATGTGAAATCATTCGTTTGAAGTATCCAATCACATTTTTTCTGTGTTTCAGTGCTTTACGTGCAAAGACATTGTGGAAAGTATTATAAGCAGAAAAGTGTAAATCCAATATCTTCTTTCATTGTGGAGGGCACTTTCGCCCTAAATAGTTTGACCCCAATTATCTTTTTCAGAGAATTACTGTTTAGTAAGCAAAGGTCAAATCACAATTTTGATATTTTTTTTTAAAGAACTTTGAATTTAAATTCCACTACAACTTTGTTTCACACAGTAAGAGTATATTTTTTGGGTAAGGACAATTCTCAAGGTAACCTACAGGATTTATAGCAAGGTTTGTGAGGTTTGTTTTTTTTAGTGTGTAAAAGAACCATCTTCACCCACATTGCTCCCTCTAAGCTAAGTCTCCATGGATTTCTTTGCATGAAAGCCTATTCTCCCAGGCAATTTAAAATTTTTTTAAATAGGCTAAGTTTTTAAAAAGATTGAACAATTAAAATTTACCTGTCATAACTTTAAAACTCTTTTGAAATTCCTTTAACAGAATCACGAATTCACCAATCCTAATTTCATCTTTACCATATTAAACAGTTAATATGTTGTTTTCATGATATCGTGTCCATGCAACTATTATTTTCCAGGGCCTTTGTTATGTTATATATATGACCATATATGCTGATGCTAAGCAAAATGAAATCCAAGATATGGAAACAGAGATTTTTATTTGCAGTTGTTGTTTTTAATGTACTATGTGATTTCTTTTTTCTTTTGACATTTTTCCCTATGGTTTATTCCCTGCTGTATAAGATTTTGATACCCTGTGTATTGGTATACATTTACCTTAATTAGGGAAGGGAATAGGAAGAACAAAATGGTGAGAAACAGGACAAAGGGCAAACCAATACAATAGCAATGCTCACAAGACAATATGATGAAAATGTACATTACAACTTGCGAGGGGTATTGTGGTGAAGGAAAACTGTGAGAAAAATAAGAAAGGGGATAACAAGTTTGAAACATTATGTATTCACTACCTTACAATTACTGTAACTCCACTGTACATAGCTTTGACAAGAAAATTAAATTAAATAAATAAGCTACATGAAATAAAATTTCACTGTATTGGCATAGTAAATACTATTATTTTTTAATAACTTTTAAAAATCAATACTATTTGGCACTCAATTTGAATTAATTACCCCTCTTTAATCAGAGGGCCATCAACTTGAATGTTATCCAACTAGACAATATTTTCACAATATACTTGCCAATATTTTGAAAAAAGAATAAATTTAAACTTTCTCATACTAAAACAGTAAACAGTTTCATTCAATGGAAACCCATAACTTTTAAAAGTAAATAAGTTGTTAAGAGGACAGAATATATGTGTTCTTCAAAATTCCTATGACTAATAACTACTCATTTTCAAATTCTGAACATTCCTACCTGAGAGCTTCAAAAGAATACCTGTTTGCATATTATGTAATTCTGCAATAGATTCATATTCCAATGGGTTGCTACAGATTGAGAAGTAAACAGAAAAGTAGCCACATTCCGGTAAAGCATAAAACTATGAAGCATCTGTAATAATTAATTCTTCAAGAGTAAGCAATTATTTATCAAAGTAAGGTATTATTTCTGTGACCATCAATCCGAAGACTTATGGCATAAAGTCATCCTAGCCCAACAGTTTCCAAGGTGTAAGGTGCACCTCAAAGTTCCCTTAATTAACAACACGAATAGCTTATCTTTATTGTGAAAAAAATACTACACCTCTGCTAATGTGATGCCCTCCATGTTCTGGAAAGAACACCACAATAAACTGGGTTGCATCATTTCCCCCCCCCTAGTATTCTTGAGATCAGACCATTTGCAAATATTACTTATATTAATACTTTTTTAACTATCATAGATACTCAGGATGCTAAGAGCGAAATGTTACAGTTCAAAGCAAGCCCAGGCAGGAAGGTTCCTTAGATGTTTATCTCCAATAAACTTCTCAGCAAAAGCCAGACACAAGTGGCACTGAGATTGAAGTGGTAGGGAACAAGCCTTGAGCATAAACAAGCTCAGAGACAGTGTCCAGACACAGAGTTCAAGCACTAGGACAAACCAATAAAACAAAAACAAAAATGAAAACAAACCCCCAACCTAGCATTTTTCTCGTTGTATACAGAGGCACATAATTAAGGGAATTGTTTCCTGTGTTACATAGGTAGAACAAAGAAGATGTCACACAATTATTCTCCTCATACTATGTTATACCAAAGCCTCAAAAAATTGCTTTTGATAAATTTATAAATTAATATCATGCATTTCTTGGCAACTCTGTCTACATTATTCACATTAACATTTTATACATGAATTGTGGGAATTATCTATTAACTAATTTCTAATTATATCTCTCTTGAAAGAAAATTCTAGGCAAGTAGACTGCAAGAATCATTTGTGAATTTGTCTATTAAACCGTCTACTTAAAAATAATTTTGGGGCTGGGAAGGTGGCTCAGTGCTTGCCTTACAGGCATGAGGCCCTGGGTTCGATTGCTCCGCACCACATAAGTGTAAAAACCCGGAAGTGGTGCTGTGGCTCAAGTGGTAGAGCACTAGCTTTGAGCTGAAGAGCTGAGGGACAGTGTGCAGCCCCAGAGTTCAGGCCACACGACTGACAAAAAAAGAAAGAATTTTGTAGTATCCAATAGAATATGAAATTGCAAACAAAACCAAAATATTTATTTTAAATCTCAATTCTAATTTAGCAACATTTACAAAGTCCTACATTAGACAAACTTTGCTATTTCTCCAGTCTTAAGCTTTTGTAATCCTTCATCATTTCTTTGGAATCCAACAGAATGATGTTTACTTACTTTCTCAAATTTTGGAAGGTAATCATGTGTCATTTTGCATCTAGGAATGTTCTGTAATGGAGAGAGAATTTAAAACACAAGTGAGGATTATATATGGGTTGCATTTCAATAAGAAACTTGACTTCTCAAAAAGTGACAAAATTAGCCCAGCCTTCCAACTGTGTATTCCTTTCTTGTTTGGTTTGTTTTATTATGACAAAATTATACTACCTGCTCCAGGGAAGGTATCACTATGTAATTCCACTCTCTAATCTTCTGTTTTAGTCTGAGTGTTAGAATTCTAGGCTTATATCACATTGCCCTGCCATAGTTTCTTATTTTATTTAATCTAGATACAGATTAGCAATTCTGAATTTCTCCAGTGATATTACCCACTAAATTGCTCAGACTGTTCCTGTACTATTTTCAAACATTTTCTAACATTTGACACAGGATATGAACATATTCAGATGCACCTGCGGGGTCTCTGATTCATTCCTCAATGGATATGATACCTTTAATAATGATTACTTGACTCCCTCAACAAAATTTTGGCCAACCGAAATTCATCCAAATTTGGTCAACAATTCATCCAAAAAATCATACACCACGATCAAACAGGATTCATTTCAGGGATGCAAAGCTGGTTCAATATACGCAAATCAATTAATATTATTCATCACATCAACAGGAGCAAGAATAAGAACCACATGGTTATCTCAATAGACGCAGAAAAAGCATTCGACAAGGTCCAACACCCCTTTATGATGAAGGTTTTGAAAAAATTAGGAATCCATGGAACATTCCTCAATTCAATAAAGGCTGTATATGACAAACCTACAGCCAGCATTATACTCAATGGTGAAAAACTAAAGCCATTTCCTCTTAACTCAGGAACAAGACAAGGATGCCCACTCTCTCCACTTCTCTTCAATCTAGTATTAGAATGCCTAGCTACAGCAATAAGACAAGATGCAGACATAAAGGGGATCCAAATAGGGAAAGAAGAAATAAAACTCTCCCTCTTTGCAGATGACATGATCTTGTATTTAAAGAATCCCATAGACTCCACTCCCAAATTACTCAAGCTGATTCAAAACTTTGGCAAAGTAGCAGGTAATAAAATTAACCCCCAAAAATCAATGGCTTTTCTGTATGCCAACAATGAGAAAAGTGTGGCTGAAATTAGGAAAGCAACTCCATTTGTAATAGCCCCACAAAAAATAAAATACCTAGGAATTAACTTAACTAAAGAAGTGAAGGACCTCTATGATGAAAACTTTAAAAGCTTGAAAAAGGAAATCAACACAGAACTTAAAAAATGGCAAAACCTCCCATGCTCCTGGATTGGAAAGATTAACATCGTGAAAATGGCAATACTTCCCAAGGCTATCTACAAATTCAACGCAATACCTATCAAAATTCCACCCTCATTCTTCAAGGAAATAGAAGAGGCAATCCAAAAATTCATATGGAACAATAAAAGACCCCGAATAGCAAAAACGCTCCTCAACGGAAAGAACACAGCTGGAGGAATATCAGTACCAAATTTCAAACTCTACTATAAAGCCATAGTAATCAAAACAGCTTGGTATTGGCATAAGAACAGACCTCAGGACCAATGGAATAGAATTGAAAACCCAGAAATGAACCTACAGACCTATAGCCATCTAATCTTCGATAAGGGAGCTAAAACAATAGAATGGAAGAAAGACAGCCTCTTCAGTAAATGGTGCTGGCAAAACTGGTTAACTACATGTAGAAAACTAAAGCTAGATCCTTATATATCACCCTGCACCAGAATCAACTCCAAATGGATCAAAGACCTTGAACTCAAAGCAGACACTCTGAAAACATTACAGGATGGAGTAGGAGAAACCCTGGGTCTCCTTGGCTCAGGCCGAAATTTTCTGAATAAAGACCCGGAAACACAACAAATCAAAGAAAGGCTGGACAAATGGGATTGTATAAGGTTGCAGAGCTTCTGCAGGGCAAATGACATAGCTAGCAAGATCAATAGAAAGCCCACGGACTGGGAGAAGATCTTTACTAGCCATACAACGGACAAGGGTCTCATATCTAAAATATACTTGGAACTCAAAAAATTAAACCACCCAACAACAAATCCTCAAAGAAACAACTGCCCAATAAGTAAGTGGGCGAAAGACTTAAAGAGAAGCTTCTCTGAAGAAGAAAGAAGGATGGCCAATAGACACATGAAGAAATGTTCAACATCCCTAGCCATAAAAGAAATGCAAATCAAAACAACATTGAGATATCACCTCACTCCAGTTAGAACAGCAAAAATCAAGAACTCTAACAACAACAGATGCTGGAGGAGATGTGGACAGAAAGGAACCTTACTTCATTGTTGGTGGGAATGTAAACTTGTTCAACCACTTTGGAAAGCAGTATGGAGGTTCCTCAAAAGACTCCACATAGAGCTCCCCAATGACCCAGCAATCCCACTTTTGGGCATTTACCCAAATGATCACAAACAAGGCCACACTAAAGCTACCAGCACAACTATGTTTATTGCAGCATTATTTACCATAGCTAAGACATGGAACCAACCCAGATGCCCCTCAGTAAATGAATGGATCAAGAAGATGTGGTATATATACACAATGGAATTCTATGCCTCCATCAGAAAGAATGACATTTCCCCATTTGTTAGGAAATGAAAGGCTTGGAAAAAATTATATTAAGTGAAGTAAGCCAGGCCCAAAGAAACATAGGTCCCATGGTTTCCCTTATTTGCAATATCTAGTATAGGTATGAGTCAAGTGGAAAAAGTCAGATAATGTGATGTTAGGAAAACGAACCCTCAAGTATGTATTTTAATGTTTTTGTTTCTTTCATGCATGTGTTTCTAACGCATTTATAATATTATTTCTTTGTTGCTTTGTATGTCCCTCCCCCACAGTGTAACCCCCGCTTTCACTATATTTGATGTCAGTATAACATGTGGAGGAGATGGGGACAAACAAGTCGTTTAAGGATTCAGGTGGACCTGTTGCAACAATGAGAAGTACAAAATGTCATGTCAAAACCAGCTTTACAATGTCGGGGGGGGGAGGGGGGGTATGATTGGGTGGGAGGGAGGGGGGAGGCTGGGAAGGGAGGTGAAGGGTAAACAAAGGAGGAGGCTGCAATGCTTGGTAAGAAATGCATGCATTATCCTGCCCATGTAATTGTAACCCCTCTGTACAGTATGTTCTCAAATAAAATAAAATTAAATTAAAAAAAAATAATGATTACTTGACTCTCTTACTATCTCTGGTCCCTACCTATGTAATATTCTCAAACACTTTTGAAAAAAGTAACTTTAGGACTTTCTAATATTAAAAATTATCACATGATTCTAGTCTTACTCAGGACATATTTTCTATTGTTTTGTAATTTTTCTACATATTATGAGAGTCGTTTCATTTGTGTATTTGTGTGTGCACATATAAGTGCCTCTGTGTGTATGTGTATGTTTGTATATATGTACGTAAAAGCCTCAAGCTCTTATTCATCAATCTTGCTCATGACTGGTATTCCATCACCTGAGCCATTCTTCCAACCCAGCTTTTGGCTCCTCAATTATAGGTACTGTTGCAAAGACTGTTCTACCCTAGCTGGTTGCAAACTGAACTTCCCAGACTCCTTTACATTCTTAGGTTTTATTTCTCCAGGAGTATCAACTTTTAAGCTATAAACATTTTTGTGAGTGTAAAGTCTATGCTGTAGCCCAGATTTTTAACTTAAGAATTCAAATAAAGACAGATTAATATACCCATTACATATCCTGAATGTACACTGTTAGAAATGTGATCATAAGCTGAGTGGTGGTGAGATCTGAGGATTGGGGTTCAAAGCCAGTCAGGGTAAGAAAGTTCCGGAGACACTTTTCTGCAATTAACTACAAGAAAACTGGAAGTGGCACTGTGGATCAAGTGGTGGAGCATTAGCCTTGAGCTGAATAGCAGAGGAACAGTGCCCAGGCCCAGAGTTCAAGTGCCAAGACCACCACCAACAACAATAAATATATAAGGAAAGAAAAAGAAATATCATCTTAGCCAGCAGTTCATTGTTAGTATAAGCCCTGTTCTCTCAAGATGGATTTTTTTCCAGTTAAGTCCATGCTCTTATATCTGACGTGCATTGGAACCAGAATTATACTTCCATTCTACTTTCTACAGAGTTGTGTCATTAGCAAGTGTGATTAGAAGAGGAGTGGCCTCATACTCGTGTTCCACCTAGGAGTAATGCTTTCTCTATATCACTCCCATAAATCTACACACTGGACTTGGCTTTATTGTTTCAATGCTGTCTTATTTGTAGAGTCTTCTATAGTGTACTGAACCCATATACTTTAACACAGAACGTCTCTTTCTCCTATTATTGCTATAGTTTCCCTTACTGTTAACTCATATACACTTGGGAAATAATGTGCTGTACATACACTCACAAAAAGAATGATCTGAGAACCTTCTTCCCATTTACAATTCACTTTAATTTACAGAGACCATAAAAAGTTTGAACTCAATATACTCATGGATAATATATTTATAAGCAATATAAATTTCATATTTTCTCTTTACTAAGTTTTTTCTGAAACACGTGTTACCTCATGTCCAAAGGTGTCCTTGTGTTATTTCAGTAAAGCCAGAAAACATTTATTATACCTCAAACAACACCATCGATTGCTACTGGAAGTAACGGTAACTGGATGTGAAAACTGATCCCAGGAGAGGAATGGAAAATAGAAGAATGACAAAGTTCAAGTTAACTTGTGCTTTCGTTTTTACTGTACAAGAAAAGAATCCCAAGGCTTGAAGAAAACTCTGTCTTGGACTTTTTCGAGTATGTTCTTTACTCATATAAAACTTTTCTGTAAAGTTCTAGTTGAGAGTATTACAAAAAGAAATAATGTGCCATTTGAAAGCCATCATAGAACAAAAGGAAATAATGTTGTTTTAAAAGTGTTCTACTGCAAAGAAACAAAGACACGGAGGTTTAAAGTGCCTTATGGATGGTTATTTCACCCCTGAGAGGAATCTCTATTTGCAGGAGTCAGTTATCAATTCCTTTAGTCTGGTCCTGAGTTCTCCAGAGCAATACGGATTCCAAAAAAGCAGGATCCAGTGAGTATGATCCCCCAAAGGAACCTCTTGTCAAATGAGTACTCCTTTAAGGAGAGTCCCAAAGAAATATCTGGGTTATTTTGTTTGCTTGTTTGTTTAGTTTGTGCTGGTTCTGGGGCTTGAACCCAGATGCTGGACCCTGTCCCTGAACAATTTTCTTTCCTGCCCACCTATCCCCAAAGCTAGTACTCAACTGCTTGAGCCAAAACTCTACTTGTGCTTTTTTGGTGTTTAATTAGAAATGAGTTTGACAGACTAACCTGCCTGGGTTAGCTTTGAACTAAGATAGTAAGAAAGCTAAGTGACATCAACTGAATAGACTTCTCTTTTGAAACAACTAATATTTGATGAAATTTTTTGTAAAGGTAATATTTGACTATTTTTAAAAGTAGAGAATATGTCCAGCAAAGAAGCCATAAAGTAAATAATTCAGCAAAAGTAGGTGCACTGAATCATTTTGGAATTTATTTTAATGCTTGGGAAGATTATTAATCTTGTCATTCCTTTGGGGGAAACAAAGTCATATTTCACTTTGTTTATCATGGGGCTTGAACTCTGATCCTGGGTGCTGTCCCTCAGCTCTTCAGGTCAAGTTGAGTGCTCTACTACTTTTTCTGCAGCACCACTTCCGGGTTTCCTGTGCTTAATTGAAGATAAGGGTCTCATAGGCTTTCCTGACCAGGCTGGCTTTCAACCACAATCCTCTGGTCTCAACATCCTGAGTAGCTAGTATTACAGGCGTGAACCACCAGCACCTGGCTCATATTTGCATTTATGTGCTCTGAATGACACTATGTAGACAAGCAATGGAAATTTGAACCAAATGATGCCATTGCAGCTTTTCAGAAAAATTGAGGTAGCAATAATATGTCCTCATAATATGACTCATTAGCTATGGGATCCCTCCATTAGCATCCTCTACCGTCTGTATAGGTGTATTTAGTATCAGGAAATGTTCATAGGAAAATATAGAAAGACAGATTTTTAGAAAGCAAAGGATATCGAGTATGAAAGAACAGCATAGAGAGAGATACATTTATCACACAAAGATTAAGAACTAGCCTAAGAGATTTAGAATGCTAAAGGCAATGAGGAATAACCCTAGTTGAAAACTAGTTCTTCAATAACCAAAATTGTTTTCTAGAACAATTTCTGGTATACCCTAGTTACTATCATTTATTCCTTCCATCTGGAGTTATTTTTTCTCTTGTGTCACAACTGTTAATTAGCCTCTGCCTTTTTGTTGCAGTCATTGACCATAAAGGTTTCCAAATGTCACTTAGATTACCCTTCTCTTTGTGATTAGCAGTGACCACACAAAATCCTGGAATCTTTGAATTTCCAGAATTAATCTTCACCTGACATCTAAGCACATTACTGGCATTAATTGCTGTGACCTAATGACCAAAACTTTTTTTTCAGCACAGTATTATAAGTAAAATACATGAATTAGGGACTATTGTCAGGTTTCAGTTTGGAAGGAGCAATTATATATTCAAAGTAGGGATTCTTTATTTTGCATTTACTAATTTTTTCTTTTTATACTGTGAAAATACTGTACAGAATGGTTACAATTACAGGGGCAAGATGAGTACATTTCTTATCAAGCATTGTATCCTCCTCCTTTGGTTCCCCTTCTGACCCCCTCCCATCCTCCACCTGCCCCCAGACCCAATCCTCCTTCCCAACCCCCCCACCAAAGTTGTAAAGTTCGTTTTTGACATAACGACTTGCATATCTCATTGATGCAATGGGTCCACCTCTATCCCTATTTAAATGACGTGTTTTTTCCCTTCCCCTCCACAAATTATAACATTATCAATTACAGTGAAAGCAAGGGTTATACTCTGGGTGAGGGGCATACAAAACAACAAAGAAATAATTTTATAAATGTGTTAGAAAGAATCACAGGAAAAAAAAACATTTAAATACATATCTTAGGGTTCATTTCCCTAACAGCAACTTATCTGATCTTTTCTGCTTGACTCAGACATACACTATTGCAAATAAGGGAAACCCAGGGCTTTCTTCCTTCCTTCCTTCCTTCCTTCCTTCCTTTCTTTCTTTCTTTCTCTCTTTTTCTTTCTTTCTTTCTCCCTTTTTCTTTCTTTCTTTCTTTCTTTCTTTCTTTCTTTCTTTCTTTCTTTCTTTCTTTCTTTCTTTCTTTCTTTCTTTCTTTCTTTCTTTCTTGCTTTCTTTCTTTCTTTCTTTCTTTCTTGCTTTCTTTCTTTCTTTCTTTCTTTCTTTCTCTCTTTTTCTTTCTTTCTGTCTTTCTGTCTTTCTTTTTTTGCTCAAGGCTAGCATTCTACAACTTGAGGCACAGCACCACTTCCAGTGTCTTTTTGTTTATGTGGTAATGGGGAATTGAACCCAGGGTTTCATGCATGCTAGGCAATCACCTAACCATGAAGCCACATTCACAAAGCCCTAAATGACTTTCTTAAGATGGCATTATATTTTCATTCCATAACCATATCATAATTTTGGACAGGTGCTAGAAATGATGTAAAAACAATACAATACAATAAGTTCAGGAAGGTTAGATGGAAAATGAATAACCGTCATGGTCTACCCAGGGCACAGAGGGGCTTACGTCATGGAACTGTTTCAATAGTCTGAGCTAGACAGCTCCTGACCCACAGCCCACCTCCTGAATGAGAAGGCTACCTTGGGTTCCAGGCACATAGGGACACTGGGCCACCTCATCCAGAAAACATTCAACCAGTTACTATGCGAGAGACGAAGAAAGAAAATCAGAATTATGCTTAAGTTGGGTGCCAGTGGCTCAGAACTCTAATTCTAGCTACACAGGAGGCTGAGATATGAGGATCACGGTTCATAGCCAGTCCGGGCAGAAACGTCTGTGAGACTCTTATCTTCAAACAACCACCAGAAAACCGGAAGTGCGCTCAAGTGGTAGAGCACTAGCCTTGAGCTGAAGAGCTCAGGAACGGCGCCCAGGCCTAGAGTTCAAGACCCACAACTAACAAGAAGTGGATTCTCACATGAAGTGGACTGAATAGCACCCATTGTCCCAAGGAGCATGGTAGAGAAGTTAGGCTGAGCTTCCTGTGACCTTGAGGTCATAAGTAGGTCACCCAGCTTCTCCATGCATCTGTTTCTCAGCTGCAAAAGTCAACAGAGTGAAGGATCCCCTTCCTCATGGGGATAGGGTAATGATGAGAGCCATGTTTTGTTTCATAATCCCACACCTGTTGCACAATTAATAACAGACCCCACCTGAGCCCTTTCTGGGTATCTTCCTGTCATATGCTCACAGAATTGCTGATACCCTTATCTGAGGTATGCTCCCTCTCTGCCTAGCCATGCTCCACAGAACCCTCTGTATAAATCGCTTGTTTCCTCACAACTGCCCTCTGAGGAGACTGAGGTCTGATGGTTTCGGCACTATCCAGAACTTCAACTGTGGTCAAGAATCTGCTGGCATGGACTAAAAGTTTGGGATAATCTATCTAAACCAATAACTGAGCATGGCACTACATGTCTACCATCCCAACTAGAGAGGACCATGCTTGGTGGAGCATACCTGTCCCAGATAGGAGGATCCCGATCCAGCACAGCCTGAGTATTGAGTCTCTTTCTCAGAAATGTCCAAGACAGAAAGGTGGCTCCTCAGAGCCAGGGAGAGGAAACAAGCAGGGGGTCATGGGGACCCCAGCAGAGTGTCTGACCAGCGGCAGGGGTAGTGTTGGGTCAGCCACTCACCTGTGCTGCTCAGAGAAGCTGTTGGCAGCTGTTCCAGGTGGGAAGAGCAGTGATGGAGGTGGCATTGTGGACACGTGGGCACAGAGCAGAAGACCAGGGGCAGAGAGGTTTGAATCCCAGCAACGCAAGAAGCGGGGAGGGAGCTGGGGCGCTGGTGGGAGCATCAATTTCCTACTATACTCCAAACTCTCCTCGAGTCTCTTGCTGATCACTCAACCACCTCTACCTTCCTCAACTTCTGGTAGTGTTGTAAACAAACAGAGGGAATCCTGGTGCTCCCCAGCATCATGGAATGTGGGCGTGGTCACCATTCTTGTATCCCATTGGTCAGAAAGGAACATGAAAGAATGGGGGTGTGGCTGGAATCCAGTGATGCAAGCAGTATGGGCAGAGCAAGATGACAGCGGCTCCCCTAGCCTTTTCCCCAGGGAACTCTGTCCAATGCAGTTGGGGACAAAAGGGTAACATGCTTTAGCTGGATGGCTGCACAGATTGTTGTGTATGCCTGTTTGTTGCCAGTCCTGGACCATGAACTCAAGATCTGGACACAGTCTGTGAGCTGCTTTTGCTCAAGGCTGGCCCTCCACACTTGATATGTTGGCACTGAAGTTGGAAAGGGGTCTCAAGGACTTTCTTGGCTTGGGTGACTTTGACCATGATCCTCCTTTCACAGTCTTGTAAGTATCAAGGAGGACTGCTGAGAGCCACTGGTGCCTGCCTAATCATTGGTCTTGCTGATGTTCTTGGACAGACTGGTGAGTACCCAATTCTCGTGGTGAAGTGGTGGGAGCTGGGGCCCACAGTTTGAATCCTGATCCTGCCACCTCCAAATGGCAGGAGATCCTAAGAAACTTATTCCTATCTATATGATACCCAATGGAATATTATGTATGTCATGATTGAATGGGCAGTTCTTGAATGCTTCTATGATAAAATTATACACAATTATATTATAGGACACTAATCAATTTTAGTTAATACTTTATTAAGCATTTAAACAATCAAATTCATAAAATGGTGACATAATGAAATACCTAAGAATTGGGCCACACATACTATAAAGGTTCCATTATTTTTCTGCCAGGACTGGGATTTGAACTCATGGTCTGGTAACTATGTTGCACTGTGTGGGAAGTGGAAGTTTGCCTCCTTGAAATTCAAGTCAAGAAATTCAAGTCTGTTCCTTAGACCTGATATCGATCCTCGGCACTAGAAAACATTCTATTCATGTACAATTTACATATATGATTTATATTTACATACATATGTTGACTATATTGCACTCAGTGGAGTTATTTTATTTTTTTGTTTTGTTCATGTATTTACCATTTATTTTATTGACTATTATGGCACATAGAACATTGATTACATAAGGATATAGGTCTGCATATATATTCCACTTCATACCTGACACCCAGGACATTCACAGAAAAGGAAAACATGTGTTACCATCAGCTTCTTACTGGCATCTGAACTCATGGCCTACAAGGCCAAATTCATGAATGGGTGAGTGTCAGCATGCCCTCCTGGGGCAAATTGAGCTGACAGACTGTTCACAGGACTTGAGATTGAGCCCAGGAGTTAACAAAATAGGAACAGATTGACATGCAGATGTCAGTAAGCAAATAAATATATATCTTTATAGAGTGCCAGAGATGTCTATATATTATTTAGTTATATAGACTACATTGCTACCAATTCTTGGGTATTTATTATGTGTCCATGTAAGTAATGTAATTGTTTTCTTTCTTAAAAGAAATCAGTGTCCTGAAATTATTGTGTTCCTGTAAGTAATAATAATCTTTTAATGCTTCATATATATTAAATAAAATCAATCAGCCTTCTGAAATCATGCTGTCTAATTTTATAGGAGCACTATTCATGAACAACTCATTCTGTGACACTGACAACATTCCATTGTTATTCCTATGGTTGGAAACCTATTTCTTAGTATCTCCTGCCATTGGATGGTCAGGGCCTATATTGCCACGTGGGCCTAAAGCTTCCCCAATAGTCTGCCAGCCTTCAGCAATGCAAGGTGAAGTACTCTTTGCAACAGTGTAATTCAGACTCAGGAGGGTCACGTGCAAAGGAAGAAAACCTAAAAAGGCCACAGTTTTTCTGTACATTGTTTTCCCTGAAAGGCCTGGGGGTCGAGGATCCCAGGAACAGCTGTGAGTCCAGTGGCTGCACCCCAGCCTAGGGTGATCGAAGCTGAGGCAGAGTTACCACGACCTGAGTTCAAACCCCGTGCTGAGAAAAAGTTTTAAAAAAATTAGCTCCCTGGCTTGCAATTCCAGCTATTTATTCTGCCAGGTGTTGGATTTGAACTAAGGATCAGGGTAAATCTGCAGCAATGTGGATGAAGGGGAAGATCACCGTACTTGAAGAAAAGAAAGTCAAGCCTGTTCACTAGTCCTGAATTCAAGCCCCATCCCTGGAAAACATACTATTTATATACATTGTAAAGATAGGATTTATACTTACCTATAGATGTTCAGTCCATACATGTTTGGTGTGGTTGTTCCTTATATTTTTTGTTTTATTCATTTATTTACCATTGATTTTACTATATGAAACCCATTTTGTTTATTACATTGATGACATCCTATCACAGAGCACTAGGTTTGTAGAAATGTACTCCATCATGCTTGACACCTAGAATTCTCAGAGAAAAGGAAAACAAGTTTCGCATTCAGCTTCTTACTCAACGATCCACTTGTTAATATTGCTGGGATCTGCACTCAGGTCCTAGAAGGAACAATTGGCCAATAAATCAAGGTGAACACACCAACCTGTGAGCAACCAAGGAGCTAGGTCATTCCCAGGATCTGACATTGATCCCCAGGGTGGTCCAGTATAAGTTCATAATTTCCTAAGTTCATAATTTAAGCATAGGATCAACATTGACATACATGTGTGGACAACATCTTGTGTTTGGTCCACTTCTCCTTATTTTGTCTCTAATTCATGGAGGTATTGTTTATTTTACTAAGAATGGTGACAGGTATAACTGTGCTGACATGGACGACAACCTGTTCCCATGGTTATAGGGTTGCCTATGCATTCTCCATCCTCTTCTTTCACAGGAGAGGAAAACGTGTGCAACAACTGGCTTCTGACATCAGAATGAATCTTTTGTCAGTGCTGGGATTTGAACTCAGGTCTGGGTAGCTCTTTTGCACTGTGGGAGAATTGATGCTCGCCATCCTTGAAGACTAGAATGTCAGTCATGGTCCAGGGCCTGATTTGAAGGCTCAGCACTGGACAAAATAATAAGCCCACCTTTTTTAAACATAAGATCTCTCTTTACCTACAGGAGAGGTATGCATCTTGAGTTCATTGTAGTTATTCTTTTTAATTTGTGTCTTATTCATGGATGTATTGTGTATTTTATTGAGTATGGTGACAGATATAACTGTGCTGACATGGATGACAACCTATTTCCATGGCTATACAGTTGCCTCTATAGCATTCTCCATCTGTGCTGAGACCCAGGACTTTCGCAGGACAGGAAAAAAGGTGGATCAATTGGATTCTCACATCAGGTTGAATATTTTGTCAGTGCTGGGATTTGAACTCAAGGGCCAGCAGGCCCAATCAGTGAAAGGGACATGTTGAGAACACCAGCCTGTGAGCCACTAAGGAGCTAGGCCATTCCCAGGATCTGAGATCCAGCCCTGGTGGGGGCCAATATAGCCATAAATTCATAATTAAACAGAGGATCTATGTTTCTAAACATTGGTGGGCGGCATCTTGTGTTCGGTGTAGTCATTCTCTTTATTTTGTGTCTTATTCATTGATGTATTGTGTATTTTCTTGAGTATAGGATGACAGATATAACTTTGGTGAACTGGATGACAACCTATTCCCATGAGTATTGACTTGCCTATACATTCTCCATCCTAGCTGAGACACAGAACTTGCACAGCCTAGGAAAACAGATGCAACAACTGGCCTCTCACATCAGGGTGAACTTTTGGCAGTGCTGGGATTCGAACTCAGAGCCTACGAGGCCCAACTTCCCAATGGGTTCACATGATCACACCAGACTGTGAGCCACTAAGGAGCTGTGTCATTCCCTGGAACTGAGTTCGAGCCCCAGGGAGGCCTCAATAGTCCTCAATGCATCATTGAAACAAGGGACGTATATTCACATCTGTGTGTGGACTTCATCGTGCATTGAGTGTAGTTATTCTCTTTATTTTGCATGCTATTCGTGGATATATTGTGTATTTTCTTGAGTATATAATGACAAGTATACCTTCACTGACATGGATAACAACTTATTCCCATAGCCACAAGGTGGCCCATTTATTCTCCATCCTAGCTGAGACCCATGACTTGCACAGGAAAGAAAAACAGGTGCAACGATTGGCTTTTGACATCAAGATGAATCTTTCGGCAGGCCTGGGATCTGAACTCGGGACCTAGCAGGCCCAACTGGTGAATGGGTCCACATGAGCACACCAGCCTGTGAGCCACGAAGGACCTAGGCCATTCCCAGGACCTGAGATTGAGGCCCCCGGCAGGGGGAAACTGGGGAGGATAATAGTCACCCACTCATAAGCTGAAGGTAGTATGCAAATAAGTACATATTTGTGTAGAGTAGGAGAGATGGTGACTTGTAATGGAATCCATTCTGTGTGACTACCGTTTCTTGGATCTTTCTGGATGCCTCCATTTCATGACTGTGATGATAATTATCATGCTTCATCAGCTCTTCTCTACAAATAATCAATACTCCATGAGTCTTGCCTATCATTTCCTACTCACATCATGCAGGAACTACTCATTCAGGGATGAGATCGATTGCTTTCCATGACTCCTCATAGGTTCACAACATAGTATCTCAGGGTCTCCCACAAATCCCTCCTTGTAGGGGGAGGGCTGACTTCAAGCCTCAGACCTGGAAAAGTTCATCTTACATACATTTTAAAGTTAGGATTTGTAATTCCGTAGAGATGTTCAGTCCATATTGTGTTTGCTGTGGTTATTCATTTTATTTCTTGTTTTACTCATTTATTTACCATTTATTTTATTGACTCTGATGATACATGTACCATTTATTACATTGTTTACATCCCATCACAAAGCATCTAGATTTTAGATGTGTTCTCCATCAAGCCTGGCAGTGCTAGGATCTGAACTCAGTGCCTAGCAGGCTCAATTCAAGAATGAGTGAGTTTGAGAATGGCAGCCTCTAGCCAATAAGGCTGTCAGGTGGTTCCCAGATCAACCCCCAGGTTTGGCCAAAACAGTGATACATGGATAGGCAGATGGTGGTATACAAATAATTATATATTGGTAAAGAGTGTCAGGGCTGTCTATCTATGATTAAATGGCACCTACAACTTTCCTACCAAATCTTAGATATTTATTATACCGCCATTGAAGGAATATTATTCTTTTCATGCTTAATAAACTATTAATTAAGATCAATCAGTATTCTACGATTATTGCATCCAATTTTAGACTAGACCGGTGCATGAACTACACTTTCAGTCAGTATTCCTATGAATAGGAATGACTCTCTTGTAATCTCCTGCCATTGGTGTCAGGACTGGGATTTGAATCCAGGGCCATGTTGACAGGTTGGCCTATGGCTTCCTTGATATCCCACCAGCCATCAGCAATGACAGGTCAAGTATACTTTGCAGCCATATCATTCAGACCTATGATGGTCAACATGCAAAGAAAAAAACAAGTAAAACGCCAGCACTCTGCACCTCGCCACTTTTTGTGCTTTCCAGCTTTTTTTTCTTCCTAAAATCCCTCTGGGCCTAGGATCTCAGGATCGGCTATGGGTCTGGAGACTGCACCCCAGCCTAGGGAGATCCAAGCTGAGGCAGAGTTTCCACGACCTGAGTTCAAGCCCCATGTTTGGCCAAAAATTAATTAATTAATTAATCATTTAACTAAATTTTAAAAAATAAAGCTCCCTGGTTTGTAATTTCTGCCAGTTTTCTTTCCTAGCCTGGGATTTAGAATCAGGGTCTTGGTAAATCTTTAGCAATGTGAGGGAAGAGTTGCCACTACATGAGTTCAAAGCCTGTGCCAACCAAAAATGGAAAACTAAGTCACTGACCTTCGCAGGGGGAGGTAGTTATGGAGATGGGAAGGAAAGGATAGTATGGGGAAAACAAAGCAGGAGTCAACAATGCTCAATAGAAAATGTACTCATTACCTTGCTCCTGTAACTGTAACCTATCTGTACAACATTTTTACAATAAAAAACGTATTTAAAAAAGGGAAACAATGTAATTCTCAAAGAAGCACTCAGGGAAGGATGTCTGAATAGCTGTACAAAATTCTACACTGCTTTTTTTTTAAATGTTCAGTATGGAACTGAAAAAACATAACTGCTTCCATTAATAAAAATTAAGTCACTATCTTGGAACTGGGGCCAGTATTTCTGCCATTGCTAGGATTTGAGCTCACCATCTAGGTAACTCTTTGCAGCATGGGTGAAGGCAGAGCTCACTGTCCTTGAGGAAAAGAAATTCAGGCTAGAATTGCCATGTCCTGAATGAAGGTCCTGCAAGAGAAAAAATATTTCTATACATATGTAATATATGATATATATTTACATATATATGTTAATTTCATATTATGATTTTTATTATTGATTTTGTATTTTATTTTTCTTTGATTCATTTATTGATTATTGTATTTAGTATTATTATATACATATTGTTTTTTACATTTTGCACATATATTATAATATTAAACAATAATTTAGGATATTGACTCATTTTTCATTAATATTTTATTAAGTGTTGAAACACAGTACATAATTAAATGGAAGCATTTGTCACAGTCTTCACATGTTTAGAGTCTGCCCCAAGTATGAGCTTTGTCTTATCTTTGGACATCTTCCCATTGGGATTTCTTTAGAACGTTTATAGTCAGAAACCTTTTCTTGAGGATAGGCAGGTGAGGGATAAAATTGGGAGGGTGGCTTAGAAATGTGGCTTAGTGATAAAGAGCTTGCTCAACATGTATGAATGACTGGGTTTGAATCCTCAGTGCCACATACTCAGAAAAAGCCAGAAGCTGTGGAGTGGCTCAAATGGCTAGACTTGAGAAAAAGAAGCTCAGGGACAGTACCCAGGCCCTAAGATAAAGCCCCAGAAGTGTCTAAAACAATAGGCCAGATGACAGTGGCTCACACCTGGAACCCTAGTTTCTCAGTAGACTGAGAGCTGAAGACCAAAGTTCAAAGACAACCTAGGCAAGGAAAAGCCTGTTAGACTCTTATCTCCAGTGAACCACCAAAAGACCCCATGTGGTGCTGTGGCTAAGGTGATAGAGTGTTAGCCTTGAGCTGAAGGGATCAGGGATAGTGCCCAGGCTTGAGTTCGAGAAATACACCTGGAAAAAAAAAATGAGGGTTTATCAAAGTACTTTTCCTAATTACTAATTAGGAGAACATTCTCTGGAAAATGAACACTGATGTACACCAGAATTGGAGTTAGAGCTCCAGGTTCAAGTGTAGCAGATCCATATACCCAGCCTCTCAGACTCCAGCATTGTAACCATGTGTCCTACAGGGTTCTGAACGGTCCATTGTTGAAAGGCATAATATGCTCGCCAAACACTTTGCGATAAGCATTTGACTTCCATTGTCAATGTCATTACAGTTCTGAACCTACCAGAGCACCAGTAGCTCATGCCCATCACCCTAGCTCCAGAGGTTGAGGTCTCAGGAACACAGGGTGAAGCCAATCAGGGCAGGGAAGTCTATGACACTCTGACTTCCACTTCTGAAAGGTCAGATGTTCAAGAGCTTCTTGTGTTTCCCTTGGTGATGAGAATTTACTTGCACTCTAAATGTTCTTAGAGTTCCTGAGCTTTAGAAGAAGGAAAGAAATATCAATGACCCATCTGGGGTTCAAATGAAGTTCTCAGGATCCAAGCTCTAGCCCTGTTAGCAGGATGAACTCCAGTGTAACACTGTATCTGAAGGACAGAAAACAGTTGCAAAAGCCAGGCTAGGTGCAGAGACCTAGGCCTGCAGGATTAGGAGGCAGAATGTACACACTAAACAGGGAAGTGAGCTGCAAAACCACTTCATTCATTCCAGGAACAACCAGCAATGAAGGGAAACTTGAAATATTTGTTAGAGTTACACCAGGGTCAGGCTTTTCTCAGCCTCTTCAAACAATGACTAATTAACCTTCCTTCCTCAGATGAAGGGAGCCTCAGGCTATCTTTAGGTTACCAATAGAGAACCAGTTTAGTGGGAGAGAGGGGAGGAACAGAGTAGAGAAACCCTGCTCTCTCGTCTAAGGGAGTTGGTTTTTGACTCTCCATCTGTCAGATTTGAAGCCCTTCTTCTACCTCTGCCAGTCTATTCTCCTTACTTCATTCTCCACTTAATGCAAATCCCCAGACCAACTAGAGGCAGGGCTGTTTCTCTTCTGTCTCCAAGCCCCTGAATTAGAACCTAGCTCTGCCCTCGTGGCTCTGGGACCTTTGGCTACCTTAGAAGTGGGAAAGAGACAGTGTTCCTGCTCTGTAATTGTGTGAAGGTGATGCTGGTGGCCTAGTACACTGCAGAAGGCCTCATGAATGGGAAGTGTTCCCTTCTTTCCTCCTGATATCCAAGACCAGATTTATCTATCAACTTTCTATCTATCTATCTATCTATCTATCTATCTATCTATCTATCTATCTATCTATCTATCTATCTATCTATCTATCTATCATCTATCTATCTATCTGATCTACCTACCTACCTATTTAGGTATCTCTTTGCCAGTTTTTGGCTTGAACTCAAGGTCTGGGCACTGTCTGTAGCACTCTACTGCTTAAGCCACAGCACTAATTCTGGCTTTTTCTCTGTATGTGATACCGAGGAATCGTACCCAGGACTTCTTGCATGCTAGGCAAGCACTCTCTCACTAATCCACATTCCCAGCCCCTTCATATTTTCCTTAATGGTAGTTTTTAAACATAAGTATGCTACCATTTTAAGTCCCCTAGGTTAGTTTTCTGAATACTGGTTACTTCTACAATACCTGATATTCTTTTCCCCTGCCTGATTTGTGACTGGTCCTGCATTGGCCTCATAATTAATGTAAATAAAGGCTGCTAAGAGCTGCTGTGTGCATCATATAATGACACAGGACTGGAAACCTGGAAGAGAAAAGCCATGGGTCTGAAATGAAGAAAATGGTGCAGTATGCACTAGGAGCATATTTGAAAAAATGAATGAGTAAATAAAAGAAAAAGCATTGCATACAGTCTGTTTGTACTCATGGAGGTAATATACACACATTAGTAGGTAGGGCATTGATAAATAAACTTGGCCTTCTCTTTTGAAAATTTTTTGTGGTCATCCCAGGGCTGAAACTCAGGGCCCGATGCGTTCCTTGGCAGTTTTTCCCAAGGCTGAGGTGTTACCACCACCACAGCTCCACCTCCAGCCATCTGGTCATTAATTGGACATAAGCACCTCCCAGGCTTTCCTGCCAGTTCTAGCCTGTGTTTCCTGCTTGGCTTTCTCTCTCAAAGCTGGAACTCTTCCCTCTGGACCACTGCTCCACTTCTAGTTTTCTGGTGGTTTATTTGAGATAAGAGTCTCACAGACTTCCTGCTCAGGCTGACTTTGAATGGCGATTTCCTGAAGAGGCTTCAAGCAGCTTTTCTCAAGGATACACAGAGAAGCTGCTCCACACAAAACCTTATTGTAAATCTCAAGAGGCACTAGAGGAAAAGAGATACATGAAGATGCTTCTAGGGTGTTCTAGATACTTAAGATTGGAGACACAAAACACTCATAATTATTAGATCATTTTATTGGCAAAAGGAACAATGCAGACATTATGAGAATCATTGCAGCTTTCAGTCCTCTCATCCTGAGACAGTAAATTCACTGCAACTCAATGCTAAGTGACACAACTGGCATGTCCTGCGGATATTTTCTCCCAATTCCTGTGACACTCATTTCTCACTTTTGGATTCAAACCTGTGACCAGAGGGGAAGATGAGGCGAGAAAATCCTTCTCAGTGAAAACAGCCATAAAGATCATTGGGTAGTTAACTTATAAATTCAAGACATTGGAATGACCCTGTTAAGAAGTCAGATTGTCCAGATTAAAAAATGAAGAAGAAAGAAGGTACCAATGGCTGCTGACTGTAATCCCAGCTCCTTAGGAGGCTGAGATGTAGAGAATCTTAGTTTGAATCCAGCCAGCATAGGAAAGTCCATGACACTGTTATTTCTAAGAGATCACAGAAAAAACCAAAGTGGGGCTGTGATTCAAGGTTAATGCACTATCCTTGAGCAAAAGGAGCTCAGGGACAATGCCTAGACTCATAGTTCAACCCCAGGAACTGCCCCATCAAGCCTGTACCTGCATATCTTTGTGTATGTATGGACGTATTCCTATAGGTGAAGCTCCAGAGTAGCTATGATGAACGGCACCAAGCTAGGAAATTTGTATTCAATAAAATGATTTCATAACAGAGACTGCTTTCATGACACTGCATATTCCAGGGCTCCCTTCTCTGGTCCCAGTAAACCTGTGGGTTTCTCTGCATCCCAGGCCTTGTGGACGAAATCTCATTTCCTGGACAGGCAGAAAAAAGGCCTCATTCCTGTACTGTTGTGTAACAAACAACTGCATCCGGGTCAGATAGTGAGAAGGAGTGCAGGCGGGCTCCGAAGGTCAGGAGAGAAAGGTCACTATGTACTCGCAACTATCTCTCTCCACAGTGCTCTGTTTTGACAGGAAGCTTTCATTTGTGCCACCTCCCATGGCAGGCCAAATACTGTGAACTTATCCTGCCTTTGTGAGACTATATACCAGTGTTCAGATACAGTTCTCAATGTAACTTAAAAGTCCTTCTGGCAGACAACTAGGGCACTGAAGCTCATGAAATGTTTCATTGACGGCAATGTTGGGCCTACGATGCATTTCCTAGGTTTTTGCAAGCTTGGGAAATCCAAGCACATATCTGACATCACAAAGCTTCCTGTCTTCTAGGGCTGGTGAATCTCATCAGGTTTTGAAACTTTTGACCTCTCCTAGTTGGGCCCTGGGTGGCTAGCTCTTGGGGACACTGGGCTAAGCTGTTGACCATGATCTCAGTGAAGAAGCCTGGTACCTTACCATTTTGTGTAACAGCATCACTCATAATCTGTGTGTGTGTGTGTGTGTGTGTGTGTGTGTGTATACGCGCGTGCGCATGCATGTGGGCCCATTCACCATTCTTGGAAGTTGAACTCAGGACCTGAGCACTGTACCTAGATTCTCTTGTACAAAGATAGTCCTCTCTTACTTGAGCCACAGAACCACTTCAGGCTTTTTTTTTTTTTTTATTGATGTGGTCCTGAGAAATCAAACCCAGAGTTTCATATATGCAAAGCACTCTACCCCTAAGGCACATTCCCAGCCCTCTATTTCAGGTTTGTTAGTTTCTTTCTATCATTTTTTATTGTTGTAGTAGTTGATATCTAGGCATGGGTGCTGTCCTTGAGCTATTCAGCTCAAGTCTTGTGCTCTACTACTTGAGCCAAAGCGCCATTTCAGCTTTTCTGGTGGTCCATTGGAGCAAAGTGTCTCAAGGACTTTCCTGCCCAGGCTAGCTTTGAACCATGAACCTCAGATCTCATCCTCCTGAGTAGCTAGGATGACAAACATGAGCGTCAAGCACTCAGCTTCCACTTCAGGTTTCTTAGTGGCGAATTGGAGATAGTCTCATGGTACCTTTTTGCCTGGGATAGTTTGGAACCCAGATCCTCAGATCTCAGCATCCTGAGAAGGAAGGATGACAGACTTCAGCTATAGACCCCTAGGCCATGGCTTCTGGTGCAAGGGGCTCCTTGGCTCCACATGGTGGAGTGCTAGCCATGAGCCGAAGAGGTAAGGGTCAATGCCTAGGCCCCTAGTTCAAGGTTCATGACTGAGAAAATACAAAACAAAACAATTGTCCGCAGGAGACAACTCACTAGTCTTCAGTAATAGATAATTTTGTTCCTGCCATGGGGACCTATCTGAGCCTCAATATTCTTGTCTGCATAATCATCTCAGTTATGGAGCTCTTACAAGGACAAGTTGAAAGAATGTACCCTGTGAAAGACACTGCACATGGCATTCTTTGCATGACTCAGCACACAGCATCTTGTGAGAGTCTCAGCACCCAGCACCCAATGCAGGACTCAGCACACTTCACCTTGTGAAGGACTCAGCATATAGCACCATGGCATGTGCAGGACTCAGCACAGATCACCCTATGGAGGACTCAGCACAAAGCTCTGTTCCACAAGCTATAATTAGAATTAAGGTGGTTTCACATTCTTCGAGGATCATTTCATATCTATTGGTTTAGTGGGGTGTTTTTATTTTGGGGGAGGTTTTATGCCGCTTGAGCTCAAAACACGGGGATACTATTCTAATAACATTTGCTCAAGGCTAGTGCTCTACCATTTCAAGCCATATTTCAAAGATTCTAGCAGACTTCCTGCCAGGATTTAAAGCCCCCAAGCAGCCAAGATGTCTGGGGTAAGCCAGGGTAAGCCAAAATGATGGGGGTAACCCATGGAGCTGGGTTACAGCAGGTTACATCTGGCTAAGTCAGGTTAGGTGACAGCTGTCAGCACCAGACTCATAGCTTTCTCTGTGATGAGGTATTTGATGTCCTATCCTTCTATAGTTGCAGTGAGTATATTCTACCTTTTTTTTTTTTATCTTTTGGCAGTCCTGGGACTTGAGTAAGGGCTTTGACACTGTCCCTAAGTGTTTGTGCTCAAGGCTAGCACTCAGTTGATTGAAAGACAGCAGAACTTCTAGATTTACTTTTTATGTGACACTGTGGGTTCGAACCCAGGGTTTCGTGCTTACTAGTCAAGCACTTAACCAACAAGCCCCAGGAGTGAAAGAGTTATAAATAGATAGAGGTTGCTGTGTATAATTTTCTATACACAAAAGATGTCTGTACATTATTAATTTGTAGATAATATTACTACCAATTTTTAGGTATTAAGTTATGTCTCCATTTAATCATTTGTCTCAGTTAACAATTAATAAAGCATTAATTAAAATTATAAGTACATACATCTGTACATTAATTACATATTTTATAGAATGCGACAGATGTCTATATAATTAAATTATGCATCATGTGTTACTACCAATTATTAGGTATTTATGTTTCCAAGCAATTTTCTTTCTATTAATGCTTAACAAAATATTAAACTTAATCCATGTCCTATAATTAGTGTGTCTGATTTTATCCTAGAATGATTCACTACTAATTCAATCTGTTTTTCATTTATTGTAGTGACAATTCTTCCACCAATGACATTTTTTACATTTATGGCATCCTATTGCTAGCATATATATTTGCATCTGAATTATACATCCTGTCACTGAGCACTTTAAAAGAAAAGAAAACATGTGTCACGCTCGGCTTCTTCCTCCTCGATTACATTTTTGGCAGTACTGGGATCTAAATTCAGGGCCTAGAAGGCTCAATTCATGAATGGGTGACTGTCAGCACAGAAGCCTCTAGCCAATTCATCGGCCAGGCAGTTCCCAGGCCCTGAGATCGAGCCCCATATGTTGACCACATATTGCACTTAGTGTAGTTATTCGTTTTATTTTTTTTATTAATTTATTTACTATTTATTTTATTGGCTGTTATTACACATGAAATATTTACTCCATATATTACATAAGATATAGATTTGCCTATGTATGAAACTTCATACCTTACACCCAGGACTTTCAAAGAATCAGAAAACATGTGTCACCATGGGATTCTTACTCCACGATTCAATTTTTGTGAGTGCTGGCATTAGAACTCAAAGCCTATAAGTCCCAATTCATGAATGGGTGAGTGTCAGCACGCCAGCCTGGGGCATATTGAGCTAACAAGCATTTCTAGCACCTGAGATTGAGCCCCAGGGGTTGACAAAATAAGAACAGATTGACATGCAGATGGTAGTACACAAGTAAATATAGATCTTTATAGAGTGCCAGTGATGTCTATACATTATTCCTGTATATAGACTGCATTCCTACCAATTCTTGGGTATTTATTATGCCTCCATGTAATTAGTATTCTTGTTTTCATCCTTAATGAATTATTAATAAAGCAACAACTGTCCCAAAACTATTGCATCCATGTAATTAATACTATTCTTTGAATGTGTCAAAAATATTCATTAAAATCCATTGGTCACCTAAAATCACTCCATGTAATTGTATAGTAGTATTCAGAAACAACTAATTCAACTTTGCCATTCATAATCTTCCATCGGTAATCCTATGAATAGGAACGAGACTCTTAGTATCTCCCTCCATTGGTAGGGGTCAGGACTGTGCTTCAAACACATGGCCTATGTTGCTGTGTTGGCCTAAGGCTTCCCTGGTGGCCCAGCCTTCAGCAATGCCAGGTTACCAACATTTTGCAGCCGTGTCATTCAGTCCCAGAATGGTCACTTTGCAAAGAAAACAAATGTAAATCTGGTAAGTTGCCAGTTTTTATTTTTCTGTGTCGCATTATTTATTATTGTTTTCCTGTCAGCATTTGAGGCCCAGGAACCCAGGTTTGGCTTTGGGTCCAGTGGTTGCACCCCAGCCTAGAGTGATCAATGCTGAGGCAAAATTGCCACTACCTGAGATCAAGCCCTGTGCTTGAGAAAATAAAAATACATGCATACATACATATTTAAAATATTTTAATATTTAAAATATTATGAGGCTCCTTAGCCTGGAATTCAGGCCATTGTTTTTGCCAGGCCTGGGATTTGAACTCAGGATGTGGGTAAATCTGTAGCACTGTGGGGGATGGAAAGATCACCGGGCTGGAAGACAAGAAAGTCAGGCCTGTTCCCAGGGCCTGAATTCAAATCCTAGCACTTGAAAAAATAATATTCTTATATATTTGAAATACATGATTCATACTTACATACACATGTTTATTGCATATTGCAGTTAGTGTATTCATTTTATTTTGTGTTTTATTTCTTATGTATTTGAGAGTGAGCATGATTACACATATAACATTTTGCATCCTATTACATAAGACATAGCTTTGCCTATGTATTCTACATCATTCCTGAGACCCAGGACTTTCATTGATACAGAAAACAAGTGGAACAATTGGCTTTTCGAACAGGATTAAGTTTTTGGCAATTCTCTGACTTGAACTCAGGGCCTAGCAGGCCCACTTCATGAATGGTTAAATGTTAGCACACCAGTCTGATGCAAGTGAAGTTGGCAGGCCAATTTGAGAACCTGAGATCAAGCCCTAGGAATGGCCAATATATAAACAGGTAGATGTTTAGATTGCAGTGTGTGTGTGTGTTTGTTTGTGTGTGTGCGTGCATGTGTGTGTGTATTTACATATGTATATGCATCTATAAATATATACAGAGAGAGACAGATAGACATTTATGTAGAATCTAACGTATAACCCAATATAAAGAGTGTTGTCTGTACCTTATTTTTATATATTCTATTACTACCAATTATTTGGTATAAAATTATGCTTCCAATTATCATGGTAGAAGAATTAACAAAGTATTAATTAATCAATGACCTATATTTATTGCATACAATCTTATACTGGAATGACTAGCTAGTTAGTAATTCAATTAATAAATTTCAAATATTCTATTAATGTTCCTATAGATAGGAATGAGTTTCCTAGGATCTTCAGCTGTGTGTAGGTGGCAGTCCTAGGATCGATCTCAGGGCCTAGGTGTCTGGTTTGGCTCAGGCTTCACTGACAGCCCCTCAGCCATCATCCATGCAAGGTCACATACAATTTTCAAGCCAAGTCATTGAGACTCAGGAGGGTCACAGTGCTAAGGAAACAAAAGAAAAAACTGTTGTGTAACATTTCCTGGTTTTTCCTCCTCCATTTTTGTTGGTTTAATGTATTTTTGCCAGTGCTGGGAGTTGAACTCTGGTCCTAGGATCCCTGGATCATCTGTGGGTGTAAAAGTTGCACCACAGCCTAGGGTAATCATGGTTTAAGACACAATAAAATGTTTCCTTGAGCAAAAGGAGCTCAGGGAAAATGTCTAGGCTCACAATTCAAGCCCAGGACCTGCCACAAAAAAAAAGAGCCAGTAACTCCATGTGTCTGTGTATGTATGCATGCATTTGTGTCAGTGAAGATCCAGAGTTGCTATGAAGAACGGCACCCAGCTAGGAAATTTGCTTTGAATAGAATGATTTCATAGCACAGAGTGCTTTCAAGACAATCCATGTTTCGGGGCTCCCTCAGTGTTCCCAGTGTAGCCTCAGGGGTCTCCATACCCCAGGCTGCCGGAGGAAGTCGGCTTCATTGTTGGAACAGGCAGACAAAAAGTTTCACTTCTGTAAAGCTGCATAACAAACAATTCATCCGGGCAAATTAATGAGGATGAATGTGCGCAGGTTCTGAAGGTCAGGAGAAAAAGGCCTGTTTGTACCCCAAGCTCTCTCTCTCCCCAGTGGTCTGTTTTGATAGGAAACCTTCATTTATGCCACCTTCTGTGGCAGGCCAAGTTCCCTGCACTCATCCTGTCTTTGTAAGACTATATTTCCGTGTTGAAACAAACTGCTACAATTAATTCAAGAGTCCTTCTGGCAGACAATTAGGGAGCTGAACATAATGGAATGATATATTATTGGCAAAGGTGCCTCCATGTGGGGTGTGTGTGTGTGTGTGTGTGTGTGTGTGTGTGTGTGTGTGTGCATACACCATTCCTGGTGTTTGAACTCAGGACCTAACTGAAGAGCTAAAGTAATTCCATTTTAAGTTCAAGCCCCCTGAGCTGTGCTGCCCTCAAAGTAACCCCCAAAGAGAGCTGTGCTGCCAAAGAGAAAAATAGTTCTCAGAAAAACCGCAGGTTGCCACCAACCCTGCCCACCTTTAAAGAACAGAACAGTTGCCCAGGTGTTCCAGCTGAAAAAGGGAAGTGTGATCAGGGTGGACATAAACCCCCTGAACTTGTGAACTTGCTTGTGTGGAAACCCCCTAAACTTGTTTGTTTGATACTATAAAAGCTGTGTCAATTTTATGCTTGGGGCCTCTTAGCATCACCAGTTACCAAGTACACATAGGACCAAGCTCCAGCTTGCAATAAATGACTCTTTGCTGTTTGCATTGATCATGGTCTCTGGTGGTCTGAGAGGGGGCGTCCGAAATCTGACCACTTTATGTGGGAGCTTGTCCGGGATAGCCCCCCCATAAGCCACACAGATACCTGATCAGCGAGTCATCCAGCTAGCCGGTAAGAGGGGGTGCAGCTGCTTTATGTTGCGTGTTATGTGTTTGATTTGCAAGTAGGGTTTTAGAGCTGGCAAGAAACGTTGGTAGATGTGCTACAAGGTAGCCAGCAGGCGAGTTGAAGAAATTCCCTGGGCCCTTGGGGAAGCCTTCCCCAGTGGAGTCTCGCTTCACTCTGTCATCTTTTGGACCATGACTTGTCCGGCCTCTGCTACTCTGGGTTAAGGGTAGATTATCCACCTCCCGGGTAGGGACTCATTGGCCTCCACCATCCTATGGGACAGGAACTCGTCTGGCCTCCACAACCATGGCTTAGAGGTGGATTCGAGCTCGAGATCAACATGCATGCTCTCTTTGTCTCATTTGTAGTTGCCATTTTAATTCCTTTCCTTGTTCATTTAACTTTCATTTTCGGATCAGCGGGCATCCTGGAGCCCCCCGAATGGGGTGGCCAGACGCTCCTTTCACCTCAGCCGCTCTCCCGTTTTAATACTTTTGGAATTTTAGGATGACATCAAAGGTTGACTTATTCTCTAGAAGAGGAGGCAGTGGGGGAAGGGAGAACCTGCAGGATCTAGCAATAACTTTGAAAGGGGCCTGCAGGGAAAACTCTAAGCCAGATGAATCTGCCACTGACCACCAAGTGCCACCAGCAAGATCTTAGCCTCGGGCCTTGGCCCAGAGGGTCTGAGTATGGGGAGGAGACTGTCAGTCTGAGGGGATGGCTTCCAGGGTCTTTTTTCCCTTGCCCCAAGATGACTGAGAATTCTCCTCCACCTTGGAAGGCCTCTGGATCAACATTTGCAGGAATCTAAAAAAAAAAAAGAAAAAAAGAAATCCTCTGGTGGTAAGATGTTGCCCAATTCATGGAGATCTGATTTTGTCTTTGTCCCCACTTGTCTGTCTTGTTTACTTTGGTGTCGTTTCTGTTCTATTTTTGAGGTGGGGAAATTCTGGGTGAGGGTGGCCAGCTCACTCAACAGATTCTGAATTCAGCTTGCTGATTGAGAATGGCGCAGTTCTAGTCGGAATGAACTGAGGGCCCACTAGTCCCCAACTCAGCTTTTGGCTATTGTCTAGTTCTGTTTTAGAATTGGTACCTGTTTTAAGTGTGGATTCTTGGTTTTTGTGTTTATTTATATTTTTGTTATTTATTTGAACATCTCTGAGGAAATAAAAGTTCTAGCCTCTGGCTGGGCTCAGCCACAGACCTGCTAGGCTCGCGTCACTGTGAGATATGTAAGGTTGCTGGACTAGTCTGGTTCCTTTCAGGTCTTGGGCTGAATTTTCTCCTTGTGGAGGCTGCCTGAGCAGAGAGTGTGGAAGGCTATGTACCTGGTTTGGATTTTTCAGCGAGTCCTGACAATGTAACAATTTGTAAAGTGCTCTTGTCTAAAATTGGATAAAATTCAGGCCAGTTTAGTTTTAGGTGACCCCTTCAACCAGCCCTTCTCCAACAGGTGGGATTCAAAAGATCCGTTGATGAATTGCCTTGCTAAACAAGCGAGCCCTGGGAAAATGAAGCTTAACAAAGGTACTTAGTTTAAAAAAATACTGTCTTAAATTTTTGTTAAAAAAACTTTGAAAAAATCTATGTAAAACTGATTTTGATTTATGCACGCTTTAAGATCTGTGTGTTTTCTATGTGTTTGTAAACATGTTCAAGATAAAAATTGTCAACATGCTGTAAAAATTGGGTGAATTTAAGTTTAAAATGTAAAAGGTTAAGAGGTTTAGACATTACTAAAAATTTAAAAAACTTTCACACTGTTTTAAATGGCTTTTTAAGGATTCTTTAACATAAAAATTAGAAAATCTGTTATTTTAAATTTTAATATTTTTAAATGCTTTGGCAGTTTGGGATTTAGTTCCCTTGGCTAAAATTTCAGGATAAATATTAAAAATTTAAATGGAAAGGTCAATTTAGCACTGTTACAAAACATGACATGTTCTGTCTGTCTAAAACTGTATTTTATTCAAACCTCCCTACCCCCCAAAAAAGGGAAAATTTAGAAGACTACCTAAGATCTATATTTAGGGGTGAGGCTGAATAGGCAGAAGTGTAGTTAAGCTGGTCATGCGTGGTGGGACCGACCTGGGGGGGGTGCTTCATAGATGGTGGGACTGGCCCTGGGAGGAGTCCACACATGGTAAAAGAGGGCAAGCTGGCACAAACGCAGTTCATCTAACCTTAAAGAGTCAGATTGGGTGCAGGCACATTCCATAGGAGGGGCTGAGTTGCCCATCTTTGTTCTGTCCCTTTTCCCTGCAGATAGACCCTGAAAACATGGTTAAAATGAGTGATGTGATGATCTGATTAGTATTGCTAAAACTGCCCCTTGTATGTGTTAAAATTAAAATTAAAATGGCCTTCAAAAGAGGGTTAAAAAGTTTATTTGTATAATGTAACTTGCTTTCAATGATGTTCTACAATTAGGATGTTTTTAAAAGTTATAAAGGTGTTAAGCCTAGCTTCTTGGCAGAGTAATGGTGATTGTAATTATTTTTTTTCTAGATTATTATTTGTTTTTATTGTGAAAATACTGTACAAAGGAGTTACAATTACATGGGCAAGATAATGAGTACATTTCTTATCAAGCATTGTAACATCCTCCTTTGTTTCCCCTTCCCATCCCATCCTTCCCCTATCCCCCCATTCAAGCCTCCAATCACCCCCCACAAACTTTACAACCAAAGTTGTAAAGTTCGTTTTCAACATAACGACTTGTACATCTCATTGTTGCAATATTTCCACCTGTATCCCTATTTAAACGATTCGTTTTTTCCCTTACCCTCCACAAATTATACTAACATCAAATACAGTGAAAGCAGGGGTTATACAATGGGGGAGGGACATACAAAGCAACAAAGATATCATCTTATAAATGTGTTAGAAACAATCGCATGAAAGAAAACAGCATTTGAGTACATATTTAGGGTTCATTTCCCTAACATAAATTTATCTGAGCTTTTCTGCTTGATTCAGGCATATACTATTTATTGGAAATAAGGAAAACCATGGGACCTATATTTCTTTGGGCCTGGCTTACTTCACTTAATATAATTTTTTCCAAGTCTTTCCATGTACTAACAAATGGGGCAATGTCATTCTTTATGATGGACGCATAGAATTCCATTGTGTGTGTGTGTGTGTGTGTGTGTGTGTGTGTGTGTGTGTCGCATTTTCTTGATCCATTCATCTACTGAGGGGCATCAGGGTTGATTCCATATCTTAGCTATGGTAAATAATGCTGCAATAAACATATCGTGCTGGTACCTTTAGTGTGGTCTTGTTTGTGAACATTTGTGTAAATACCCAAAAGTTGGATTGCTGGGTCATAGGTGAGCTCTATGTGGAGTCTTTTGAGGAACTTCCATACTCCTTTGCAAAGAGGTTGAACAAGTTTACACTCCCACCAACAGTGCAGTAGGGTTTACTTCTGTCCACATCTCCTCCAGCATCTGTTGTTATTAGAGCTCTTGATTATAGCCATTCTACCTGGGAGGAGGTGGTATCTCAATGTTGTTTTGATTTGCATTTCTTTTATGGCTAGGGAGGTTGAGCATTTCTTAAAGTATGTATTGGCCCTTTTTCATTCCTCTTCAGAGAAGTTTCTCTTTAAGTATTTAGCCCACTTATTTATTGGGCAATTGTTTCTTTGAAGATTTGTTGTTGGGGGATTTAATTTTTTGAGTTCCAGGTATGTTTTAAATATGAGACCCTTGTCCGTTGTTGTATGGCTAGTGAAGATCTTTCCCCAATCCGTGGGCTTTCTATTGATCTTGCAAGCTATGTCCTTTGCCATGCAGAAGCTCTACAATTTCATGCAATCCCATTTTGTCCAACCTTTCTTTAATTTGTTGTCTTTCTGGGTCTCTATTAAGAAAATTTCAGCCTGTGCCAAGGAGACAAAGGGTTTCTCCTATTCCATCCTGTAATGTTTTCAGTGTCTGCTTTGACTCTGATGTCTTTGATCCATTTGGACTTGATTCTCATGCAGCGTGATATATAAGCATCTAGCTTTAGTTTTCTACAAGTAGTTAACCAAGCCAGCACCATTTACTGAAGAGGCTGTCTTTCTTCCATTCTATTTTTTTAGCCCCTTTATTGAAGATTAAATGGCTATAGGTCTGTAGGTTCATTTCTGGGTTTTCAATTCTATTTCATTGCTTCTGAGGTCTGTTCTTGTGCCAGTAGCAAGCTGTTTTGATTACTATGGCTTTATAGTCTAGTTTGAAATTTGGTATTGATATTCCTCCAGCACTGTTCTTTCTGTTGAGGATAGTTTTAGCTATTCGGGTTCTTTTATTGTTCCATATGACTTTTTGGATTGCCTCTTCTATTTCTTTGAAGAATGAGATGGGAATTTCGATAGGTGTTGCATTGAATTTGTAGATAGCCTTGGGAAGTATTGCCATTTTCACGATGTTGATCTTTCCAATCCAGGAGCATGGGAGTTTTTGCCACTTCTAAGTTCTGTTTTGATTTCCTTTTTCGTTTTTAAAGTTTTCATCATTGAGGTCCTTCACTTCTTTGGTTAAGTTAATTCCTAGGTATTTTATTTTTTTGTGGGGCTATTACAAATGGAGTTGCTTTCCTAATTTCAGCAACACTTTACTCATTGTTGGCATACAGAAAAACCATTGATTTTGGGGGGTTAATTTTATACCCTGCTACTTTGCCAAAGTTTTAAATCAACTTGAGTAAATTGGGAGTGGAGTCTATGGGATTTGTTAAATACAAGATCATGTCATCTGCAAAGAGGAAGAGTTTTATTTCTTTTTTCCCTATTTGGATCACCTTTATGTTTGCATCTTCTCTTATTGCTGTAGATAAGAATTCTAATACTAGATTGAAGAGAAGTGGTGATAGTGGACATCCTTGTCTTGTTCCTGAGTTAAGAGGAAATGACTTTAGTTTTTCACCATTAAGTATAATGCTGGCTGTAGGTTTGTCATATATAGCCATTATTGTATTGAGGAATGTTCCATGGATTCCTAATTTTTCCAGAACCTTCATCATAAAGGGGTGCTGGATCTTGTCAAATGCTTTTTTTTGCATATATTTAGATAATCATGTGGTTCTTATCCTTGCTCTTGCTTATGTGATGAATTATATTAATTGATTTGCGAATATTGACCCAGCTTTGCATCCCTGAAATGAATCCTGTTTGATCGTGGTGTATGATTTTCTGGATGCATTGTTTAAGACGACTGGCCAAAATTTTGTTGAGAAGTTTTGCATCAATGTTCATCAAAGTAATGGGTCTACAGTCCTCTCTCTTTAATGAATCCCTGCCTGGTTTTTGGATGAGGGTTATCATAGCTTCATAGAATGAGTTCAGTAATGAACTTTCTCTTTCAATTTTATTTAAGAGTTGGAGAAATATTGGTGTCGGCTCTGTTTTGAGGGCCTTGTAGAATTCCACTAAAAAACCATCTGGTCCTGGGCTTTTCTTAGATGGGAAGTCTCTTATTGCTGTTTCTATGTCAATCCTTGATATGGGCCTGTTAAAATGGTTTAACTTATCTTGGTTCATTTTTGGCATGTCAGTATTTGCTAGGAAAAGTCCCATTTCTGCCAAGTTTTCAAACTTATTAGCATAAAATTTTGAGAAGTATTCCCTTATAATGTTCTGTATCTTGGTTGTTTCTGTGGTGATGTTTCCATTCTTATCACTGCGTTTATTTATTTGGGTGCGTTCTCTTCTTTTTCTGATAAGGTTTGCTAAGGGTCTGTCAATTTTATTAATTTTTTTTGAAGAATCAACTCTTTGGTTTGTTGATTCTTTCTATATTTTTTGGATTCTAATTCATTTAATTCTGATTTAATTTTAATTATTTCTTTCCATCTACTGGATTGGGGTTTATCTTGCTCCTCTTTTTCAAGAAAGCTCAGATGTCTCATTAAATTGTTGGTTTCAGATCTCTCCAATTTGTTGATGTAGGAACTCAGAGCTATAAACTTGCCCCTGAGTATTGCCTTTGCTGTGACCCAGAGAAGCTGGTAATTTGCATGTTCATTGTTGTTGAATATCATGAACATTTGAATTTCCTTTCTCATCTCTTCCATGACCCACTCGTGAATCAGCAGTGTGTTGTTCAGCCTTCATGTGTTACAGGATTTTCTTTGGTGGCTTTTGGTGTTGAGTTCTAATTTTATTCCCTTGTGGTGTGAGAGAATGCAAGGTATAACTTCAATGTTTCTGAATTTGGACAAGTTTGCTTTGTGGCCTAATGTGTGGTTTATTTTGGAAAATATTCCTTGTGCTGCTGAGAAAAACGTATATTCTGATGCTGCTGGGTGGAATATTCCATAGATGTCTGTTAAATCTTGTTGATCTATGCAGTTTTTTAGATCTCCATTTTCTCTGTTGAGTTTTTCTGAGTTTATCTATCTAGTGGGGAAAGTGGTGTGTTAACGTCCCCAACAATTCAAGTCTTTGGAGATATTGGGATTTGGGGGAAAATAGTGTTTTTTGCATAATTTTGGGTGCTCTGTTGTGTGGTGAATTGTGATTGTAATTCTTGCATTAAGAATAAATTCCATATGATTTTAAAAGTTTTAATGTGTATTGGTTTTAAAACAAGCAGCCATGAGACTTCCAGATTTTTCTGTGCATGTGATAGTGTAGAATTGAACCCAAGGCTTCATATATATGGGGCAAACCCTCTACCACTGAGCCCAGGAATGACAAATGTAGAAATACATATGTAGATTGTTACATATATATATATATATATATATGTATGTAAGCACATATATATATGTATAAAACAAGACACAGATGTCTGTATATTATCTAATTTTATATACTATATTACTACCAATTATTGATAAGTTATTCCTTCACTTATTTAAATATTACGATTAAATACATAACAAAGTATTAATTGAAAATTAGTCAATGTACTATAATTATTGTGTATAATTTTATAATATAATCATAAACTAACTACTAATGTAATTATTACTTTACAACATTCCATTCGTATGGATGTATATCAGAATGTGTTTCTTAGGATCTCCTTCCATTCATAGGTGGCAGTCCTGGGATTCGCACCCCAGGCCTAGGTTGTTGGTTTGGGCTATGGCTTCCCTGATAGCCCACCAAACTTCAGCAGTGCAAGGTCATGTACACTATCTGGGCCGTGTCATTTAGACCCAGGATGGTTGCAATGCAAAGGATAAAACAATGTAATACCACCTTCTGGAACTTCCCAGTTTTGTACTTCTTTTTTTCCCCCTCTGCATTTTTTTTCTTTTTTTTCGGTTTAGGGGCCAGAACTCTGGCTCTGGTGTTGTACCTCAACTCTTCAGCTCAAGGCTATCACTCTACCACTTAAGCCATAGCGCTACTTCTGGCTTTTTTCTGCTTATGTGGTGTTGAGGAATCGAACCCTGGGCTTTATGCATGCAAGGCAATCACTCTATTACTGAGTTTCTTTCCCAGCACTTCTCCTTTTTTGCCAGTCCAAAGATTTGAACTCTGGTCGTAGGATCTCAGGATGGGCTGTGTGTCCAGAGGCTGCACCCCAGCCTAGGATGATCGAAGCTGACGCAGAGTTGTCACAAGCTAAGTTCAAGCCCCAGTCCTGGCCAAAAAAATCAAGGCTCTGGCTTGGAATTTGCACCATTTTTCTTGCAGGCCTGGGATTTGAACTCAAGGTCTGGGTAACTCTGTGTCACTGTTGGGGAGAGTAAGCTTACCGTCGTTGAAGACAAGAATTTCAGCCCAGTTTCCAGGGCCCGAATTCAAGCCCCAGCACTGAAAAAAAAATATTCGTATATGAGATCTATTTACGTACATGGGTTTATTCCATATGATATTTATTACCCTTGTTTTTTATTTTATTTAGTATTATTACATATATAATATTTATTTCATTTATTACATTTTATCACATGGATGTATTTGCATAAGGATTATAGATCATACTGAGACCCAGGACTTTCACAGAGAAGGAAAAACATGTGTCAAAATTGTCTTCTGACTCCACATATAAACTTCTGGCAATGCTGAGATTTTAATTCACAGCTCACGATGCCCAATTCATGAAAGGGTCAGTTGTACTACAAAAGCCTTTGGCAAACTGAGCTGCCAGCCAGTTCTGTGGAACAAGCCATAGTAATGGCTGATAGATATAGATAAAGATGTGGATATAGATATATAGACAGACAGAGAGAGAGAGTGAGAGATAGATAGATAGATAATAGATAGATAGATAGATAGATAGATAGATAGATAGATGTGTAGTTTGCAATATATATGAGAGAGAAAATGTGAGGATATGAAATTATACATTTTATGAATTATTATTAAATTATGCCTCCATTTAATGAAGTAGCATTAATGTAAAAGTAGTCAGTATTTTTTAATTGGGAGAATCATACAAAGTAGCTAGAATGGAAGACATAATAAAATATTTTTCATGTGGCATTCTATAAGAGAATCATGAACTAATTGCAAATTTATTTGTTACTTTTATAACAATCCATTAAGCATTCACATGAATAGGAAAGATTTTCTCAAGATCTCCCTCCATTTGTAGGTGGCAGTCCTGGCAATCAAATTCCAGGCCTGGGTAGTTTACTTCGAAATGCAAACCATTAGCATGACACTGTGAAGATTTCAGTTTGTCACAATGAAAAAAAGAACAAGAATAAACGAAAGCCAGGTGTTATTTACTCCTGCCTTTAATCCTAGCTCTTCAGGAATCTGTGAGGTAGAGAATGCCAGTTTGAATTCAGCCTGGACAGGAAGTCCACAGCACTCTTATTCGAAGTTATCAAAGGAATAAAAAATCTCCATGAATGGAGCTGTGGCTCAAGGGCAGAGCTCTACCCTTGAGCAAAAGGAGCTCAGGCACAGTGGCTAGGCTCCTAATACAACCCCCGGACCTGCCTAAAAAGAACAAACAAAAAAATCAAGTGACTCCATGTCTCCCCATATATGTATGGATGTATTTTTATCGGTGAAGGTCCAGAGTCCCTAAGATGAAAGGCACCCAGCTAGGAAATTTGCTTTGAATAGAATGATTTCATAGCAGAGACAGTGCTTTCAAGACAGTGCATGTTCCGGGGCTCCCCTCACTGTTCCCATTGTATCCTGAGGTTTTCTCGGCACCAGGGACTGCTGAAGGAACTCTGCCTCATTGTTGGAACAGGCAGACAAAAGGCCTCACTCTTGTACAGTTGTGTAACAAGCAACTCCATCAAGGCCGATTAGTGAGGAGGAGTGTGGTCGGGCTCTGAAGGCCAGGAGAAAAAGGCCTCTTTGTACCCCAAGCCATCTCTTCTCCCCAGTGCTGTTTTCACAGGAAGCCTTCATTTGTGCCACCTCCCATGGCAGGCCAAGTTCCCTGCACTCATCCTGTCTTTTTGTTAGACTATATTCCAGTGCTGAAATAACCTGCTACAATTAATTCAAGCGTACTTCTGGTAGACAACAAGGGAGCTTAACCTAATAAAATGCTTCATTATTTGCAATGGTGTATTCCTAGGTTTCTGGAAGCTTGCTAAATCTAAGCACATGTTTAATATCACAATGCTTCCTGTCATTTAGGGCTGGTGAAGCTCATCAGGTTTTGAAACCTTTGACCTCTCCTAGTTAGGCTCTGGATGGCTAGGTTTCAGGGTTGAATACAGGGCCTGGGTGCTGAGCATGACCTCAGAACTGGAGCTCAGTGCTTTAACAGTTGGTTTCAGAGCTTCACTTCTGGTATCTGTGTGTGTGTGTGTGTGTGTGTGTGTGTGTGTGTGCATACACTTGTCCTGGAGCTTGAAATCAAGACCTGAACACTGTACCTGAGTTTCTCCAGTACAAGGATAGCACTCTACCACTTAAACCACACAGGCACTTCAGACTTTTTTCTAGTGATGTGGAACTAAGGAATCAAACCCAGGGATTCATACATGCAAAGCACTCTACCCCTAAGACACATTCCCAGCCCTCAAATTCAGGTTTATTTCTTTCTTCTCTTGGAAGTTGGAGGAATTGATGTCTAGGCCTGGGTGCTGTCCTTGAGCTCTTCAGCTAAAGCCAAGTGATCTATCACTTGAGCTACAGCACCCCTGCAGGTTTTTGGTAGTTCAGTGGAGAGAAACCTTTCAAGGAATTTCCTGCCCAGCCTGGTTTTGGGCTGTGATCATCAGCTCTCAGGCTCCTGAGTAGCTAGGATGACAGGTGCAAATCACTGGCGCCCAGCTTCCATTTCGTGTTTCTAAGTGGTGAATAGGAGATAGTAGTCTCTTAGGACCTTTTGTGTCTGGGATAGTTTGGAACCCAGATCGTCAGGTCTCAGCTTCCTCAGTAGGCAGGATGACAGACCTAAGCTGCAGATCCTAGACTGTAACACTCTGTTGCAAGGGGGTTCTTGGCTCCACATGATAGGGAGCTAGCGATGAGCCCAACAGGGAAGGGTCAGTGGCTAGGCCCTGAGTTCAAAGTTCATGACTGAGAAAAATAAACCCAAACAATTGTCTGTAGGAGACAACTCACTAGAGTTAGGAAATACATAATTTTGGCCTTGATATGGGGATATATCTGAGCCTCAAATTTCTCATCTGCACAATCATCTTACTTGTGGAACTCTTATAAGAACCAGATGAAAAAAATGCACAGTGTAAAGGACTCAGCACACAACACATCATAAAGGACTCATCAAATAGCTGTATCCCACACACTGTCATTAGAAATAGAGTGCTTTCATCAGTATCACCATTCTTTCAGAATCACATCACAAACCATACGAAGTTCACATCTAATGATTTTGAGGGGTGGGGTTTTTTTGGAGGAGGTGGAGTCAGCCACAGGGATTGTATTGAAAGTTTGGGGGTACTGTCCTACGATCTTTTGCTCAAGGCTAGAGCTCTACCACTTTGAGCCACAGCTCAGAGTTTTGCTGACTTCCTGCCAGGGCTGGATTTTAAACCCATCAGGGTCAGATCTCAGTCCCCACGTACCTTGGATGACAGGGGTTAATGAGCCAGTGGCATCTGGTTCTGTGGAGCCATTTACCTCTGGCTAAGTCAGGTTAGATGGCAGCTGTCAGCAACAGACTCCTGGCTTGCTCTATGATGAGGTATTTGCAGTGCTATCATTATATAGTTGCAGTAAAAATATTCTATCTTTATTTGGTGCCATTCCTGGGTCTTGAGTAAGAGTCTAGTCCCTAAGCTTTTATGCTCAAAGCTAGTGCTTTGAGTGGATGATTGTTGTAATTTTTCCTGTGGTATCTCTGATATTATTGATTTGGGTCTCCTCTATTTTGTTCATTACTCTTGCCAGTGGTCTGTCAGCTTTATTGATATTTTTTTAAACAGCTTTTTGTTTTATTAATTTTATTAATAATTTTCTTTGTATCTCATTAATTTCAGCTCTTATTTCAGTTATCTTTTTCTGTCTAGCAACTTTAGGTTCAATTTTTCTTGCTCCTCTAGCAGTTTTAGTTGCATCATAACATTGTTTACTTGGTCTATGTTTTCTTTTTTTTAATTTTTTAATTTATTTTTATTGTGAAAATACTGTACTGAGGGGTTACAATTACATGGGCAAGATGATGAGTACATTTCTTATCAAGCATTGTAGCCTCCTCCTTTGTTTCCCCTTCACATCCCTTACCATCCTCCCCCTGAACCCCCACCCAATCCCCCCTGCTCCCCCTCTTCCCCCACCAAAGTTGTAAAGTTAGTTTTCGACATAACAACTTGTATATCTCATTGTTGCAATGGGTCCACCTGTATCCTTACTTAAATAATTTGTTTTTCCCCTTCCCCTCCACAAATTATACCGACATCAAATACAGTAAAAGCAGGGGTTATACTGTGGGGAAGGGACATACAAAGCAACAAAGAAATATTCTTATAAATGTGTTAGAAACAATCGCATGAAAGAAAAAAAAAACATTTGAATACATATCTTAGGGTTCATTTCCCTAACATCACCTTATCTGACCTTTTCTGCTTGACTCAGACATATACTAGATATTGCAAATAAGGGAAACCATGGGACCTATGTTTCTTTGGGCCTGGCTTAATTCACGTAACATAATTTTTTCCAAGTGTTTCCATTTCCTAACAAATGGAGCAATGTCATTCTTTCTGATGGAGCATAGACTTCCATTGTGTATATATACCATATTTTCTTGATCCATTCATCTACTGAGGGGCATCTGGGTTGGTTCCATATCTTAGCTATGGTAAATAATGCTGCAATAATCATACTCGTGCTGGTAGCTTTAGTGTGGTCTTGTTTGTGATCATTTGGGTAAACACCCAGAATTGGGATTGCTGGGGCATAGGGGAGCTCTATGTGGAGTCTTTTGAGGAACCTCCATACTACCTTCTAAACTGGTTGAACAAGTTTACACTCCCACCAACAATGAAGTAAGGTTTCCTTCTGTCCACATCCCCTCCAGCATCTGTTATTATTATAGTTCTTGATTTTAGCCATTCTAACTGGGGTGAGGTGGTATCTCAATGTTGTTTTGATTTGCATTTCTTTTATGGCTAGGGAGGTTGAGCATTTCTTCATGTGTCTATTGGCCATCCATCTTTCTTCTTCAGAGAAGTTTCTGTTTAAGTCTTTAGCTCACTTATTTATTGGGCAGTTGTTTCTTTGAGGATTTGTTATTGGGGGATTTGATTTTCTGAGTTCCAAGTATATTTTAAATGTGAGACCCTTGTCCGTTGTATGGCTAGTGAAGTTCTTCTCCCAATCCGTAGGCTTTCTATTGATCTTGATATGCATGCTGAGAGCAATAAATTTGCCCCTCAGGACTCCTTTCACTGGGTCCCTTTCTGATGTATTTTCATTTTCATTGAATTGTAGGAACTTTTTAATTTTTTCTTTAATTTATTCTGTAACCCATGTATTGTTCCAAGAACGTTGTTTAATTTCCATATGTTTAAGTTTTATCTACTTTATGCCTTGTTATTGAGAACCAGTTTGATTCCAGTATGGTCAGATAGAATACAGGGTACTATGTCGATCCTCTTGTATTTGCTTAAATTCCTTGTATGAACTAACAAATGATCTATTTGAGAAAAAGTTAGGGAGTTTGCAAGAATAAGACCCTGCTGGTGGGAATGCCTGTAATTCTAGCTACTCAGGAGGCTCACATCTGAGTATTCAGTTTTAAAGCCATCCCAGGCAAGAATGTTCATGAGGATTTTCTTGGGTAGTTCAGCACCACACCCTGCCTCAATTCTGTGGCTGTTCACCACCTTTGCCAGCATGGGCTGGGCTGAGCAGCTTATGCAAGCCAGTATGGAGAGATGCTGCACCCCACTGTACGTCTGTAGTTGTTCACAGCCGCTGTCGATGCCACTGCTGCTGCCACAACTGATGCACTGCTTGAGCTGCTGCCACTGCCCCAGGATCAGCTGGGCCACATATGCAAGCCAGACACTCCACCACGAGTCAGGTGTTAGACACTGCTCTGCCTCTGGCTTGGCTGGGCTGCTTATGTGGGTCAGTATGGAGAGGCACAAACCACCAGGGGTCTGGAGTTGTTCACTGCAGCTGTAGTCACCTTAGCCACCGCTGCCGCCCTGGGCTCGTCTGGGCTGTTCCTGTGGGCTAGTGCCAAGAGGCATCGTGCCCGGAGTCTTGGTGGTTTGCTGCCACTGCCAGTTGCTGCTGCTGCTGCTCCAGGTTAGGCTAGGCTGTTTACACCAGCAGGACAGAAGTACCACAGTGTGAGTCTAGGGTCATTCACCACTGCTGAAAGCTGCTGCTGTTCCAGACTGGATTGGGCTGCTTGCACCAACCAGGCAGAGGCGCCGTGCCAGGGCCACTGAGGGAAGTCTTCATGCCGGCTCTGCATTTGAGATTTCTGTTTGTATTCTCTGGGTTGGCACTGTACCTTGGGAGTCTTCTGGGAGCCTTGGGATGCTTGCCTGTGTGTGGTCTTTGGAGGGTCCAGAGCCAGGATACTTAAGCAGCCTGGCACGAATCCCCACAACTTAAGCTGCTCAGCACAGAGCCCCATCACCAACAAGGGGTGGGGGAAGGGTCTTCCCACTTTACTGTCTGTGTAGGTTTTTCCCTTTTCTTTTATCACTTCCTATATCTCTCTGAGCAATTGCATTTTTTTGGGGGGTGGGAGGGTGTCACTTGGTGAAACAGAGCATTGAAAGCCAAACACTGTTTTTGGTTGGAGAGAGCTGTGGTGTTTCCCTGCTGTTCCATTGCCATCTTGGCCCCTCCTTGTCAGGTGGAATTTTTCTTAGGCGGCAAGTGGGCCTTGGTTACCAAAGGATAGGTACATAAAAGAATATGTTGTAAAGCCAGCAATTTGTAGTTAGACATTTCTGTTAATATAGCCTTCACAAGATTAGGGAACAAAGTGGGTGGTCTATCCTAAAGTATTTCAAAGGGATTAAATTCTTTAACATAATGGCTACATCTTGCTTGAAGAAGAGCAAAGTGAAGGAGACTTACGTAGCCATGGCCAGTCTCTGTATTTAATTTAGTTAAAGTTTCTTTAAGGTCATACTCATTCTTTCTAGTGCCTTGAACTCTGAGGTCTATATATGGATTGTAACTTCCAATTTATTCCTAGGGCATTAGTTAATAATTGAGAACTTAGGCCATGAATGCAGTGCCAACTTCAGACCCCACACCTAAGGGTAAGTCAAATCAAGGAATTATTACATGCCTCAGCTCAGCCTGAAAAAGTGTCCACTATTATAATAGATACCAATACCCATACTTTCCAGGCTTTACCTCTATGAAGTCCACTTGCCCAATTCACCATCTGAGGTTCCTCACATATGAATTCTTTCCATATGTTCCAGCTTTTCAGCTTTTACCTGTTGGAAATTACCTACACACATTACAAAGGATTGGTAGGCTGAGGCCCTACTGGTTTTCAGAACAGTCTTAGGCAGTAGCCTCGGGCAATTTACCTTGGTGCAAATATATACATATAAACTGACAGCTTAAGCCTTATGCATTTTTCCCAAGTTTAGTTTCAAAATTTGCACACTTATTACCACTGTTTTTGCTTCTTCCTTTAATGTTAACAACTAGTAGCTCTAGAGACCCCGTTGGTTTTAGAGTGGTCTCCCAAGCTACCTAACCAGCTCAGATGTTTCTCTGTATCTTAGGGTCTCTAGTTTCTTTAACTCCTGTATAGTACTCTGAACCTTGGATACTTCTTCCATTTTATTCTCCTCCTTTTCTCTCAAACTTGCTTTCATGATCCCACTCTCCTTCTCAATGTGCTCCTTAACCTGCAAATGTTTTGGCAGGGTCACATGAGAGTTCCTTTGACTGGCCAACTGCTGTTCCTTCTCACAACCCCTTTGCTTGCTCTTCAGCTCCTTCCTTAAGTTCACAAAGGTGCTATTGAGAGGTAAATTTTCCCACCTCCACCTGTTCCATTGGGACATGATATTTCTGCATTACATTTATGGTGAAGATCTCAGCAGTCTTTTTGGCTTTTTACTCTAGTAGTTTCTCTTTCTAGTTTTCCACTTCACCGTATTTTTGTGACAGATCTTTCAACTGTTTGTTTAGCGCTTCTGTTTTTCTTCCCAATGCTCTTTTCCTTTCCCCGGCATTCTTTATCAGACCATGTGGTCCTTTAACTCTTACTGAAGAGTAACAATCTCTTTCTTGAGCCTGATATTTCCTGTTCACTTTTCTTGGCCTCATCTTCTATGACATAGCACTTCCTCGTCTTTCTCTATATCTATTCTTATCTTCTTTCTCTGTTGTTTTGAATATCTGGTGACACTCTTCAAAGCTTATAATCAACATGTACTTCAGCCTAATACATTCTTATATCAGGTCCAGCTCTTTTATTATGTCCACTATTTCTTTTTTTTTTTTTTTTTTAAATTTTATTTTATTTTATTTGAGAACATACTGTACAGAGGGGTTACAATTACATGGGCAGGATAATGCATACATTTCTTACCAAGCATTGCAGCCTCCTCCTTTGTTTACCCTTCACCTCCCTTCCCAGCCTCCCCCCTCCCTCCCACCCAATCATACCCCCCCACCGACATTGTAATGCTGATTTTGACATGACATTTTGTACTTCTCATTGTTGCAACAGGTCCACCTGAATCCTTAAAAGACTTGTTTGTCCCCATCTCCTCCACATGTTATACTGACATCAAATATAGTGAAAGCGGGGGTTACACTGTGGGGGAGGGACATACAAAGCAACAATGAAATAATCTTATAAATGCATTAGAAACACATGCATGAAAGAAACAAAAACATTAAAATACATACTTGAGGTTTCGTTTTCCTAACATCACATTATCTGACTTTTTCCGCTTGACTCATACCTATACTAGATATTGCAAATAAGGGAAACCATGGGACCTATGTTTCTTTGGGCCTGGCTTACTTCACTTAATATAATTTTTTCCAAGCCTTTCCATTTCCTAACAAATGGGGCAATGTCATTCTTTCTGATGGAGGCATAGAATTCCATTGTGTATATATACCACATCTTCTTGATCCATTCATCTACTGAGGGGCATCTGGGTTGGTTCCATGTCTTAGCTATGGTAAATAATGCTGCAATAAACATAGTTGTGCTGGTAGCTTTAGTGTGGCCTTGTTTGTGATCATTTGGGTAAATGCCCAAAAGTGGGATTGCTGGGTCATTGGGGAGCTCTATGTGGAGTCTTTTGAGGAACCTCCATACTGCTTTCCAAAGTGGTTGAACATGTCCACTATTTCTTAATGAAGCATCAGGATCTCTTCTTGGCCTCACTTGTGGTTAGCAAGGATGGTAGCATTGCTGTCTTGTGCTTCTGTTGGCCTCTGACCTGTGGTCCCCTAACTTGCCTCATGCTCACCCAGGCTAATGTACTTGAATTTCATTTAATTCTGACTGTTTTCTAGGTTCCTTTTGAGGATTTTCTTCTCATTTTTGACTCTCACAAGTTCGTAATTTATATCTTCAAAGCTTTTCTTCACGTCAATAATTCTCTGGTTTCTCCAGTGTACTCTTCTATTTGCTTTTAACCTCTTAGTGGGTTTTGTTTAGCACATATTGGAGATTCAGTATTTTATAAACTGTGTTTTGAGATAGAAGTGTGTGAATTTTTTCTTTGCCACATTTCTTCTTAATATTATAGGGCTGTTTTTAAATTGAACACAGTTGGAATTCAGAGCCTCAAGCTCCTTTGCATGTTTCTCCAGAGATATAATCACATTTTCCAGGTGTTAATGGGATTACATAACCTGTCATTTTCAATCTTTCTCCCCCTTGGACATTCCTTTTTCCAATGTCCATTTTTCTTGCAATAAGCACTCTGATCTAGTCCTAGAGGTTCCCTACTGCCATTTGCAAATGAATTGTACTGTCTTTGCCAAGGGTTTCTTGATCCCTATTCTGGTGCTCCTACCAAAACTCAAACTCCCTTCTTACTCTTTTTTTTTTTCCAGGGTACCTCTGTTGTCAAACACCCACTGGGCAACCACTTCCAACTCAAAATACACCTTTCCCTCAAAACTTTATAACTTTTGAAGCTTTCTTCTAAGATATGGGGCTGACTAACAAAAGCCATATTTAGGGCTCTTTGATTCTCCAAGGCTTCAAGATCTATAGGCCTATAGGTCCTATAGGCTTCTGGGAGAAGTTTCAGAAAAGCATTAGGGTACTCACTGGGGAACTCTCCCATCTCACTCACCTTTCTGGCTTTCCAGCCTCTGCGGTATCACTGCTAACCAAACCTGGCAATAATTGGTAAGCACCTCCATACCTCAATTGCTGTTAGTCTCAGCTTGGATAAATCTGGGGAAAGACTTGATCCAAATGGTCTGGTTCAATAGTGGAGCTACTGTCCGGTCCAGGGACCACATTCAAGTTACTGAGCAGTATTCACTCCCTTTTCTACCAGGTGAAAATCATCTGTAAAGTTTGCTGGCACTCATCCCAGTTGTGCGTGTGTGTGAAAATTACTGTCTCTAATGAGGTAATGAGCCCTGGTTGTTGTTTTTTTCTGAAAAGGATGGATTTTGCTGTTTCCAGTAATACAGGTCACTAGTTGTAAAGGGACCATATATTAAAAAGGGGACCTGCCCACCATCTCCTCCATGTTCCCGTCTCAAGGGTAATAAGGGTAACATACCATACTGTACCACCTCAGGATGGTACAAGTAACCAATTTTCGCATGGGAGGACTTAACATTAGAGGTGCTGATGGCAAAGAATAGGAGAAAGAGTACATCAGTGCATCTTCCTCTGAGGGATTCTGTAACCCTGGGGGAGAATATTTTTTGGCTATGACAAATTTAGGCCTTGTTCTCCCATCCTGAGAAAAGGAGTAAACAGAGGGTCATACAGGACACAGAACTATCAGCATGCACAGACAGAACAATAGCCACAGACACTTAACCCACATGCCCCAAACCTCTCAATGTTGACCTCTATAGGATGTCCCAGATGACAGAGAGGACATTCCAGATTGCCTCTTGAGGAGGTCGCGGATGACCTCTGGAGGATGTCACATATGTCCTCCTTAGGAAGCCCTAGATGACCTCTCATGGATGTTCCAAATGGCTTCCCAAGGAAGTTCAGATGACTTCCAAAGGAGGTCCCAGATGTCCTCTCAATGAGGCTGAGATTACCTCACCAGTAGCTCACAGATGGCCACTCAAGGAGGCCACATATGAACTCCAGAGAAGGTTCAAGATAACCCTCTTGAGAAAGCCACAGATGACATCCTATATGACTTCTCAAGGAAGTTCCAGATGATGTCCGAAGACAGCCATATATTTCTTATCAAGGTAACCTGAGATGACCTCCAAAAGAAGCTCCAGATGACCTCAGGAGGTGGTCCTAGATTGCCTCTTAAGGAAGCCCCAACCCAGATGCCCCTCAGTAGATGAATGGATCAAGAAAATGTAGTATATATACACAATGGAATTCTATGCCTCCACCAAAAAGAATGACTTTGCCCCATTTGTTAGGAAATGGAAAGACTTGGAAAAAATTATATTAAGTGAAATAAGCCAGGCCCAAAGAAACTTAGGTCCATGGTTTCCCTTATTTCCCAATCACTACTTTTATAGAGGTCACAGCTGACCTCCTGAGGAAGCCCCAAATGACCTCTGGAGAAAGTGCAAGATGGCCCCAGGAGAAGGCTCCAGATGACCTCCAGGGTAGGTCTCAGATGGCTTCTCAAGGAAGTTGCAGATGTACTCTTGATGAGGTTCCAGATGTCTTCCCAAGGAAGGGCTACATGACCTCTCAAGGAGGTTCCAGATGGCTTCCCAAAGAAGCCCTGCATGACCTCTCAAGGAGTTCCCAGATGGCTTCCCAAGGAAGCAACAGATGACCTCCAGAGGGGAGCCCCAATCAGGCTGGCAAGCTTGCCCACACACCCCTAGAGGACCTTAAATGACTTTTTGTCCATGATTCTCCTCCGGAGACAAACACTTGAGGTAGACTCTCAACCCTGAGTGCTGACACTCTCACCTATGGGGATTTTTCCCTGAGGCCAAGGCCTGATGCCATCCAAATGGATTATCTCGATGGGGGTCTCCAAAAATTAAGACCTCTATAGTTCAAGAGAATCCATAGAGACACATTTAATATCATAAATGTTCTCCTAACCACCAACCCCCAAAATTATGAAATCCAAAACTCCAAACATCAAAGGGCCAGCCTTTTTTACCCTTTCTTTTGTCTTTCCACTACAGAACTATACTTCCTTTGAGGTCTTTCCCTTTCTCCCTTCTACCAGTTCCTTCTTCTCTTCAGGCCTCTTCACTCTCCACAGGCATGAACTGCTTTGAATGGGTCGTCAGTTGCCATCCTTTACCTCCTGCCCTCCCTCAACTTCTTCTCCTCCCAGGTCTTTCTCCTTCTGCTATCAAACCACTTCCTTCCTTACAGGACTTTTCCCCTTTTCTCTCTCCTTCTATTGCTCTGAACCAGAAGCCTATATAACGTCTGTACCCCTTCTTCACTCCAACTGCCTAACAGTTTTCAACTGTCAAATCCCAAACTGCCCACAGTCAAATTACTTCTCCACAGCTCAGCACGTGATGATTAATGCCCCAGCCCCTCCCACAGAATGCCCCACCGTCTTTGGTGGCATACTTCATCCTCTCCAGCTGGCCAGGAGATGGGGCCACACTGGTTATCTAAGCCTGTAGATTATCGGGGCCCTGCTGATTATTACAGTATCCTCCTTGTGAACTAGTAGCAATTGAAATTGGAAATTTGATTGTGATATTACAAATTCGTTGTGACATCACAAACACATGTTGACATCATCACCACCACGACATCACAAACCCATGGTGACAACATTGTCATTGTGACAACATGATTCCCTTGTGACATCTCAAACCTATTATGATCTCTTACCTTCTTTGAAAAATCACATGCCCTTTTCAACATCAGTCCCTTTGTGTACCCATATCCTTGTTGTTAACTAATGACAATGGAAAGCAGACATGCCATTATAACATCAAAAAGTGTTTGTGACATTCTCAACAGTATGACATCACATTTTCATTATAAGCGCATCACCTCATTGTGACATAATCAAACTCAATGACATAATCATATTATGACAACAATTCTCATTTTGACATCATAGACACATTGTGAATTCCTATTCTGTGATTTCATTGTATTTAATATGTGGCATGAGAGTTGCTATCAGAAACGCATTTTTGTGCCTAAATAACCATTTTGACATCATAATCACTTTGTGCCATCACAGTGCCATTGTGATGTCACTAGCACAATGTGACAGCACAAACTTCTCCTCTCCTCCTAACATTTGTGACATGCTGACATTGTGATATCAGACTTTTTGCCCTCATAATTTGTTTTCAACCTCATATTTCATGTATGACATTAGATACCAGAAATCCACTGTGACATCATGACCATTGTGACATCACACTGACAGATGTAATGATCATAGTGTCATATTGTGGCATCACAAAAGGTATTGATGTCACAATTAATTGATGATGACCTACAGGTAAGGGGTCAGAGTAGGTCTATGATGTCACAGTTGGTTGGTGATATCCAAATGGCATAAAGGATCTCATTTATCATGAAATCACAGAGAATATGAGTTCCAAAACAGACTGTGCTATCTCCAAAGGCATGTGTTGTCACAAATGTGATGAAGCCCTAGGAGGATTGTGATGTCACAGTGTGACACAATATTTATGATATCTGTCAGTATGTTGTCACAATGATCATGATGTCACAGTGGATTTCTGATATCACATATCGTAACTGAAATATTATAAGGTTGAAAATAGATTACGAACTCATAAAGGGCCTAAGACATCACAATTGCAGAACATCACAAGACTTATGAGGACAGGTCAAGTTTGTGATGTCAGTGTGTTAGTGATACCACCATGGCACTGTGATAACACAAAGTGATTGTGATGCCATACATTTATGAGATCACAATGGTTTTCTGATATCAACCCACAGGCCACATCATTTGAAAGAGAATGAAATAGAATAGACATTTACAAGGTAACTATGACATCACAATGATAATATAATGTCATAATGCTATGAGGTCATTGTAAATTGGTGATGTTGCAAGGAGATAATGGTGTCACTCTGATGATGGGGTAACAAAGGTTTGTGATGTTACAATGGCATATATGAATACAATTGTCATGTGTTCACAATGAGGATATGGGTATACAAAGGGACTGAAATGTCACAAATGTCATGTGTGTTTTCAAAAGTACTTAGGGGCCATGATAGCTTCATGATACACAGTTGTGATGAGTTCACAATAGGTTTTTGATGTCATGATGATTTTGTAATATCTTAAACACATGTCCAATTTCAATTGCTTTTTCACAATGTGCATACAAGTTCACAGAAGGAGCTTGAAGTCCTAATGGACAGGAATTTTTAAAAATGTTATGAGGCCATATTAGGTTTGTGAATACACAATGGGACATTAATATCACCATGGCAATGTCAACTCACTGCATCATGTCAAAATATTATTTTGGTGTCACAATTGATGATGCCACATTGATGATGAGGTCACAAAAGATTGGTGATGTCACAATGTGTGGGGCATGTCAAAATGACATAATGTTTCTCAATTGTCTTTAACTTACAATGAATATCTGAGTTCACAGAAGGACTGTAGTTTTTCCAAAAGTATGTGTTGTCACAAATATATTGAAATCCAAAAAGGTTTGTGATGTCAGAATTTGACGCAATGGTTATGACATCTGGCAGTGTGATGTTACCATGGTCATGATGTCACTGGGAATTTGTGATATCAAACGTCATATGTGAAATCTAATGAGGTCCACAACAGATCATGAGGACAAAAAGGCTAAAAAAATTGCAGCATGTCACAACATTTATGATGACAGGATAGGTTTGTGATGTCATGGTAGGTTAGTGATATCACAATGACAATGTGATGTACAAAGTGGTTGTGATGTCACAAAGGTTATGATTTCAAGATTTGTTTATGATATCAACCTACAGGCCACATTTGAAATGCAATGAAATCACAGAAAAGGCATTCATAATGTGTCTATGATGTCACAATGACAATGTGAAGTTATAATTCTATCATATTATTTTACTTTTGTGATTTCAGAATGAGCAGATGGTGTCAAAACTACAATGTGATGTCACAATTGTGATGATCTCACAAACTTTTTGATGTTAAAATGTCATGTTTGATTCTCAATTGTCAATATTTCATGGTGGGGATTTGGGTACACAAAGGGACTGTGATGTCACAAAACTATGTATTTTTTTCAAAGGTTATAAGAGGTCATAATAGGTTTGGGATGTCACAATGTGATCCTGGTGTCAAAAACAGCAATGTGATGTTACAATGTGTTTGTGATGTCACAGTGTTGGTGAGGTCACAATGGGTTAGTTATATCATGAGTTTGTAATATCACAAATTTGTCCAATTTCAATTTCTCCTAGATCACCATGATACACTTAATAACCAGCAGTGACCCTATCATCCATGGGAACAGATAGTCATCATGGCCTCCTGGTCTGGACCACAGGAGAGGCGGGTGCATGCAGCTGAAGGGAGCAGCACATGCTGCTGAAGGAGATAGGTTGTCAAGCCCCACATTGTGAGCTGCCATGAAGTGATTGGGCATGGACTTTTGCGAAGTGATGATTGAAAACTGTTATGCAGGAAACATAGTGCAGTGGGGGAAGGGTACAGCCTATACATAGGCTGCATGTTCAGAGCAACAGAAGGGGAGAGAAAAGAGGGAAAGGCCTGGAAGGAAAGAAGTAAAGAGACTGCAGGAGGGTAAAAACCTGGGGGAGGAAATTGAGGGAGACCAAGAGGTGAAGGATGGCAACTGGCCACCTGGACAGGGCAGGGCAGGCCTGTCAAGAGTAGAGAAGCCTGAAGAAAAGAAGGGAATGGTGAAAGGAAAAAAATGAAAAGACCTGAAAGGTAGGACAGGTCTGTAGAGAAGGAGGATGAATAGAAAGAAAAAAACCTTGTCCTTTGAAGTTTGGAGCTTTGGAGATCATTATTTTTGGGGTTGCTTATTTACAGGCCAGATAACAAATGGTTGGGCTGCTCTTTGGAGGTCTGAGGGTTCATGGTTGAAGCTGCATTTAGCTGTGGGCATCTAGCCCAGGTCAAGGTAGACACTTGTTACAAAATTTATGAGGACGAGAGGTTTGTGATGTTACATTGCATTAATAATATCACAATGTCAATATGAGGTCACAAAGGGATTGTAATATCACAATGGTGATGTGGTCACAATGGGTTTCTGAAATCAACCTATATGTCACATTAGAGATATAATGAAACCACAGAATAGGCAATCACATTGTCTCTATGACCTAACAATGAAAATGTGATGTCATAATGCTATGACGTCATTGTCATTTTGGGATGTCACAATGATTTGATGGTATCATAACAACAATGTGATCTCACTCTGGAGATGATGTGACAAAGTGTTTGTAATGTTACAATGGCATGTCTGATGTCAGTTGTCCTTTGTTCACAATGAGGATATGGTTACCCAAAGGGACTGTGATGTCACAAGTACCATGTGCTTTTTCAAAAGTGCTAAGAGGTCACAACAGATTTGGGATGTCACAAGGTGACCGAGATATCACTGTGGCAATGTGATGTCACAATGGGTTTGTGATGTCACAGTGGTGATAAGGTCACACTTGGATAATGGTGTCACAATGAATTTGTAATATCACCATTACATGTCCAATTTCATTCTACTAGATCACGATGAAGATACTAGTTCACATAAGGAGCTACAAGTCAGAAAGGCCATAAATTTTGTAAAATATTATGAGGAAATAATTGGTTGGTGAAAATGCAATGGTGAAAATCCCATTGGTAATGTGATGTTACCATTACATGGGATAGTATTGTTTTGAAGTCACAAATTGTTGGTGATGCCATACAGGTGATGAGGTCACATAGGTTTGTGATTTCCCAATGAGATGGTGATGTCAAAATCTTATGCCAGATCTCTAATTGACAATGAATATATAAGTTCAGGAGGGTTAATGATGTATCCAAAGGCATATGTTGGCACAAGTGTCATGAGTCTTAACAGGTTTGTGATGTCACAATGTGACTCAATGGTCATGATATCTGGCAGTGTGTCACAGTGGTCATGATGTCACAGTGGATTTCTGATATCACATGTCATACCTGAAGTATCATGAGTTAAACAATTTATGAACTCAGAGAGGCCAAAGGGATCACACTGGAAGCATGTCAAAAATTTATGAGAATAAGAAAGTTTGTGATGTCACAGTGGGTTAGTGATATCATAATTGCAATATGGTGTCATCAAGGTATTGTGATGTCATAAACATTATGTGGTCACAATGTATTTCTGATATCAACAAACCTGGCACTTTTGAAATAGAATGAAATCACAGAATAGGCATTCCAATGTGTCTGTGGCATCACAATGACCATGTGATATAATAATGCTATGATGTCATTGTTTTATGATGTCATGATGGGCTGATGTTGTCATAATGACAATGTGATATTACACTGGTGATGATGTCATAAAGGTTTTGCGATGTTAAAATGACATGTCTCATCTCAATTGTCATTAGCTCAAAATAAGGGTATGGATACCAAAAGGCCTGTGATTTCGCAAAGGCCATGCTTTCTTTCAAAGCTTCTGAGGTCATAATAGGTTTGGGATGTCACAATGTGATCATGGTAGCACAATGTCAGTGTGATATCCCAATGAGTTTGTGATGTCACCACGGTGATTAGGTCACAATGGTTTAGTGATGTCTCATCAAGTTTGTAATATAACAATGACGTATACAATTTCAATTTCTTCTAATTCACTATGAGGATAATGTAATAACCAGTGGGGCCAGAATTATCTGTCTGAGCTGATAATCATTGTAAATTCTTGGTCTGGCCCACCGGAGAGTGTGGGGAATGCCGCCAAAGGTGAAGTGTCAAGCCTCACATGGTGAGCTGTCAAGGAGTTATTGAGCATTGGGCAGTTTGGGAAGTGATTGTTGAAAACTGTTAGGCAGAAGACCCGTTAGAGTAAAGAGAGGTAAACCTATATATAGGTTGCATTTTCAGAGCATTGGAAGGGGAAATAAAAATTGGTGCTACCAGGATGGAATAAAGAGAAAAATCTGAGAAGAGAGGAAGTTGATGGAGAGCAGAAGGTTGGCAAGTGGTCACGGGGGCAGAGTAGGGCAGGCCTGTGGAGAGTGGAGGAGAGTGGAAGAGAAGAAGGAAGTGGTGGAAGGGATAAAGGGAAAGACCAGGAAGGAAGGACAGCTCTGTAGTGAAGGAGGGAGGAATGGAAAAGTAAAAAGCCTTGCCCATTGAGGTTTGGAGCTTTGGAGATCATAATTTTTTGGATGGTGGTTTGCAGACCAATTAAAAAGGGTGGTGATGCCCATTGAAGTTCTGAGGTTTGTTGGTCAAGGATGCTCTTGGACCTGGGTATCCAGTCCAGGATAAGGTAATCACAATCCTCTTTCTATTGTAAATTGTTTTATTATATTAAATTTGACTCAATGGCTTGTGTCCTTGCTTTAGGGGTCATAAGTACATGAGTTCACAGAAAAAAGCTTGAAATCTCAAAGACCATGAATTTTCTAAGATGTGATGTCGCCATAGTAGGTTTGTAAAAACACAATGGAACAATGATGTCACGACGGCAATACCACAATATAATGTCAAAATAATGATTTAATACCACAATTAGTTGTTGATGCCATTCTCGTGATGAGCACAATAAATTTGTGATGTCACAATGAGTTCATGATGTCAGAGTGGCATGGCAGATCTCAATTGTCATTAATTGGGAATGAATATATGAGTTCAAAAAGTGACTGTAATGTCTCCAAAAGCATGTGTTGTCACAAACGTAATGCTGTTCTAACAGTTTTGTGATGTCACAATGTGACACAATATTCATGAAATCTGGCAATATGATGTCACAGGGGATTTCTGATATCACATGTCATACCAGAAATATGAGATTGAAAACAGATTATGAGCTCACAAGGACCTAATATATAACGAGGGCAGCATGGCACAAAACTTGTAAGTACAGGACTGGTTTGTGATGGCACAGCAGATTAATGATATCACAATGGCAATGTGATGTCACAATGTATTGTGATATCAGAATGGTTATATATTGTCAAAATGGGTTTCTGAAATAGAATGAATTCATACAATAAGCCTTTACAATGTTACGTCTATGATGTAACAATGTCACTGTGATTTATACTGCTATGATGCCATTGTTGTTTGGTGATGTCACAATGAGTTGATGGTGTCATAATGACAATTTGATGTCACTGCTGATTTATGATGTTACAATGGTTATGATGTCACATTATGTTTCTGATATCAACACATATGTCAAATTTGCAATAGAATGAAATAGCTTTGCACTGGTGGCTCACACCTGTAATCCTAGCTACTCAGGAGGCTGAGATCTGAGGATCGCAGTTCAAAGCCAGCTCAGGCAGGAAAGTTCATAAGACTCATCTCCAATAAAAACAACTAGAAAACCAGAAGTGGTGCTGTGGCTCAAGCGATAGAGTGCTCACCTAGAGCAGAAGAGCAGGAACAGCAACCAAGCCCAGAGTTCAAGCCCCACAACCGGAAAAAAAAACAATTAAAAATAAACATTCACAATCTATCTGTAACTTCACAATGACAATGTGATCTCATAATGCTATCTTGTCATTGTACTTTTGTGATATCAAAAGTAGTTGACGCTGTCATAATGAAAATGTTATGTCACACTGGTGATGCCACAAAGGGTTCGTGATATTACAATGGCATGTCTGATACCAATTGGAAGTTCATAATGAGGTTATAGTTACACAAAGCGACTGTGATGTCACAAAGGTCCTATGTTTTTATCAAATGTGCTAAGAGGTCTTAATCGGTTTGGGATGTCAAAATGTGATAGTGATGTCAAATGGTAATGAAAGTTCTCAATGGGTTTGGATGTCAAATTGGTAATGAAATCAAATAGTTTTGTGAAGTCATACCTCAAAATCACATGTCCAATTTCAGTTGCTACTATTTCACAATGAGGATATGAGTTCACAGAAGAAGAATGAAGTATAAAAGACCATGAATTTTCTAAAATGCTATGAAGACATACTAGGTTTTAGAAAACACAATGGAACAGTGATATAATAATGGCAATGTGATGTTGCAATATGATAACTTAATAAGGTTTTCATATCACAATTGGTGATGCCACACTAGTGATGTTTACAAGAGGTGTGTGATGTCAAAATGGGTTGGTGATATCAAAATGACACATGTGATCTCAATTGTCATTAACTCACAATGAGTATATGAGCTCATAAAGGGACTGTGGTATCTCCAAAGGCATGCGTTGTCACAAAAGTGATGAAGTCCTAACAGGTGTGTGTTGTCAGAATGTGACAAAATGCTCTTAACATCTATCAGTGTGATGTCACTATGATCTAAATGTCACACTGGATTCGGGTATCACATTTCATACCTGGATTGGGTGTGAGAGGATTGGAATTTCACAGTGGGTTAGTGATATCACTATGGAAATGTGGGATCACAAAGGTATTGTGCTACCACAATGGCTATTAGATAATAATGTGTTTCTACTATAATAGGTTTGTGCTGTCACAATTTTTTTGGGAGGGGGTTTGTAATGTCTTGTGGTTTTTTTTTATTGTGAGAATACCGTACAGAAAAGTTACAATTACATGGGCAAGATAACGAGTACATATCTTATCAAGCATTAATGCCTCCTCGTTTCCCCTTCCAAACTCTTCCCATACTCCTCCTCTCTCCCCACTCAATCCTCCTCCCACCCCCCACCAAAGTTTTTAAGTTTGTTTTTCGACAAAACGACTTGTACATCTCATTGTTGCAATGGGTCCTCCTGTATCCCTAGTTAAATGATTTGTTATTTTTTTCCCTTCCCCTCCACAAACTATACCAACATCAAATACAGTGAAAGTATGGGTTATACTGTGGGGGAGGGACATACAAAGCAACATAGAAATCATCTTATAAATATGATAGAAAAAATTGCATGAAAGGAAAATAAACAAAAAAAATTGGAATACTTATCTTAGGGTTCATTCCAGTAACATCAACTTATCTGACCTTTTCTGCTTGACTCAGACATATACTAGTGATTGCAAATAAGGGAAACCTGGAACCTATGTTTCTTTGGGGCTGGATTACTTCACTGAATATAATTTTTTCTAAGTCTTTCTAATTCCTAACAAATGGGGCAATATCATTCTTTCTGATGGAGGCATAGAATTCCATTGTATGTATGTGTGTATATATATATATGCCACATTTTCTTGATCCATTCATCTACTGAGGGGCATCTGGGTTGGTTCCATATCTTAGATATGGTAAATAATCATGAAATAAATATAGTCGTGCTGGTAGCTTTAGTGTGGTCTTGTTTGTGTCACAACTGGTTGGAAATGTCACAATGGCATGCTGGATCTCAAATGTCATTAATTCACAATGAAGATATGAGTTGACAAAGGGACCGTGTTATCTTCAATGTCATGTGTTGGCACAAATGTGTTGAAGTCCTAACAGATTTGTGAGTTCACAATGTGACACCATGGTCTTAATATCTATCCATATGATGTCACAATGGTCATGATGTCAGTTAATTTCTGATAGATATCATATGTCCTACCTGAATTATTATGAGTTTGAAAACAGATTCTAAGCCTACTGAAGGACTAAAATATCTTAATGGCTGCATATTACACAAGTTATGACTAAAAACACATGGTCTTTGGAGCTTAAGATTCTTTCTTTGAAATTGTATCCTCATTGTGAACTAATAGAAATTAAAATTGGACATGTCATGGTGATATTACAAACTCATATTGACAACACAAACTCATTGTGACCTCATCACCACTGTGACATCACAACCCCATTGTGACATCACATTGCTGTTTTGCCTTCACAATCACATTGTGACATCACAAAGCTATTGTGAGCTCTTAGCACCTTTAAAGAAACACATAACCTCTGTGGCTTCACAGACCTTTGTGTAGCCATATCCTCATAGTGAACTAATGAAAATTGTGATCACACATAGTATTGTATCATCACAAATACTTTCTGCAATAATTATGACTGTGAAATCACATTGTCATCATAACACCATCATCTCATTGTGACATCACCAAACCCCAATAACACCATACCATTTTTCTCTTTTTTTCTTCTGTGTCTTTTTTATTATAAGTACAGTGTACAGAGGGATTACATTTACATGAGCAAGGTAATGAGTTCCTATCCTATCAAACATTGCTGTCTTAACATCACTTTGTCATTTTGATGTCATCGACCCATTGTGAATGCCTATTCTTTGATTTCATTCTATTTCAAATGTGCCATGTGGGTTGATATCAGGAAACCACTGTGAACTCATAACTTTTGTGACATCAAAATCTCTTTGTCACAGCACATTGCCTTTGTTATATCACTAACTCACTGTGACATCAAATACCTCTCCTTTCCTCACAACTTTTGTGGCATGCTATTGTGATGTCTTAGGCCCTTTGTGAGTGGAAAGTCTGTGTTCGACCTCATATTTCAGATACGACATGAGATATCTAAAATCCAGTGTAACATAATGATATCACACTGCTGGACATCATAACCATTGTGTCACTTTGTGACATCTCAGATCTTTTAGTTCTTCAGCTTTTTGACTACATATACATTAGTGACATCAGAATCCCTTCCCAAACTCATATACTCATGGTGAGTTAATGACAATTGAGATCCCATATGCCATTGTGACATCATGAACCCCTTGGGACATCTCCAATCTATTACGACCACCTCATCAGTATGGTGTCACCAATTGTGACATCAAAACATTATTATAACAAGATATTGAGACATTACATTGTGTTTGTGAAATCACTGTCCCATTCGGTTTTCTCATAATATGACCTCATACTATGAAGCTTCTTCTATCTCCTGGTATCCTCATATTGAATTCTAAGTAATTGAAATTGGATATATCATTCTGATATTACAAACAAATTGTGATATCACAAAACCGTTGTGATCTCATCCCACCACGGTGACATCAAAAACACAATGGGACATCTCATTTCCATTGTGACATGATGAATCACATTGTGCCATTCAGATTACGACCTTTTACCACCTTTGAAAACACACATGGCCTCTGTGACATCAGAGAACCTTTTTTGTATCCATATTCTTATGGGGAACTAATGACAACTGACAGACATACCATTGATACATAACAAATCCTTTCTGACTTCATCATAATTGTGACATCATGTTGGCATTATGACACCATCAGCTCATTTTGACGTGTAAAACTACAATGACATCATAGCATTGTAACATCACATTGTCATTCTGATGTCATACACACATTGTGGTTGCCTATTATGTTTTTCATTCTATTTTTAATGTGGCATGTCAGTTGATATCAGAAGCCCATTGTGAGTTCATGACCATTGTGATATCATGATGCCTTAGTAGCTTTACATTGACATTGTGATGTCACATTGCCAAATTGATGTCACAATGGGATTTTGATGTGACAATGGTTATGATATCACAATGAATTTCTGATATCAACCCACATTTCAAATACAATGATTAGGCATTCATAATGTGACTATGATGTCATAATGTCATAATGGCAAATGCTATAATGTCATAAGCTAAAGATGTTATAACAACATTTTGATGTCACACTGGTTATGACGTCACACAGAGTTTGTAATGTTACAATGGTTATGAGGTCACAATGTGTTTCTGATATCAACTGATATGCCACATTTGAAAAAGAATGAAATCACAGGATATACATTCACAATGTGTCTATGACAGCAAAATGGCAATGTGATGTCATAATGCTATGATGTCACTGTAGCTTGGTGATGTCACAATGAGCTGATGGTGTCATAACAACAGTCGGATTTCACATTGGTAATGACGTCACAAAGGGTTTGTGATGTCACAATGGCATGTCAGATCTTAATTGCCACTAATTTATGGTGAGGATATGAGATTGAAGTCACAGCATACACAAATGAAGTATGATGATGCAAAGGCCATGTTTTTTGTTACAAGTGCTAAAGTTGCTAACAGGTTTCGTTTGTTCAAGTGTTAATGATATAAAAATGATATAATTATTGATATAAAAATGAGTTAATGATGTCCAAACTAGTTTGTAATAAATGAGTTAATGATGTCCAAACTAGTTTGTAATGTGACATCTTATTTCACATTTGAATTGCTAGAAGTTCACAATGATACAATTCACAGAAGGAGCTTGATATCCCAAAGGCCATGAATTTTCTTATATGTGATGAGATCATAATAGGTTTGTGAAAGTATGTAATATCACAATTGCAATATGATGTCAAATTATAATGTCATAATAGTGTTGTTATATCACAATTATTTGATGATGCCATAATAGAGATGAGTTCAAACTAGTTTTGTGATGTCGCAGTAGATTGGTGATGTGACAATGGCATTCCAGACCTCAATTGTCATTAACTCACAATGAGTATATAAATTTAGAACGGGCTTGTGACGATTCCAAAGCATTTGTTGGCACAAATGTGATGAAGTCAGAACAGATTCGTGATGTGACAATGTGACACAATGGTCATTAAATCTAGTAGTGTGATGTCACAATGTTCATGATGTCACAGTATATTGCTAATATTTCATGTCATACCTGAAATAATATGTCAAAAATAGATTGAGCTCTCAATGAGCCTAACACAGTGGCAACATGTCACAAAACATGAGGACAGGACATGTTTGAGTTGGCACAGATGTTTAGAGATATCACAGTGGCAATGTTATGTCACAAAGGGATTGTGATGTCACCATGATTATGAAGTCAAAATGTGTTTTTTATATGAACCCACATGCCACATTTGAAATATAATGAAATCAAATAATTGGCATTCATAATGTATATATGATGTCACAATGACAATGTGATATCATAGTGGTGTGATATCATTACATATTTGTGATGTCACAATGAGCTGATGTCATAATGACAATGTGACATCACACTGATGATTATATTGTAAATCCTTTGTGACATCCATACATCATCCATCCATACTCAGAGACATGGAGTTATTGCCTTCTTTTTTTTTCTTTGGCAGGTCCGAGGTTGAAATATGAGCCCAGGCCCTATGTCTGATCTCCTCTTGCACAAGAGTAGTCCTCTGCCCTTGAGCCACAGAACCAACCCATGGGGATATTTTCCTGTGATCTCTTAGAAATAAGAATGTCGTGGACTTTCCTGCCTTTGCTGAATTCAAATTGGCATTCTATACATCTCAGCCTCCTGAGGAGCTAGTATTACAGGCAGGAACCACTGACAGCTGGCTTTCTTTTCTTCTTGTTGTTCTTTTTTTCATTGTGACCATCTGAAACCTTCACAGTATTATTCCAATGGTTTTCATTGGAAGTAAACTACCTAACCCTGGAGTTCGAATGCCAAGACTGCCACCCACAAATGGAGAGAGATCCTAAAAGACTAGTTCCTATTTATGTGAATGTTAATGGAATGTGTAATAACAATTAATTTTGCAGTTAATTCGTGATTCTATTTTATAATGCCACACAAAAATTATTGGATTTATATCTTCCATTCTAGCACCATGGTATGATTCCCCTAATGGAAGGATATTGACTAATTTTTATTAAAATTTTTATAAGTATTCAACCATGATACTTCATTAAATGGAGACATAATTTAATAACTAATAATGGGTGACTATATTTATATAATTTAATGATATCCTCACATTCTCTCTCTGTATATATATATATGTGTGTGTGTATGTGTGTGTATATGTATATATATATATATACATAGCCTTCTACACATCTATCAATATATATATAGTGCACTACTGTGGCTTGATCATAGGTCCTTAGAACTTCCTGGCAGCTCAGATTGCCAGAGGCTGGTGTGCTAAGACTGTGACCCCATTTATGGATTAGCCATTATAGGCCGTGAGTTGAAATCCCAGCATCGCCAAAAATTTATTCATGTAGGAAGAAACCACTTTTGACACATTTTTTTCCTGAAAAAAAAATCCTGGGTCTCAGTATGATGTATAATCCATATGCAAATATATACTCGTGATAGGATGTAATAAATGAAATGTTATATGTGTAATAATAATAAATAAATAAGGGTAATAAATGTCATACTTACTAAACCCATGTATGTAAATAGTGATCATATATGAATATTATTTTTTCCAGTGCTGTGGCGTCAATTCAGAGCCTGGGAACTGGTCTGAATTTCTTGTCTTCAAGGACCGAGAGCTTCCCCTTCACCCACAATGCCACAGAGTTACCCAGACCCTGAGTTCAAATCCCATGCCAGACAGAAAAATTCCAAAAAATTCCAAAAAAATTCCATCCAGGGCTTTATTTTATTATGTTTTTTGGCCAAACATGGGGCTTGAACTCAGGTCTTGGCATCTCTGCCACAGCTGAGCTTGGGATCCTAGGACCCAAGTTCAAATCTCGGCGTTAGCAAAAAATAAAAAGGAGAAGGATAAAACAGAGAAGTTCAAGAAGGTGGTTTTACATTTTTTTGCTTTGCATTGTGACCATCCTGGGTCTAAATGACAAGGCCCAGAATGTGTACATGATCTTACATGCTGATGTTTGGCTGGCTATTATGATAGCCATAGCCGAAACCTCAACTTAAGCCTGGAGGTCAAATCCTGGGACTGCCACTAATGATTGGCGGGCGATTCTAAGAAACGCATTCCAAAATACATCCATACAAATGTTATAAAAATAACAATTAAATTAGTAGTTAGTGTATGAGTATACTATAAAATTATACACAACAACTACACTACATTGACTAATTTTCAATTAATACTTTATTATGTATTCAACCATGATACTTAAAAATGGAAGGAATAATTTTTCAATAATTGGCAATAATATAATTTATGTAATTTAATAATATACACTTATCTTTCTCTTGTTTTATACATATATATATATTTATACATCTACATATATATGTAGACATATATATATGCCGATCTACACATTTATCTGTTTATACACATCACTCCTGTGGCTCAGTGCTATAGTGATGGCTAGCACATACAAAGCCCTGGATTCGATTCCTCACTACCACATGCACATAAAAATCCGGAAGTTGTGCTGTCGCTCAAGCAGTCGAGCACTAGCTTTGAGCATAAAATCTTAGGGACTGTGTCTAGAGTCTTACTCAAGACCCAGGACGGGCACCAAAAAAGATTGAATGTTGTGACTGCAACTCTATAAGAATAGGACTTCAAATACCTCATCACAGAGCAAGCTGGGTGTCTGATGCTGACAACTGCAATCTAATCTGAATAGCCAGATGTATACCACTGCAACCAAGCACCATGGAACCAGATTCTGCTGGCTTGTTCACCCCTGTCATCCAAGATACATGGGGGCTGAGACCTGACACTGGTGGGTTTAAAACCCAGCCCTGGCAGGATGTCTGTGAAAATCTGAGCTGTGGCTCAAAATGGTAGAGCTCTAGCCTTGAGCAAAAGATCTTAGGATATTACCCCCAACATTTTAGTGCAATCCCTGTGGGTGACTCCCCCGCCAAAAAATACCCCTCTAAATGATTAGATGTGAACTTTGTGCAGTTTGTGATGTGTTTCTGAAAGAATGGTGATGCTGATGAAAGCACTCTAATACTAATGACAGCTTGTGGGATACAGCTATGTGATGAGTCCTTTCTGGGGTTCTGAGTCCCTCACAGGGTGCTGTGTGCTGAATCCTGCACAGGATATGTGCTGAGTCCTTCACCGAGTTCAGTGTGTTGAGTCCTGCATTGGGTGCTGGATGATGAGTCTTTCACAAGATGCTCTTTGCTGAACCCTGTAAAGAGGGTTATGTGGAGGCAGGCACCGGTGGCTCATGCATGTCATCCTAGCTACTCAGGAGGCTGAGATCTGAGGATCGCAGTTCAAAGCCAGCCCGGGCAGGAAAGTCGGTGAAAACCTTATCTCCAATAAACCACAAGAAAACCAGAAGTGGTGCTGTAACTCAAATGGTAGAACACTAGCCTTGAGCTGAAGAGCTGAGGGACAGAGCTCAGGCCAAAAATTCAAGCCTCACGACAGAATAAAAAAGAGTGTTATATGTTTTGTCCATCAAAGGGTGTATTCTTTCATCTTGTCCTTGTAAGAACTCCACAACTGAGATGATTATGCAGACAAGAATATTGACACTCAGATATGTCCCCATGGGAGGGGCAAAATTATGTTTTACTGAAGACTAGTGAGTTGTTTCCTGCAGACAATTGTTTTGTTTTGTTTTGTTTTTCTCAGTCATGAACCTTGAACTCAGGGCCTAAGCACTGACACTTACCTCTTGGGCTCATGGATAGCACTTCACCACGTGGAGCCAAGGAACCTCTTGCAACAGAGTGTCACGGCCTAGGGTTCTATAGCACAGGTCTGTCATCCTGCCTTCTCAGGAAGCTGAGATCTGAGGATCTGGGTTCCAAACTATCTCAGACACAAAAGGTTCCATGAGACTATTATATCCAATTCACCACTAAGAAACATGAAGTGATAGCTGGGTGCTTATGGCTCATGCTGATCATCCTACCTACTCAGGAGGATGAGATCTGAGGATCATGGCTCAACGCTAGCCTGGGTAGGAAAGCCCTTGAGACACTTAGCTCCAATGAACCACAAGAAAACCAGGAGTGGCTCTGTGGCTCAAGTGGTAGAGCAACAAGATTTGAGCTGAAGAGCTCAGAGACAGCCCCCAGGCCCAGCTTTCCACTCCTCCAACCGACAATAATAAAAAAATATATATACACACTAACAAACTGAAGTAGAGGGCTGGGAATGTGCCTTAGGGGTAGAGTGCTTTGCATATATGATTTCTCAGGACCACATCACTAGGAAAAAGCCTAAAGTGCCTCTGTGGTTCAAGTAGGAGAGGGCAATCCTTGTAGACGAGAAACTAGGTACAGTGCTCATGTCCTGAGTTCAAGCGCCAGGACTAGAATATGCACACACAAACACACACACACACACACACACACACACACACACACACACACAGAGAAAGCAGAAGTGAAGCTGTGACACAAAATGGTAAAGCACTAGACTTCTGTTCTGAGCTCATTGCCAGCACCCAGGCCCTGTGTTCAACCCCAAAACCTAGTCATCCAGAGCCCAACTAGGAGAGGTCAAAGGTTTCAAAATCAGATGAGTTTCACCAGCCATAGATGACTGGAAGCTTTGTGATATACAACATGTGCTTGGATTTCCAAAGCTTCCAGAAAACTAGAAAAGGCATCATAAACCCATCATTGCCCTCCGTGGAACATTTCATTAGGTTCAGTGCCCTAGTTGTCTGCCAGAAATACTCCTGAATTATATTGAGCACTGTATATGAGCCCTGGAATATAGTCTCACAAAGACAAGATGAGTGCACAGAACCTGGCCTGCCATGGGAGTTGGCACAAATGAAGGCTTCCTGTCAAAAAACAGCACTGGGTAGAGAGATAGCTTGTTGTACAAAGAGGACTTTTTCTCCTGACCTTCAGAGCCCGCCCACACTCCTCCTCACTAATTGGCCCAGATGGAGCTGTTTGATACACAGCTCTACAGGAGTGAGGCCTTTTGTGTGCCTGTCCAGGCAATGAAAGAGACTTCTCCCAGCTGGCCTGGGATGCAGAGAAACCCTCAGGCTACACTGGGAGCAATGAGGGGAGACCTGGAACATGTAATGTCATAAAAGCAATCTCTGTGTTATGAACTCATTGTATTGAATACAAATTTCCTACCTTGGGTGCCATTTATCATAGCTACTCAGGAGCTTCACTTATAGGAATGTATCTATACATACACAAAGACATGGAGGTGTGCAGGTTCTTTTTGAGGGGACAGGTCCAAGGGTTGAACTATGAGCCTAGGCCTTGTCTCTGAGCTCCTTTTGCTCAAGGGTAGTGCATTAAGGTGGAGTCACAATCCCACTTCTGGATTTTTCTGTGATCTCTTTGAAATAACAGTGCCATGGACTTTCTTATGCTGGCTGGATTCGAACTCAGAATCTCTACATCTTAGCCTCCTGAGGAGCACGGATTACAGTCAGCAGACACTCTCACCTTCTTTCTTTTCTTCTTTGTTTTATAATCTGGACAATCTGACTTCTTAATAGGGTCATTCCAATGGTTTGGACTTATAAGTCAACTACCCAATGTTCTTTATAGCTACGTTCTCTGAAAAGGATTTTCTCTACTCATGATCCCTTCTGGTCACAGGTTTGAAACCAAAAGTGAGAATTGAGTGTCACAAGATTCATGAGAAAATGTCCACTAGACATACCAGTTCTGTCACTTAGCATTGAGATGCACTTAATTTACTGTCTCAGGGTATGAGGACCGAAAGCTGGAACAATCCTCATACTGTCTGCATTGCTCCTTTTGCCTAGAAAGTGATCTAATAATTATGAGTGTTTTGTGTCTCCAAACTTAAGTATCTAGAACACACTAGAAGCATCTTCCTGTTTCCGTTTTTTTCTAGTACCTCTCGAGATTTAGATGAAAGATTTGTGTGGAGTGGCTCCTAGGTGAATCCCTGAGGAAAACCACTTGAAGCCTCCTCAGGAGATCATGATTGAAAGCCAGCCCTACCAGGAAAGTCTGTGAGACTCTTGTCTCCAATAAACCACCAGAAAACCAGAAGTGGAGCAGTGGCCTAGAGGGTAGAGCTCCAGCTTTGAAAGAGAAGGCCAAATAAGAGATACAGGCCAGATCAGTCAGGAAAGCCTGGGAGGCGCTTTTGTTCAGTGAACGACCTGATGGCTGGCAATGGAGCTGTGGCAGTGGTAGAGCCTCAGCCTTGAGCAAAATAGCTGAGGAAAGTATCACACCCTGAGTTTAAGCCATGGGATGGCCACCAAAAAAATTTCAAAAAGCAAAGGCCAAGTTTATGTATTAATATCCTACTTACATGTGTATACTACCTCCCTGAGTGCAAACAGGCTGTATGCAATGCTTCTGCTTTTATTTACTGATTTATTTTTCAGATATACTCATTGCGCGTACTGCATCATTCTGTTCATTTCAACCTCATCATTTTTCTCTTCCCAGATTCCAGGCCTGTGTCCTTATATGATGCATACTAAAGCTCTCAGCAGCCTTTATTTACATTTTATTGAGGCCAATGCAGGAACCGTCACAAATCAGGCAGGGGAAGAGATGATCAGGGTTCATAGGAATAACCTGTGTTATGCAAAATGCTAGCATACTTATGTAAAACTACCTTTAAGAAAAAAGATGAGGGGGCAGGGAATGTGGATTAGTGAGAGAGTGTTTGCCTAGCATGCAAGAAGCCCTGGGTTCGATTCCTCAGTAGCACATACACAGATAAAAGCCAGAATTGGTCCTGTGGCTCAAGTAGTAGAGTGTTAGAGACAGTGCTCAGGCCTTGAGTTCAGCCCAAGAATTGTCAAAGAGATAGCTAAGGTGGTAGGTAGGTAGGTTGGTAGGTAGGTGGGTAGGTAGGTAGGTAGGTAGTTATTTAGGCAGGTAGGTAGGCAGATAGGCAGATAGATAGATAGGTAGGTAGATAGATAGATAGATAGATAGATAGATAGATAGATAGATAGATAGATAGATAGATAGATAGATAGATAGATACATACATACATACATACATACATACATACATACATACATACATACATACATAGAAACATAGATACATAGATACATAGATAGATTAGATAGATAGATAGATAGATAGATAGATAGATAGATAGATAGATAGATAGATAGATAGATAGATAGATAGATAGATAGATAGATAGATAGATAGATAGATAGATAGATAGATGGATAGAGAGAGAGAGAGAGAGAGAGAGATAGATAGAGAGAGAGAGAGATACATAGATACCTAGATACATAGATACGTAGATACATAGATACATAGATGCATAGATAGATTAGATAGATAGAGAGAGAGAGAGAGATACATAGATAGATAGATAGAGAGAGATACAGATAGATAGATAGATAGATAGATAGATAGATAGATAGATAGATACATACATACATACATAGATACATAGATACATAGATACATAGATAGACAGACAGACAGACAGACAGACAGACAGACAGACAGACAGACAGACAGACAGACAGACAGACAGACAGACAGACAGACAGACAGACAGATAGATAGATAGATAGATAGATAGATAGATAGATAGATAGATAGATAGATAGATAGATAGATAGATAGAAAAATGGTAGATGTATCTGGTCTTGGACATCAGCAGGAAAGAAGGGACCAATTCCCAGTAACGAGGCCTTCTGCAATGTGCCAGACCACCAGCATCGCCTTCACACAACCACAGAGGAGGAAAACTGTCTTTTTCTCAATTTTCAGGTAGCCAAAGGCCCCAGAGACAAGAGGGCAGAGCCAAGCTCTAATTCAGCTGCTTGGAGACAGAAGAGAAATAACCGTGCCTCTCCTTGAACTGGGGATTTGCATTAATGATGTGGAGAATGAAGGAAGGAGAATAGACTGGCAAAGTTAAAAGAAGAGCCTTCATATCTGACAGATGGAGAGTCAAAAAACTACTCCCTAAGACCAGAGATCAGGGATTTTCTATTCTGTTCCTCCCCTCTCCCCCACTATACTGGCTCTCTATTGGTAACCTAAAGATAGCCTGAGGTTCCCTTCACCTGAGGAAGGAAGGTTAATTAGTCATTGTTTGAAGAGGCTGAGAAAAGCCTGACCCTGGTGTAACTCTAACAAATATTTCAGGTTTCCCTTCATTGCTGACTGTGCCTGGAATGAATGAAGTGGTTTTGCAACTCATTTCCCTGTTGAGTGTGTACATTCTGCCTCCTAATCCTGCAGGCCTTGGTCTCCTTACCTAGCCTGGCTTTTGAAACTGTTTTCTGTCCTTCAAATACAGGGTTACACTGGAGTTCATCCTGCTAACAGGGCTAGGGCTTGGATCTTGTGAACTTCATTTGAACCCAGGATGGGTCAATGATGTTTCTTTCCTTCTTCTATAGCTCAGGAACTCTAAGAACATTTAGAGTGCAAGTAAATAGTTATATATACAGTGGAATATACATATATATATATAGATGTATATGTATTTGTAGCAATTTCCACACCTATCTATTTATATATTGGCCACTCCTGGGGCTAGAATTAAGGTCCTGGGAACTGCCTGGCAGTGAATTTGTTTGAGGCTGCTTTGCTTACACTGACCCCTTGATGAATTGGGCATTCCAGGCCCAGAGTTCAAATCTCAGCAATGCCGAAAGCAATAGGTAGAGTAAGAAGCCAATGTTGACCTGTTTTCCTTTCTGTGGAAATATTGTGTCCTAGGTAAAATGTGTAATATCTATACAAATACATATATATGATATATAATATACATGTATATGAATATTATTTTTGCCAGGTCTGGGGCTGCAATTCACGCCCTGGGAATTGACCCTGAATTTTTTTTCTTCCAGGAGGTTAGCTTCCACTTCACCCAGAGCACAATAGAGTTATCCAGTCCCTGAGTTAAAATCCCAGGTATGGCTGATAAAATGGCCCAAATTCCTAGCCAGGACTTTAACATTTTGCGGGGGTAGGCACAGGGCTTGAACTCAGGTCGTCACAACTCTGCCTCAGCCTTCGTTACCCTAGGCTGGGGTGCAGCTTTTATCCGGGAATCCTAGGACCTGAGTTCAACTCCCAGCTCTGGCAAAAAAAAAAAAAAAAAAAAAAAAACCAAGACGGGGGAGGAAAAACTAAACCAGGAAGTTTTACACAACAGTTTTACTTTGTTTCCTTTGTACTGTGACCATCCTGGGCCTCAATGAATCGGCTTGAAAATTGTATGTGACCTTGCAGAGCAGAAGGATGGTGTGCTGTCAGTGAAGCCTGAGCCCAAACCAGAAACCTAGGCCCTGAGTTCGATCCTGGGACTGCCACCTACTCATTCCTATCTATAGGAATAATCTATAAATTTATTTATAGATGCATATACATATGTAAATACACATACACACACACTGCAATCTACACATCTATCTGTTTATATATTGGCCACTCCTAGGGCTTGATCTCAGGTCCTCAAATTTTCCCGACAACTCCACTGGCATCAGACTGGTGTACTAACATTAACCCATTCATGAAGTGGGCCTTCTAGGCCCGGAGTTCAAATCACAGAACTGCCAAAAACTTAATCCTGGTGGAAGAAGCCAATTGTCCCGCTTGTTTTCCTTGTAAGTGAAAGTCCTGGGTTTCAGGAATAATGTATAATACATAGGCAAATCTATGTCCTATGTAATAGGATATCAAAAAAATTATACATGTAATCATACTCTCTAAAATATATAATAATTAAATAAAACACAAAATAAAATGAATGCAGTAAACATGTGCATATAAATAGAAATCATGTATTTAAAGTGAATACGAATATTATTTTGTTGAGTGTTAGGGCTTGAATTCAACTCCTGGGAACTGGCCTGTCTTTTTTGTTTTCCAGCACTGTGAGCTTTCCCTTCCCCCACAGTGCTACAGATTTATCCAGACTCTGAGTTCAAATCGCAGGCCCGGCAGAAAAAAGGCATGAATTCCAAGCCTAGGAGCCTCATAATTTTTTAAATATTTTTAATGTATGTATGTACGTATGTATGTATGTATGTATGTATATATATATATATGTATATATATATGTATATATATATATATATATACATATATATATATATATATATATGTATATATATATGTATATATATATATATATACATATATATATATATATATATGTAGGTAGGTAGGTAGGTAGGTAATTTTATTTTGTGAAGCACAGGGTTTGAATTCAGGGCATGGCAACTCTGCCTCAGCTTTGATCACTCTAGGCTGGGTTGCAGCCACTGGACCCACAGCTGAACCTGGATATCTGGGCTTCAAAGGCTGACAGGAAAAAACAAATAAAATGACACAGAAAAAAAATCCGGCAACTTGCTGATGGCTGCTGATTTTACATTTGTTTTCTTTTCAAAGTGACCATACTGGGTCTGAATGACACGGCTGAAAAGTGTTAGTAACCTGGTAGTGCTGAAGACTGATGGGCTTCCAGGGAAGCCATAGGCCAACACAGCAACATAGGCCCTGTGTTTGAAGCTGGGTCTTGACCCCTACCAATAGAGGGAGATCCTAAGATTCTAGTTCATATTCATAGGAATACCGATGGAAGGTTATGAATGTTAAGGTTGACTTAGTTGTTCCTGAATGATACTAATGATAAAATTAGAGAGTGATTTTAGGAGGCCAATGGATTTAATGAACATTTTTGACACATTGAAAGAATTCTATTAATTACCTGGACACAATAGTTTCGGGACAATGGTTGATTTAATTAATAATTCATTAAGGATGAAAACAATCATATTAATTACATGGAGGCATAATAAATACCCAAGAATTGGTAGGAATGTAGCCAATATAACTGAGTAATATATAGAAATATCTGACACTCTATAAAGATCTACATGTATTTGTGTACTATCACCTACATGTCAATCTGTTATTTTGTCTATCCTTGGGGCTGGATCTCAGGTGCTGGGAATTGCTTTTCAGCTCCATATGCCCCAGGCTGGCATGCTGACACTCACCCATTCATGAATTGGGCCTTGTAGGCTGTGAGTTCCGATGCCAGCACTTATAAAAATTGAATCATGCAGTAAGAAGCCCATGGTGACACATGGTTTCCTTTTCTGTGAAAGTCCTGGGTGTCAGGTGTGAAGTTTCATGCATAGACAAATGTATAATCTATGTAATAAATATAGTAAAAAAAATCCACGTGTTATAGCAGTCAATAAAATAAATGGTTAATGAATAAAACAAAAAATAAAATGAGTAACTACACTAAGCACAATTTGCAGTCAACATATGGGGCTCCATCTCAGGGCTTGGGCACTGCCTGGCAGCTGAATTGGCTAGAGGCTGCAGCGCTGACAGTCACCCATTCATAAACTGAGACTTCTAGGCCCTGAGTTTAGATCCCAGCATTGCCAAATATGTAATCGTGGAAGGAGGACTCGAGCATGACACATAAATTTTCCTTTTCTGTGACAGTGCTCTGTGTCAGGTAGGATGTATAATTTGGGTGCAAATCTATATACTATGTAATAGGATGTAATAAAGGTAAAAAATGTCATAGGTGGAAGAATTGTCTCTACAATAAATGATAAACAGATTGAATTAGTAGTGAATTATTCTAGAATAAAAATTAGACACAATAAGTATAGGATGTGCATTAAGTTTAATTAATATTTTATTAAGCATTAACAAAACAAATATTACATGGAGACATAATTAAATAACTAATAATTGGTAGTAGCACATGATGCAGAATTTAATAATATATCATCCTCATTCTATGAAATACGAAATATGTATGGATATATGTACATATGTGATAAAATAATAGGATATTGAGTAATTATTAATTAATGCTTTATTAATTGTTAACTGGAACACATCATTAAATGGAGATATAATTTAATACCTAATAATTGGTAGTAATATCTATAATATAATAATATGCAGCAATCTCTTTTGTGTATATACTATTTATATACAACAATATTTATACTTCGTTCACTCCTGGAGCTCAGTGGTTGAGTGCTCACCTAGTAAGCATGAAGCCCTGGGTTCGATTCCTCAGTGCCACATAAACAGAAAACCCAGGAGTTCTGTTGCCTTTGAATAAATTGAGTGCTAGCTTTGAGCACAAACGCTTAGGGAGTGTGTCTAAGCTCTTACTCAAGCCCCAGGACTGATGCCAAAAAAAAATAGGATGTTCTAACTGTAATTATAGAAGGACAGAACTTCAAATATTTCATAATAGAGAAAGCTAGGAGTCTGGTGCTGACAGCTGCCACCTAACATGACTTACCCACATGTAAACTGCTGTAATCCAGCTCCATGGGTTACCCATGGCATCGTGGCTTAGGCCTATTATCCTAGCTACTTGGGGGCTTTAAAACCCAGTCCTGACAGAAGTCTGTGAGACACTGCAAAATGTGGGTCCAAGTGGTAGAGCTCTAGCCTTGAGCAAATGTTATTAGAACAGTATCCCAATGCTTTGAGCTCAACCCCCAGGGGTAACCTCCCTCCCCAAATAAAAACACCCTACTAAACCATTAGATATGAAATTGTGTGGTTTGTGAAATGTTCCTGAAAGATTGGTGATACTGATGAAAGCACCCTAACTCTAATGACACCTTGTGGAATAGAGCAATGTGCTGAGTCCTTCATAGGGTACTCCGTTCTGAGTCCTGCACAGGGTACTATGTGCTGAGTCCTTCAGAATATGCAGTGTGCTGAGTCCGACATTGGGTGCTGGGTGCTGAGTCTTTCATAGGATGCTGTGTGCAAAGAGTGCCATGTGTTGTGTCCTTCCCCGGGTGCATTTTTACATCTTGTCATTATAAGAGCTCCACAACTGCGATGATTATGCAGACAAGAATATTAGGGCTCCAATAGGCCCCCATGGCAGGGACAAAATTATGGATTACTGAAGACTATGAGTTGTCTCCTGCAGACAATTGTTTCATTTTGTTTTTTCTTGGTCATGAACCTTGAAGGTGGGGTTTAGGCTCTGACCCTTACCTATTGGGCTCATGGCTAGCACTCCACAACGTGGAGCCATGGACACCCTTCCAGCAAAGGTCGTGGCCAAGGGGTCGGTAGCTGAAATCTATCATCCTGCCTTCTCAGGAAGCTGAGATCGGAGGATCTGGGTTCTAAACTATCCCAAACATGAAAGGTCCCATGAGACTATTATCTCCAATTCACCACTAATCACCTGAAGTGGAAGCTGAGTGCTTGTTGCTCATGCCTGTCATCCTAGCTACTCAGGAGGATGAGATCTGAGGATAATGGTTCAAAGCTAGCCTGGGCAGGAAAGTCCTTGAGACACTTAGCTCCAATGGACCATCAGAAAACCTGAAGTGGCGCTCTTGCTCAAGTGGTAGAGTGCAAGACTTGAGCTGAAGAGCTCAGGGACAACACCCAGGCCCAGACTTCAACTCTTACAACTGACAACAACAACAACAATAAAAAAGACAGAAATAAACTAACAAAACTGAATTAGAGGGCTGGGAATGTGCCTTAGGGGTAGAGTGCTTTACATATATGAAATCCTGGCCTTGATTTCTTAGGACCACATCACTAGAAAATGTCTGAGGTGGCTCTGTGGCTCAAGTGGGAAAGGGATATCTTTCTACAAGAGAAATTAGGTACAGTGCTCAGGTCCTGAGTCCAAGCTCCAGGACTCATGTATGTGTGTGCATGAATACACACACACCAGCATTCACACGCGCGCGCACACACATACACACACATTCACAGACCAGAAGTGATGTTGTTACACAAAATGGTAAAGCACAGGGCTTCTGCACTGAGCTCATGGTCAGCACCCAGGCTCTGGGTTCAATCCCAAAACCTAGCCACCCAGCCTTCAACTAGGAGAGGTCAAAGGTTGCAAAACCTGTTGAGCTTCACCAGTCCTAGATGATAAGAAGCTTTGTGATATCAGACATGTGTTTGGATTTCCAAAGCTTCCAGAAACCTAGGAGAGGCATCATAGGCCCATCATTGCCAGCAATGAAACATTTCATTATGTTCAGTGCCCTAGTTCTCTGCCTGAAGGACTCCTGAATTATATTGAGCACTGTATCTGAACACCGGAATATAGTCCACAAAGGCAGGATAAGTGCACAGAACTTGGCCTGCCATGGAAGGTGGCACAGATGAAGGCTTCTTGTTAAAACAGAGCACTGGTGAGAGGGATAGCTTGGGGTACAAAGAGGACTTTTTCTCCTGGCCTTCAGAGCCCACCTACACTCATTCTCACTAACTAGTCCGGTTGGAGTTGTTTGTTACCTAGCTGTACAAGAGTGAAGCCTTTTGTCTGCCTGTCCACACAATGAGAGAGACTTTTTCCAGCAGGCCTGGGATGCAGAGAAACCCTCAGGCTACATGGGAACAGTGAGATGAGCCCCAGAACATGCACTGTCTTGAAGGAAGTCTCTGTGTTATGAACTCATTATATTGAATACAAATTTCCTAGGTTGGTGCCATTCATCATAGTTACTCGGGAGCTTCACCTATAGGAATATATCCATACATAGACAAAGACATGGAAGTACAGGCTCTTTTTGAGGGGGCAGGTTCTGATGTTGAACTATGAGCTTAGGTGTTGTCCCTGAGCTCCTTTTGCTCAATGGTAGTGCATTAAGCTTGACAGCCTCACTTTTGGGTTTTTCTGTGATCTCTTAGAAATACCTGTGCCATGGACTTTCCTATATTGGCTGGAATCAAACTAAGATTCTCTACATCTTAGCCACCTGAGGAGCTGGGATTACAGTCAGCAGCCACTGGTACCTTCTTTCTTTTCTTCTTCATTTTTTACTCTTGACAATCTAACTTCTTAACAGGGTCATTCCAAAGGTTAGAATTTATAAGTAAAGTACCCAATGTTTATTTTCTTTCCTCATCTTACCATCTGGTCACAGGTTTGAGGCCAAAATTGAGAAATGAGTGTCACAGGATTTGGGAGCAAATATCCAGAGGACATGCCAGTTCTGTCACTTAGCATTGAGCTGCTGTGAATTTACTGTCTCAGGATGAGAGGACTGAAAACTGGAGCAATCCTCATACTGTCTGCATTGCTCCTTTTCCCTATAAAATGATCTAATAATTATGAGTGTTTTGAGTCTCCAACCTTAATATCTAGAACACACTAGTAGCATCTTCATGTTTCCTTTTTTCTCTAGTACCTCTCGAGATTTATACGTAGGGTTTGTGTGGAGAGGGCTCCTCGGTGAATCCCTAAGGAAAGCCACTTGAAGCCTCCTCAGGAGATCGTCATTTAAGCTGGCCGAGCAAGAAAGTCTGTGAGACTCTTATCTTCAATAAACCACCAGAGAACCAGAATTGGAACAGTTGCCCAGAGGGTAGAGCTCCAGCTTTGAGAGAGAAAGCAGAGCAGGAGATGCAAGCCAGACCAGGCAGGAAATCCTGGGAGTTGCTTATGTCCAATTAATGACCAGATAGCTGGAAGTGGAGCTGTGGTGGTGGTAAAGCCTCAGCCTTGTGCAAAACAACTCAGGAACACATCAGGCCCTGAGTTTAATCCCTGGGATGGCTTCAAAAAATTTCAAAAAGAGACGGCCAAGTTTATGTATCAGTGCCCTACCTACTTATGTGTGTATTTATATTACCTCCCCGAGTGCAAACAGACTTATGCAATGCTTCTGCTTTTATTTACTGGTTTATTTTTCAGATACGCTAGTTGCTCATACTGAATCATTCTCTTCATTTCAGGCCCATAGCTTTTCTCTTCTAGGGTTGCAGGCCTGTGTCCTTATATGATGCACACTGAAGCTCTCAGCAGCCTTTATTTACATTTTATTATGAGGCTAAGGCAGGAACAGTCTATAATCAGGCAGGGGAATAGAACATCAGGTTTCGTATAAGTAACTCCTATTCAGAAAATTAAACTTGAGAACATAAAATGGTAGCATACTCATGTAAAAACTACCATTAAAAAAGATGAAGGGGCTGGGAATGTGGATTAGTGAGAGAGTGCTTGCCTAGCATTCAAGACACCCTGGGTTCTTGAATTGCACACGTACACAGACAAAGCCAGAATTGGTGCTGTGGCTCAAGAAGCAGTGTGCTAGAGGCAGTGACTAGGCCTTGAGTTCAACCCAACAACTGGCAAAGAGATAGTTAGGTAGGTAGGTAGGTAGGTAGGTAGGTAGGTAGAGAGAAAGAAGGAAAGAAAGAGCAAAAGAGCGAAACGGCAAGAAAGAAAGAAAGAAAGAAAGAAAGAAAGAAAGAAAGAAAGAAAGAAAGAAAGAAAGAAAGAAAGAGAGAGAGAGAAAGAAAGAGAGAGAGAGAGAGAAAGAAAGAAAGAGAGAAAGAAAAAAGAAAGTAAGAAAGAAGGGACGGAGGGAGGGAGGGAGGGAGAGGGGGAAGAAGGAAAGAAAGAAAGGAAGGAAGGACGGAAGGAAGGAAGGAGGGAAGGAAGGAAGGAAGGAAGGAAGGAAGGAAGGAAGGAAGGAAGGAAGGAAGAGAGAGTGAGAAAGAAAGAAAGAAAGAAAGAAAGAAAGAAAGAAAGAAAGAAAGAAAGAAAGAAAGAAAGAAAGAAAGAAAGAAAGAAAGAAAGAAGAAAGAAAGAAGCCAAGAAACAAAGAAACAAAGAAACAAAGTTGATAGATGAATCTGGTCTTTGACGTCAGAAGGAAAGAAAGGAACACTTCCCAGTCATGAGGCCTTCTGCAGTGTGTCAGGACACCAACATCACCTTCACCCAAACACAGAGCAGGAAGAGTGTCTTTGTCCCACTTCTCAGGCAGACAAGAGCTTCGGAGTCAAGAGGGCAGAGCCAGGTTCTAACTCAGGTGCTTGGAGACAGAAGAGAAAGGGCCCTGCCTTTTCTTGGACTGGGAATTTGCATTAATGATGTGGAAAATAAAAGCAGGAGAATGGACTGGCAGAGATAGAAGGGCCTTCAAATCTGACAGAGGAGAGTCAAAAACTCACTCCCTAAGACCAGAGAGCAGAGTTTTTCTACTCTGTTCCTTTCCTCTCCCAATTAAACTGGCTTTCTATTGGTAACCAAAGATAGCCTGAGGCTCCCTTTACCTGAGGAAGGAAGGTTAATTAGTCATTGTTTGAAGAGTCTGAGAAAAGCCTGACTCTGGTGTACCTCTAACAAATGTTTCAGGTTTGCCCCCCATTGCTGGCTATGCCTGGAATAAATGAAGTGGTTTTGCAGCTCACTTCCCTGTTCAGTGTGTACATTCTTCCTCCTAATCCTGCAGTGCTAGGTCTCTGAACCTAGCCTGGCTTTTGCAACTGTTTTCTCTCCTTCAAATACAGTGTTGCACTGGAGTTCTTTCTGCTAACAGGGCTAGAGCTTGGATCCTGAGAACTGAATTTGAACCACGGATGGGTCAATAATGTTTCTTTTATTTTTATTTTTTTGTGAACATACTGTACAGAGGGGTTACAAAACATGGGCAGGATAATGCGTAAATTTCTTATCAAGCATCACAGCCTCCTCCTTTGTTTATCCTTCACATCCCTTCCCAGCCTCCCCCAACCCCCCCACCCAATCCTCCTCCCCCCACCCCCCCCACCCCCGCACCAACTTTGTAAAGCTCATTTTCGACATGACACCTTGTACTTCTCATTGTTGCAACAGGTCCACCTGTATCCTTAAACGACTTGTTTTTCCCCATCTTCTCCACAAGTTATACTGACATCAAATACAGTGAAAGCAGGGGTTATACTGTGGGGGAGGGACATACAAAACAACAAAGAGATAATCTTATAAATGCGTTAGAAACAAATGCATGGAAGAAAAAACATGTTTCTTTCCTGCTTCTATAGCTCAAGAACTCTAACAACATTTACAGTTAAAGTAGCTTCTTATCACCAAGGGAAACACAGGAAGCTCTTGAACATCTGAACTTTGAGAAGTGAAAGTCAGAGTGTCATAGACTTTCCTACCCTGGTTGATTTCACCCTGTGATCCTGAGACCTCAGCCTCCTGAGCTAGGGTGATGGGCATGAACTCTTGGTTCTCTGCTAGCTTCAGAAGTGTAATGACATTGACAATACAAGTCAAATGCTTATCACAAAGGGCTTGGGGAGCATATTAAGCCTTTCAACAATGGACCTTTCAGAACCCTGTAGGACACGAGTTTATAATGCTAGAGTCTGAGAGGCTGGGCATATGGATCTGCTACACTTGAACCTTGAGCCCTGACTCCAATTCTGGTGTACATCAACCTTCATTTTCCAGAAAATGTTCTCATAATCAGCAAATAGGAAAAGTACTTTGATTATCCTTCACTCTATTTCCAGTTTCGTGTCTCAGATTGAAGCCTGGGCTCAGTGCCTGAGCCCTTCAGCTCAGGGTGAACATTCTACCACTTGACCCTCAGCACCACATGGAATCTTTTGGTGGTTCATTGGATTTTAGAGTCTAACAGGCTTTCCTTCCCTAGGCTGGCTTCAAACTCTGATCTTCAGATCTCAGCCTGAGAAGATAGGGTTCTAGGTGAGAGCCACCGGAATCTGGCCTATTACTTTTGCCAGACCTGGGGCTTAGGGCTGGGTACTGTCTCTGAGCTCTTTTTTCTCAAGCCTAGTACTCTACCATTGGAGCCATTCCACAGCTTCTGGCTTTTTCTGAGTATGTGGCAATGAGGATTCAAAACCTGGTTTCATGCATGCTGAGCAAGCTCACTACCACTAAGACACATTCCCAGCCCCAACCTTACAATTTTATCCCTCCACTTGCCTATCCTCAAAAAAAGGCTTCTGAGTATAAATCATCTAACGAAATCCCTATAGGAAGTTGTCCAAAGATAAATGAGATAAAGTTCATACTGGGGATAGACTCCAAATATGTGATGGCTATGACAAATGCCTCCATTTAATTATGTATCATGTTTCAACACTTAATAAGTATTAATAAAAAAGAGTCAGTGTCCTAAATTATTTTGTATAATTTTATATTAGATGTACAAAACATAATAAATAGTATGTGTATTGTACTAAATACAATAAACAATAAAATGAATAAAATAAAAATAAAATTAATACAAAATCAATAATAATAATAATATGAAATAAGCATATATATGTACCTATATATCATATATTACACATGTATACAAATATTTTTTTCCATTGCAGGGCCTTAATTCAGGCCCTGGGAACTCTAGCTTGAATTTCTTTTCCTCAAAGACAGTGAGTTTCCACTTCACAAATGGTGTAAAAGAGTTACCAGGATGGTGAACTCAAATCCCATCAATGGCAGAAATACTGGTCCCAGTTCTGAGACAGTGAAATAATATTTGTAATGGAAGCAGTTATGTTTATTCAGTTCCATATTGAACATTAAAAAAATATCAATGTAGAATTTTGTGCAGCTATTAGACATCCTTCCCTTACCCCCAAAGTGCTTCTTGAGCACTACATTATTTTTTGTATGTTTTTTATTGTAAAAATGTTGTACAGAGGGCTCACAGTTGCATTAGCAAAGTAATGAGTACATTTGCTATGGAGCATTGTTGCCTCCTCCTTTGTTTTCCCCCACCACACCTTACTTCCCATCTCCACAACTACATTTCCCTGCCGAGCAGTGACTTGATTATTTGTTTTTGGTTTGGCATGGGGTTTGAACTCAAGTAGTGGCAACTGTGTACCTTCCCTCACAATTGCTACGGATTTACCAAGACCCTGAGTTCTAATCCCAGGCTAGGAAAGAAAACTGGCAGAAATTCCAAATCAGGGAATCTTCTTTTTTTTTTTTTTAATTTTATTTTATTTTATTTGAGGAGGGGAATCTGCTTTTTAAAAATTTAGTTCATTAATTAATTAATTAAGCAACCACGGGGCTTGAACTCAGGTCGTGGCAACTCTGCCTCAGCTTTGATCTCTCGAGGCTGGCGTGCAGTCTCGGGACCCATAGCCGATCCTGGGCCTAGGCCCAGAGGGCTTGCAGGAAGCAAAAAAAGTGGGACAATAAAAAGTGGGGAGCTGTAGAGGGCTTGGGGTTTTACAATTTTTTCTTTGCACAGTGTCCATCCTGGGTCTGAATGACACGGTTGCAAAGTGGACCTGGCCTGCCAGTGCTGATGGCTGGCAGGCTATCAGGGAAGCCATAAGCCAACAAATCAACATAAGCCCTGGGTTCAAATCCTGGTCCTGACACCAACCAATGGCAAGAGATCACAAGAAACTCATTCCTATGTATAAGAATACCCATTGAAAGAGTAGTTCATGCATTTGTCTAGTCTAAAATTGGATGCAATAATCCTAGGATGCTGACTGATCTTCATTAATAGTTTATTAAGCATGAAAAGAATATTAAATAATCAATATAATAAATAACTAAGATTTGGTAGGAACGTAGTAAATGTCATTCAATCATAGATAGATGGCTCTGGAACTCCTTAACAATATATATTTATTTATATACCACCCTCTGCCTATCCATGTATCGCTGTTTTGGCCAAACCTGGAGCTCAATCTCAACACCTGGGAACCATCTGACAGCTGGGCTGGGAAGGTGGCTCAGTGGTAGAGCGCTTGGCTTGCATACATGAGGCCCTGGGTTTGATTCCTCAGCACCACATAAGCAAGAAGAAAAAATCCAGAAGTGGCACTGTGGCTCAAGTGGTAGAGCACTAGCCTTGAGCTGAAGAGCTGAGGGACAGCGCCCAGGCCCAGAGTTCAGGCCCCATGACCAGACACCCCACTCAATAAAACAGAGTTTCATTCTTTCCTCAGAAGCCTGTCATTGCACTTGTTTTCCTCTCCTCTCCTGTGAAAGTCCCGGGTCTCAACTAGGATGGAGAATGCATAGGCAAACACATAACCTTGCGAACAGGTTGTCTTCCATGTAAGCACAGTTATAGCTGTCATCATACTCAGTAAAAACACAATACTCCCGTGAATTAGAGACAAAATAAGGAGAAGAAGTGCACTGAATGCAAGATGCTAGCCACACATGTATGTAAATATAGACCCTATGTTTAAATTATGAATTTATGAATATCTGCCCCTCATTGGGGCTCGATGTCAGGTCCTGGGAATGGCCTATCTCTTTCCTTGCTCATAGGTTGGTGTCCTCGCCTAGACCCTTTCCCCAATTGGGACTGCAAGGCTCTGAGTTCAAATCACAACACTGCCAAAAGATGAATACTGATGTGAGAAGCCCATGGATTCACCTGTCCTGTGAAAGTCCTGTGTCTCAGCTATGATGGAGAATGCATAGGAAACCCTATAGCCATGGCAATAAGTTGTCATCCATGTAAGCACTGGTATATCTGTCACTATGTTCAGTAAAATACACAATCCTTCCATGGATAAGACAGAAAGTAAGTAGAAGTACACCAAACGCAAGATGCTGTCCACACATGTATGTAAATATAGATTCTATGTTTAAATAATGAATTTATGACTACCATGGCCCACCCTGGGGATCAATGTCAGATCCTGGGAATGGCCTAACTCCTTAGTTGCTCACAAGCTGGTGTGTTCACCTTAAACTATTTACCAATTGGTCCTGCTAAGCCCTGAGTTCAGATCTCAGCACTACTAACAATTGGATAATATTGTAAGAAGCCGAGTGTGAATTTTTTTTTCTCTGAGAGTCCAGGGTGTCAGGCATGCTGGAGAACATGTCTACAAATCTAGATGCCATGTGATAGTATGTCATCAATGTAATAGACGGAGTGGCTGTTTTAATAGTAAAATCAAGAGTAAATAAATGAAGAAAACAAAAATTACAAGGAACAACCACACCAAATATGTATGGACTGAACATCCATAGGTACAAATCCTGTCTTTACAATGTATATAAATAGTATCTTTTCCAGGGCTGAAGCTTGAATTTAGGCTTAGAGTACAAGCCTGACTTTCTTATCTTCAAGTACGGTGAGCTTCCCCTTCTTCCACAGAGCTGCACATTTACCCAGACCCTGAGTTCAAATCCAAAGCCTGGCAGAAAAAACGGGGTGAATTGCAAGCCAGGGAGCTAATTTCTTTTAATATTTTTTTTGGCTCAACAAGGGGCTTGAACTTAGGTCGTAGCAACTCTGCCTCAGTTTCGATCACTCAATGCTAGGGTGCAGCCACTGGACCCACAGCTGATTCTGGGATCCTAGATCCCAAGGCCTTGTGTGGGAAAAAAAATGCACAGAAAAAATGCAGCGAGATGGCTTTTTTTTTTTTTTTTTTTTTTACCATTTCTTCCTTTGCACAATGACCCTCCTGGGTCTGAATCACACTGTTGCAAAGGTACTTCACCTTGCATTGCTAAAGGTTGGCAGACTATTTGGGAAGTCATAGACCCACGTGGCAATGTAGGCCCTGATTTTAAATCCCCCTCCTGACACCAACCAATGGCAGGAGCTTCTAAGAGATTCGTTCCCATCCATACGAATAACAGTGGACTGATATCAATGCTACGGTTGAATGAGTTGATTGTGAATGATGCTCCTACCAAATTAGACAGCATGATTTCAGGAAACTGATTTTATTTAATGTTTATGAAGTATTAAAAGAATACTATTGCTTATAGGGATGCAATAATTTCAGCACACCCTCATTGATTTACTTAATAGTTTGTTAAGGATGAAAACAATAACATTAATTACATGGAGGCATAATAAATACCCCAGAATTAGTAGGAATGTAGTCTATATAACTGAATATTGGATAGACATCTCTAGCACTCTATAAATATATATATTTATTAGTGTACTACCATCTGCGTGTCAATCTATTCTTATTTTGTCAACCACTGGGGCTCGATTTCAGGTCCTGGGAACTGCCTGTCAGCTCAATTTTCCCCAGAATGGCATGCTGACACTGACCCATTCATGAATTGGGCCTCAGAGGCTGTGAGTTCAGATGACAGCACTTCTAAAAAATGAATCATGGAGTAAGAAGCTGATGGTGACACGTTTTCCTTTTTTGTGAAAGTCCTGAGTGTCAGGTATGAAGTGGAATACATATGCAGACCTATATCCTATGTAATCAATGTTATATATGTCATATTGACTATATATCTATAGTCAATAAAATGAACAGTCAATACATGAATAAAAAATAAAATGAATAATTACACTGAACGCACTATGAAGACAACATATGTGTGTAAATATAAATCACATATTTAAAATGTACACAAAAAGGATACTTTCTAGTGGTGGGGATTGATTTCAGTCCTAAGGAACAGACTTGAATTTCTTGACTTCAAGGAGGCAAGCTTCCCCTTCCCACACAGTCCCACAGTGTTAACCAGACCATGAGTTCACATCCCATTCCTGGCAGAAAAATTGCCACTTTTATACTATGCGACGTCCGATTTTTAGGTATTTCATTTTGCCTCCATTTAATGAATGTAATTTTTAAATGCTTCATAAAGTATTCATTAAAATCGATCAGTGTATCATAATGTAATTGTGTATAAATTTATCCTAGAATCATTCAAAAACTGCCCATTCAATCATGACACACATCACATTCCATTGGTAATCATATGGATAGGAATGAGTTTCTTAGGATCTCCTGCCATTTGGAGGTGGCAGAACCAGGATTCAAACTGTGAGCTCCAGCTCCTACCACTTAAACCCGAGGATAGGGAACTCACCGATCTGTCCGAGAATATCATCAAGACAAATGATTAGGCAGGCACCAGTGGCTCTCAGAAGTCCTCCTTCATACTTACAAGGCTGTGATGGGAGGATCATGGTCAAAGTTACCCTAGGCAGGAAAGTTGTTGAGACCCCTGTCCAATTGTGCCAACAAAACCAGAAATAGAGCTGTGTGGCTAAAGTGGTAGAAAGGTAGCCTTGAGCAAAAGCAGCTCATGAACTGTGCCTAGACCCTGAGTTTAAGGTCCAAGAGTGGCAAAAAAAAGAGACATACAGAACAATCTGTGCAGCCATCCCGCTAATGCAGGTCTCCCTCTTGCCTCCAACTGGATTGGACAGAGTTTCCTGGGAAAGGCACTGCTGTCATCTTGACTCCACCCATTCTGCCTAGATCACAGGATCCAGACCCCCATTCTTTCATGGTTATTTCTGTCCAATGGTATACAAGAATGGTGGCCACACTCACATTCCATTCTGCCCTGTAGCACCAGGACTCCCTCTGTTGGTTGACACCACTACCAGCACTTGAGGAAGGTAGAGGTGACTGAGTGGTGAGCAAGAGACTTGAGGCCTAAGAGAAGAGGCCTTGCTCAGCCCCACCACATGCTCGCCTGGGCCCCAGCCCTCTACCACCCTTCCTCGCAGTGCAGCATTTCAAACCTTGTGCTGCCTACTCAGACCTGTGGTGTCTTTTGTAGTCCTCAGGCAATTGTGCAATAGTGCGCCACCGGCTGGCTTGTGGCTCTGATCTGGTCCTGGTCACCCTGTACTCTGCTCCGGGCCAGATTGTCCACCATGCCTCTGCTATCGCTGCTCGCCAGAGCAGCTGCCAACAGCTTCTCCCTGCAGCACATGTGAGTGGCTGCCATGCAGGCCCTCCCTGCGACCCCATATTCCCCTTTTTCCCCCCTCCTGACCCAGACCCGCACCTCCCTGGTGCCCCACATCTGGCCCAAATGTGTCCCAGGGTGGAGGTGGGTGTTGACCCGAGGATCCCACCCCCATCCCTAGTGGCCAGTGTCCCAGGAAAAGGGGAGATGCAGTATTGGGTGAGGAGTGGGTGCCACAGAGTCCCTGACTTGGAGCAGTGGGAGCCACACAGCTGCACATCTGCACTCTTCCTCTCCCTGGTGGGAACCTGGTGGCTTTAGTCAGAGGGGAACAGCACCTCCACACCTGCCTTCTGGTGTCTTTTCGTGTGGGTGAAGGGTGTTGGATGCAGATGATATAACCCCCTTGCTGTGTGAGACCTTGTCTTCTGTGCTTGGTCACCCTTTTAAACTGAAGAGGGTCCCAGAAAAGCCCAGTAGGGAGGTGAGAGTGCTGGGGGTCAGAACAGAAGGTGAATATCTAGGAGGAACACACAAACACACACACATACACCCGGCCTGTCTCCCCCTCCTCCCCACCAGCTGTCAACAGTTCTCATAGACTGATCACATTTTCCAGCTCTGCCAGCTTCTGCTGGTGCTCCCAGTCCATCTGTTCTCCAACAAACTCAGGAGAGACACTGCTATGAATCTGTGTATGTGTGTGTGTGTGAGAGAGAGAGAGAGAGAGAGACAGAGAGAGAGAGACAGAGGCAGAGACAGAGATTGAGAGAGACAGAGAAAGAGACAGAGAGATAGAGAGAAAGAGACAGGGAGAGACAGAGAAACAGAGAGATCATCTTTCTCCTTGTACAGCCTGATTGTACTTAGGTGAGTGATAAATTGGCAAATTACAGGTGCTGCATGGATGAGTCTTGTCACCAGTCTGGAAGTGTGTGTGTGTGTGTGTGTGTGTGTGTGTGTGTGTGTGTGTGTGTGCGTACGTGCGTGCATGTGTGTGTAGAAGTGGGTTGTAACAAGGAAGCTGGATGCTTTGGTAACTTCTATCTGCTATCTTTCGGGGGGTTCATGGGCTTCACAGCTGAAGTCTGGGGGCCTGGAAGGGTGAGACACTTGATGGGGACTCAGCACATTTAAAGTGTAATCTCGGGTCTGGTAGTTGGCAGTGGAGAGCTTGGGAAGACCTGGGAGTGGCCCGCAGTGGGTGGCTTCCCAGGGGTACAGAGAGCATGGCCATCACTTACTAAGGATAGGAGCCCTGCTAGTATGGAGCACAACAACATAGGTCAGACTCCGGGTCTTGTCATCATGATGTCTGATGGGCAAGGCCAACTCTATTTTGAATCTTGAGCTGTGATATTCAGATCACAGCCTCCTGAGTAGCTAAGATTATAGGCATGAGCTTCGGGCAGTGGGCCTCTGGTTCTTAGGTATGTTAGGGATTGACCTCAAGGCCTTAGGCTTGCCAGTCAGGTCTTCTACCATGCAAGACAAGCTTTTCTGTCTTGGGTATTTCTGAGATGGAGACTTAATATATGCTAAGGCTGGGATGGATCGCAGTCCTCCTATCTGTGACATGTGTGCGCCACCAGGCCCTGTCCTCTGTAGTTGGGATGGTAGACATGTGGTGCTACACTCAGTCATTGGTTTAGATGGATTGTCGCAAATTCCGTCCATGGCAGCCGGTTCTTAACGACAGGTTAAGCTCTGGGTTGGGCCCCCACCATTGGACTTCAATCTCCTCATGGGACAGTTGTGAGGAAACAAGGGATTAATACAGAGAGATCTCTGGAGCACTGCCAGGCACAGACGGAGCAGCCCTCAGATATGGTTCTCAGCAGTTCTGTGAGCATATGACAGAAAGATACGAGGAAAGAGCTCAAATGGTGTGTGTTAATGGTGAGACAGGCATGGGATTATGAACAAAACATGGGTCTCTTTCATTATGACCCTATCCCTATGAGGAAGTGGATCCTTCATTTTGTTCAGTTTTACAGATGTGGAAACTGAGGCACAGAGAAGCTGGGTGACCTACATGACTCCCACCTGACAGGAAGCTCAGCCTGACTTGCCGAGTCAGGCTCCCTAGGACAATGGGTGCTATTCAGTACACTTCTTGTGGTAGGAAGTCCACTTCTTTTCGGTCGTGGGGCTTGAAGTCAGGGCCTGGGCACTGTCTCCGAGCTCCTCAGCTCAAGGCTAGCACTCTACCACTTGAGTCACAAGGCCACTTCTGATTTTCATGTTTTTTTTGGAGATAAGAGTCTCACAGTCATTCCTGCCCGGGTTGGCTATGAACCCTGATCCTCATATCTCAGGCTCCTGTGTACTTAGGGCTATAGGCCTGAACCACTGGCACCTATCTTAAGTGTATTTCTGAACTTCTTTCTCTTTCTCTCTCTCAGAAACTGATTGAATGGGTGCTGGAGGAGGTGGCCCAGTGTCCCCATGTGGTTGGAACCAAGGTGGTCCTCTCATTCTGGAGGTGGGCTGTGGGTCAGGAGCTGTCTCGTTCAGTCTGTTGTATGAGCTCCATGAGGTAAGCCACTCTGTGCCTGGCTAGACCATGACGGTTATTCATTGTCCATCTAGCCTTACTTGACACAGTATTGTGTTCAATGTCCTTTTATAGCAAAAATTTCTGGACAAAATTATGATACATAGTTACAGAATGAAAATGTAATGCCATCTTAAGAAAGTCATTTAGGGCTCTGGGATTGTGGTTTCATGGTACGGTGATAGCTTAGCATGCCTGCAACCCTGGGATCAATTCCTCAGTACCACATAAACAGAAAAAGAAACACTGGAAATGGTGCTGTGCATCAAGTGGTAGAGGGTTAGCCTTGAGAAAAAAAAATCTGAGGAATAATTCCCTATCCCTGAGTTTAAGCCCCAGGACTGGCAAAACAACAACAACAACAACAACAACAAATATTTACCTAGTAAATGCAAAATAAAGAACCTATACTTGGAACATATAATTACTCCTTCCATACTGATACCTGACAATAGTCCCTCATTCATGTACTTTACCTATATTAGGATACTGTGCTGAAAAAAAGTTTTCTTCATAAGGTCTTGGCAATTAATGCCAAGAATGTGCTTAGATGTCAGGTGAAGATTAAACTCTGGAAATTCAAATATTCCAGGCTTTTGAGTGAGCACTGCTAATCACAATAAGAAGGGTAGTCTAAGTGAGATTTGGAAACCTTTTTGGCCAGTCATGGCACCAAAAAGGCAGAGGCTAATTAATAGTTGTGACAGAAGAGAAGGAATAACTCCAGATGGAAGGAATAAATGATAGTAACTATGGTATAGCAGAAACCGTTCTAGGTAACCATTTTTGGTTATTGAAGAACTAGTTATCAACTAGGCTTATTACTCATTGCCTTTAGCATTCTAAATCTCTTAGGCTAATTCTTAATCTCTGTGTGATATATGTATCTCCTTCTATGCTGTTCTTTCATACCTGATATCCTTTGCTGTCTAAAAACCTCTTTCTATATATTTATATGAACATTTCCTGATACTAAATACACATACACAGATGGAAGAGGATGCTAATGTAAGGGTCCCATAGCTCATGAGTCATTAATGTAACAGCATGGAAAAGTAGGACATACTTATTGCCACCTCAATTAATCTGACATGCTGCAATGTCACATAATTTGGTTCAGATTTCCATTCTTTGTATTTTGTCTTTTGTCTAGTGTCATTAACTGCACTAAACACAAATATGAGCCGGGTGCTGTTGGCTCATGCCTGTAATCCTAGCTATTCAGGAGGTTGAGACCAGAGGATTGTGGTTAAGCCTAGTCAGGAACATTCATGAAATCCTTATCTTCATTAAACCACCAGAAACCCAGAAGTGATGCTGTAGCTAAAGTGGTAGAGCGCTCAACTTGAGTTGAAGATCTGAGGGACAGTGCCCAGGATCAGAGTTCAAGCCCCACAACTAACAAAAAAGTGCAAATATGACTTTAAGTTTCCCCAAAAGGAATGATGAAGTAAATAGTAATCTTCCCAAGCAGAGATAATAATTCCAAAATGATTCAGTGCACCTACTTTTGCTTAGTTACTTAAGTTATGTATTCTTTGCTGAACATATTCTCTTCTTTTAAAAATTGTCAAATATTAGCTTAATAATAATCTTCATCTAATATTTCTTAGTTGGAAAGAGAAGTCCATACAGTTGATGTCACTTAGCTTTCTTACTATCTTAGTTCAAACCCAACCCAGGAGGCAGAGTCTGTCAAACTCTTAACTGTAATTAAACACCGAAAAAGCCAGAAGTGCAGTTCTGGCTCAAGCAGTAGAGTACTAGCTTTGGAGGCAGGTTGGCAGGAAAGATAACTGTAGAGGGACAGGGTCCACCCTCTGAGTTCAAGCCCTAGAATCAGCACAAACTAAACAAACAAGCAAACAAAATAAACCCCAAGTATTTCCTTGGGACCCTCTTTGAAGGAATACTGGTCTGAGGAGGGGCTCCTTTTATTGATCATACTCACTGGATCCTGGTTTTTTGAAATCCTTCTTGCTATTGAAAACTCAGGGCCAGACTAAAGGAATTAATAACTGACTCCTGCAACAAGAGAATCATCTCAGGAGTGAAACATCCATCCATAAGACACTTTAAACCTCAATATCTTTGTTTCTTTGCAGTATAACACTTTTTTTTTGGGGGGGGGTCCGGTCATGGGGTCTGAACTCTGGGCCTGGGCGCTGTCCTTCAACTCTTCAGTTCAAGGCTAGTGCTCTACCACTTGAGCCACAGCACCACTTCTGGCTTCTTTTCTTTTTGCTTATGTGGTGCTGAGGAATCGAACCCAGGGCCTCATGCATGCAAGGCAAGCGCTCTACCACTGAGACACCTTCCCAGCCCTGCAGTATAACACTTGTAAAAGAAAGTTATTTCTATGCTGGCCTTCAAATGGCATAGTGCTTCCTTTTTTAATACTCTCAACCAGAAGTTTACAAACAGGTATTATATGAGTAAAGAACACCCTCAAAAAAGTCAGGAACAGAGTTTCCTTCAAGCCTTGGATACTTTTCTTGTACAGTAAAAAGGAAAGCAAAAGTTAACTTGAACTCTGTTTCTCTATGTTCAATTCCTCTCCTGGGATCAGTTTCCACATCCAGTAACAGTTACTTCCACTTACTTCCAGTAACAATCTATGGTGCAGCTCCAGATAAAATGAATATTTTCTGGCTTCATTGAAATAGCAAAAGGACACCTTTGGACACGTGGTAGCACATGTTTCAGAGACAACTTAGTAAAGAGAAAATGTGAAATTTAAATGGATAATATAAAACTTATCCCTGAATACATTTTGTTCAATCTTCTTAATTACTCTGTAAATTATGGTGAATTTTAAATGGGAAGAAGGTTCTCAGATCTTTATTTGTGAGTGTATGTGCTGTGCATTAATTTCCCAAGTGTACATGAATTAACAGTAAGAGAAACAATAGCAATAATAGGAGAAAGAGAATTTCTGTGTTTAATTATAAGGATTCAATACAATATAGAAGACTACAAATATGACAATATTGAAACACTAAAGCCAAGTCTAGCATGTAGAGTTATGGGCGTGATATAGGGAAAGCATTACTCCTAACTGGAACATGAAGCATGAGGCCACTGTCTTTCTAAGTCATGCTTGCTAATCCCGAAAATTTGTAAAAAGTAGAATGGAAGAATGATTCTGTTTCCAATGCAAGTCAGATATACGATCATGGACTTAACTGGAAAGAAAGAGTCCATCTTAAGAACAGGGATCATATTAGCAATGGGCCTGGTAGCTAAGATCACATTAATTTTTCTTTCTTTTTCTCATTTTTTTTTTTTTTGCTGTTGTTGGTCATGGCACTTGAACTCTGGGACTGGGCGCTGTCCCTCTGCTATTCAGCTCAAGGCTAGTGCTCTACCACTTGAGCCACAGTGCCACTTCCATTTTTATATTAATTATTGGAAAAAAAGGTCTCCAGCACTTTCCTACCCTGAATGGCTTTGAACCCCTGTCCTCAGATCTCACCACCACTCGGCTTACGATCACATTTCTAGCAGTGTACACTCAGGATATGGAATATGTATGTTCATCTATCTTTATATGAATTCTTGAGTTAAAATCTGGGCTACAGCTTACACTTTACATTCAGAAAAATGTTTGTAGTTTAAAAGATGATACTCCTGGAAAAATAAAACCTAAGTATGTAAAGGAGTCTGGGAAGTTCAGTTTGCATCCAGGCTGGGCAGAACAGGCTTTGAGACACTACCTATAATTAACCAGCCAAAAGCTGGCATATCAGTCATGATCAAGATTGCTGAATAAGTGCTTGAGATTTTGCATACATACATACAAACATACACAGACACACATAGGCACTTATATGTGCACACAAAATACAAAATGAAACAATTCTCACAATATGTAGAAAAGTTAGAAAACAATAGAAAATAAGTCCTGAGTAAGACTAGAATTTAGTGATAATTTTTAATATTAGAAAGCCCTCAAATGCACTATCTTCAAAAAAGTTGAGAATTTTACATAGGTAGGGACCAGAGATAGTAAGAGAGTCAAGTAATCATTATTAATGGGATCAGATCCATGGAGGAATGAATCAGAGACCCCTTCAGGTACAGCTGAAAATGTTCATATCCTGTGTCAAATGTAAAAACATCTTTGAAAATAGTACATAAACAGTCTGAGCAGTCAGTCTACTGGATAAGATCATAAGAGAAGTTGAGAATTGCTAGACTGTTTCTAGATTAAATAAACCAGCACATTATGGAAGGGCAATGTGATACAAGCTTGGAATTCTAGCACTCAGACTAAAACAGGAGATTAGAGAGTGGAATTACATAGCGACAACTTCCCTGGACGAGGTAGTATAATTTTGTCTCACAGCAGTTAACAGATGCTTTTATGAAATTAATGTGATACATTTTGTTGGTGATAGTTTTGTTGTTTTTGTTTGCAAGACATAGGCATTGTCCCTAAGCTTTTTTCTGCTCAAGGATAGCACTCTACAACTTGAGGCCCAGAGCTAATTTATGTTTTTAAGAATCTAACAAGTACTTTTCTTTTTTATTTAATTTTATTTTATTTGAGAACATACTGTACAGAGGGGTTACAAGTACATGGGCAGGATAATGCATACATATCTTACCAAGCAATGCAGCTGCCTCCTTTGTTTACCCTTCACCTCCCTTCCCAGCCTCCCCCTCCCCCACACCCAATCCTTCCCCCCCTCCCCCCCCACACCGACATTGTAAAGCTCGTTTTTGACATGACATTTTGTACTTCTCATTGTTGCAACAGGTCCACCTGAATCCTTAAACAACTTGTTTGTCCCCATTTCCTCCACATGTTACACTGACATCAAATATAGTGAAAGCGGGGGTTACACTGTGGGGGAGGGACATACAAAGCAACAAAGAAATAATCTTATAAATGCGTTAGAAAAACATGCATGAAAGAAAAAAAAACATTAAAATCCATATTTAAGGGATCGTTTTCCTAACATCACAATATCTGACCTTTTCTGCTTGACTCATACATATACTAGATATTGCATATAAGGGAAACCATGGGACCAATGTTTCTTTGGGCCTGGCTTACTTGACTTAATATAATTTTTTCCAAGCCTTTCCATTTCCTAACAAATGGGGAAATGTCATTCTTTCTGATGGAGGCATAGAATTCCATTGTGTATATATACCATATTTTCTTGATCCATTCATCTACTGAGGGGCATCTGGGTTGGTTCCATATCTTAGCTATGGTAAATAATGCTGCAATAAACATAGTTGTGCTTGTAGCTTTAGTGTGGTCTTGTTTGTAAACATTTGGGTAAATGCCCAAAAGTGGGATTGCTACGTCATAGGGGAGTTCTATGTGAAGTCTTTTGAGGAACCTCCATACTGCTTTCCAAAGTGGTTGAACAAGTTTACATTCCCACCAACAATGAAGTAAGGTTCCTTTCTGTCCACATCCCCTCCAGCATCTGTTGTTGTTAGAGTTCTTGATTTTTGCCGTTCTAACTGGGGTGAGGTGATATCTCAATGTTGTTTTGATTTGCATTTCTTTTATGGCTAGGGATGTTGAACATTTTTTCATGTGTCTATTGGCCATCCTTCTTTCTTCTTCAGAGAAGCTTCTCTTTAAGTCTTTCGCCCACTTATTTATTGGGCAGTTGTTTCTTTGAGGATTTGTTGTTGGGGGGTTTAATTTTTTGAGTTCCAAGTATATTTTAGATATGAGACCCTTGTCGGTTGGATGGCTAGTAAAGATCGTCTCCCAATCCGTGGGCTTTCTATTGATCTTGCTAGCTATGTCATTTTCCCTGCAGAAGCTCTGCAACTTTATGCAACCCCATTTGTCCAACCTTTCTTTGATTTGTTGTGTTTCCGGGTCCTATACAAAAAATTTCGGCCTGATCCAAGGAGACCTAGGGTTTCTCCTATTCCATCCTGTAATGTTTTCAGAGTGTCTGTTTTGAGTTCAAGGTCTTTGATCCATTTGGAGTTGATTCTGGCGCAGGATGATATATAAGGATCTAGCTTTAGTTTTCTACATGTAGTTAACCAATTTTGCCAGCACCATTTACTGAAGAGGCTGTCTTTCTTCCATTGTATTTGTTTTAGCTCCCTTATCGAAGATTAGATGGCTATAGGTCTGTAGGTTCATTTCTGGGTTTTCAATTCTATTCCATTGGTCCTGAGGTCTGTTCTTATGCCAATACCACGCTGTTTTGATTACTATGGATTTATAGTAGAGTTTGAAATTTGGTATTGATATTCCTCCAGCAGTGTTCTTTCCATTCAGGAGCGTTTTTGCTATTCTGGGTCTTTTATTGTTCCATATGAATTTTTGGATTGCCTCTTCTATTTCCTTGAAGAATGAGGGTGGAATTTTGATAGGTATTGCATTGAATTTGTAGATAGCGTTGAGAAGTATTGCAATTTTCAAGATGTTAATCTTTCCAATCCAGGAGCATGGGAGGTTTTGCCATTTTTTAAGTTCTGTGTTGATTTCCTTTTTCAAGATTTTAAAGTTTTCATCATAGAGGTCCTTCACTTCTTTAGTTAAGTTAATTCCTAGGTATTTTATTTTTTGTGGGGCTATTACAAATGGGGTTGCTTTGCTAATTTCAGCCCCACTTTTCTCATTGTTGGCATACAGAAAAGCCATTGATTTTGGGGGGTTAATTTTATAACCTGCTACTTTGCCAAAGTTTTGAATCAGCTTGAGTAATTTGGGAGTGGAGTCTATGGGAATCTTTAAATACAAGATCATGTCATCTGCAAAGAGGGAGAGTTTTATTTCTTCTTTCCCTATTTGGATCCCCTTTATGTCTGCATCTTGTCTTATTGCTGTAGCTAGGCATTCTAATACTAGATTGAAGAGAAGTGGAGAGAGTGGGCATCCTTGTCTTGTTCCTGAGTTAAGAGGAAATGGCTTTAGTTTTTCACCATTGAGTATAATGCTGGCTGTAGGTTTGTCATATACAGCCTTTATTGTATTGAGGAATGTTCCATGGATTCCTAATTTTTCCAAAACCTTCATCATAAAGGGGTGTTGGATCTTGTCGAATGCTTTTTCTGCGTCTATTGAGATAACCATGTGGTTCTTATTCTTGCTCCTGTTGATGTGATGAATAATATTAATTGATTTGCGTATATTGAACCAGCTTTGCATCCCTGAAATGAATCCTGTTTGATCGTGGTGTATGATTTTTTGGATGAATTGTTGAAGTCGATTGGCCAAAATTTTGTTGAGAAGTTTTGCATCAAAGAAATGGGTCTATAGTTCTCTTTCTTTGATGAGTCCCTGCCTGGTTTTGGGATGAGGGTTATGATGGCTTCATAGAATGTGTTCAGTAGTGAGCTTTCTCTTTCAATTTCATTGAAGAGTTGGAGGAGAATTGGTGTGAGCTCTGCTTTGAAGGCCTTGTAAAATTCCACTGTAAAACCATCTGGTCCTGGACTTTTCTTAGCTGGGAGGTCTCTTATTGCTGTTTGTATTTCAATACTTGATATGGGCCTTTTAAGACAGTTTAACTCATCTTGGTTTAGTTTTGGCATGTCAATATTTGCTAGGAAGAGGTCCATTTCTGTCAAGTTCTCAAACTTATTAGCCTAAAGTTTTGAGAAGTATTCCCTTATGATGTTGTGAATCTTGGTTGTTTCCGTGGTGATGTTTCCATTCTCATCTCTGAGTTTATTAATTTGGGTGTGTTCTCTTCTTTTTCTGATAAGATTTGCTAAGGGTCTGTCAATTTTGTTAAGTTTTTCGAAGAACCAACTCTTTGTTTTGTTGATTCTTTCTATAGTTTTTTTGGATTCTAATTCATTTAATTCTGATTTAATTTTAATTATTTCTTTCCATCTACTGGATTGGGGTTTATCTTGTTGCTCTTTTTCAAGGAGGTTTAGATGTGTCATTAAATTGTTAGTTTCAGATCTCTTCAATTTGTTGGTGTAGTAGCTCAGAGCTATAAACTTGCCTCTGAGTATTGCCTTCGCTGTGTCCCAGAGGAGCTGGTAATTTTTGTGTTCATTTTCATTGAATTGCATGAACATTTGAATTTCCTTTCTAATCTCTTCCATGACCCACTCATGATTCAGCAGTGTGTTGTTCAGCCTCCATGTGATGCCGGACATTCTCTGGTGGCTTTTGGTGTTGAGTTCTAATTTTATTCCCTTGTGGTCAGAGAGAATGCAAGGTATAACTTCAATGTTTCTGAATTTAGACAAGTTTGCTTTGTGGCCTAAAATGTGGTCTATTTTAGAAAACGTTCCATGTGCTGCTGAGAAAAACGTGTATTCTGATGCTGCTGGGTGAAATGTTCGGTAGATGTCTGTTAAGTCTAGTTGATCTATGCAGCTGTTTAGATCTGCGGTTTCTCTGTTGAGTTTTTGCCGAGTTGATCTATCTAGTGGGGAAAGTGGTGTGTTAAAATCCCCAACAATTAATGTCTTTGGATCTATATGGGATTTGAGGGAAAGTAGTGTTTCTTTGATAAATTTGGGTGCTCCATTGTTTGGCGAATAGATATGTAGAATTGTAATATACTCCTGAAGGAGAGATCCTTTAATTAGTATGTAGCGACCTTCTTTATCTCTTCTCACGAATTTTCATTTGAAGTCTATTTTATCTGATATTAGGATTGCAACTCCCGCCTGTTTATGGGGTCCGTTTGCTTGGTAGATTTTGTTCCAGCCTTTAACATTGAAAATGTGTTTGTTTTTACGGGCAAGATGTGACTCCTGCAGGCAGCAGATAGAAGGGTGTTGTTTTTTAATCCAACTAAACAGTCTATGTCGCTTAATTGGAGAATTCAATCCGTTAACATTAAGAGATAGGACTGAGAGGTATTTGGGAGTTCCTGCCATGTTATCCACCTTCTTGGGGGCTGGGAAAACTGGGTTCTTCCTATGGTTCTTGGATTCTAAGTTTGGGTGCAGTTTCTTGGCCTTTATTGCGGTCTTGTTGGTTTTCTATGTGTAGGACATCTTTAAGAATCTTTTGTAGGGCTGGTTTGGTGGAGATGTATTGTCGCAATTTTTCTTTGCTATGGAAGGTTTTTATTTGGCCTTCAGTTATGAAGGAGAGTTTAGCTGGGTACAGTATTCCTGGTTGATAGTTGTTTGTTTTTAAGGCATGGCATACATCATTCCAGGCTCTTCTTGCTTTGATTGTCTCTGCTGAGAAATCTGAGGTGATTTTAATTGGTTTCCTTTTATAGGTGATTACCCTTTTCTCCTTTACTGCTTTAAGGATCTTTTCCTTGTTCTGAGTTGATCCTGTGTGGATTATAATGTGACGGTGGGATGTCCTATTCTGGTCTGGTCTATTTGGGGTTCTAAAGGCTTCTTGTATCTGAATAGGCCTATCTTTTTGCATGTGTGGGAAGTTCTCTGCTAGGATCATGTTAAACAAATTTCCTAGACCATTAACTTCTGTTTCTAGGTGCTCCTCTACTCCATTATCCTTAGATTAGGCCTTCTGATGGTGTCTTCCAGGTGTTGGATAGATCTATCATATTTCTTGGACTTGTCTTGGATGGCTGTATGTTCTTTCTCTATAATATCTAGGCTGTCTTCAATCCCTGAGATTCGATCTTCTGCATGGTCTAACCTGCTGTCAATACTCTCTACTTTGTTTTTTATCTCTTTTCCTTCTAATTGGTCAGCTTTGATGGCTTCAAGTTCTTTGTTGAAGCTCTGTTTTAGGTCTTGTATGAATTTCTTTACTTCCTTAATTAGGTGTTCAGTGTTTGTTCTCAAATCACTTAGTTGATTGGTTATGGTTTCTTTGGACTCCCATTCCTTCTGTTGGGTTCCATTCAGCATTCCCTTTGTGGTCTCCCTGACTTCCTTCAGCTCTTTGTTAATGGATTCCATGAATACCTTTAGTGATCTTTGTGTGTTCTCTACCTGGTCTCTCAATTCCTGAATTACTCTTTGATTAGCTTCCTCCCGTTCGTGGGATTCCTGCAGTTCTCTTTCCTCCAGTTCTTGGTATTCCTGCAGTTCTCTTTGAGTGTTCTCAGCCTGCTCACACCATTCCTCCCTTTCTCTTTGAGTATTCTCAAGTTGTCCACGCAAATCCTGTATCAGTTTTTGAGTAGCTTCCTCACGCTTATGATATTCCTGTATAAACTTCTGGGATGCCTCCTCTCTCTCCCTATCACGCTCATACAGAGTCCCTTGTAAGTTGTCAAACTTCTCATTTATCATGTTTGCCAGTAATGTTTGTAGAGCTATTTGGGAACTCTCCTCTGGATTATTCATTATCTGTTCTGACCGCTGATTATCATGATTGGGAATTGAGATATCCGAATTTGCCATTTTTCTTGTGTTTTTCCGGCTTACTCTGCCCATTTGAGATGAAAATAGCACCAGTTTTGTGCTAGAACACTATCTTAAGTCATCCATCAACCAAAGTTTGCATTTGTACAGTCAATAGTCTACAGATACAATCTAGTTCAACAGATACATCTATTCCACATCAAACAACTATATGTTAATGGACTTCGAACCACAGAGAAGAATTTGGAAAACCAGAAATTATTAGGGTTAGGGTGAGATGTGCATAAAAAATAGGGATAGATTGGTGTGGGGAGGCACAGGGAGAGTTAACTATGTCCTAATCACAATGCAGTAAATAGGTTGGGTAGGATGCAAGTAGAGCGAGAGAGGAAAAGAAGAAGGGGAAAGGGGAATGAAAACAGACCAGAAAAAAAATAGAAACATAAAAATTAATGTTATTATATAGATTAAAAGACCATCTATTTAGAGAGGAATGTGAATATTTTGAGAGAAGCTGAGGGACATAGAGGAGATGTGAAAAACTTAAAAAAATACTTAAAATATTATATAGGTATAAAGGGGTAGTACTGCTATTAAGGAATTTAAGTCTCAGAGGTTTTGAATTGAGTAATAAATTTGTGGATTAAGAGTGTACACAATGGGGGATAAGGTCTACTAGTTAACTACGGGTTTATCTGAGGATGTGCAGGACAAGAGTTAAGTCACATAAGGAAGAACAAAAGAGAGGAAAAGGTGAAACGGATAGGAAAGGGAGAAGAAAAGATCAGAAGTTCAGTAGAGCTAGACAAAAAACAAAAAGATAATTAAGAAAGAAAGAAAAAGAAAGAAGACAAGAAAAGAAAGGAAAACCCACATTCATGTATTCCTAAAATAAAAATTATAAGAGGAAAGAAAAAAAAAGTTACTGGAAAACGATTATTTTTTCAAAAGAGACAAAAATTAAAGATTAATAAAAGTTTTAGAAAATGAAAAAAAATTTTTTATATATATAAGGTACCAAAAAAAAAAAAATAAGGAAAAAAAAAAAGTTCTTTGATTTTTTTGGGAGGGGTGGGAAAATTCCTGTATCTCCCTTGTGTCTGTAGCCAGCCTCTTGTTGGAGTCTCTGGTCTGCTTGAGGTCCTGTGGCTTGATTGGTTTCTTAAGTCAAATTGTTCGAACAGGCAGAAAAATGCTCTGCTTTCCCCAAGATTTTGAGATCCCCTTTCCAGGTTAGTTTAATGGGAGGGTGATCTGGTTTAAGAATCACAAAAGAGGGGAATGCAGTGATGAGGCTAGGTTCTGGGTAGAGTTGAGGCCTTTCAATAAACAGTAGCTTTTCCTTGGGGCTATTTTGTGAAAACCTCACAGAGCCCAGCCTGGAGCTATTCTCAGGGATTCTGTTTTTCAATTGATTGTGGAGGCTGCTAGAGGGAGGGGCAGCCTCTGGCTCTGGTTACCCAGTGCAGAAAGCCACTCCTATGGCTGGCGCCTGAGCTGGGTGACTTTTCCCTGGATGGAGCTGAGTCTGGCAGGTCACACCGCTGTTAAGTTCTTGTGATCTGCTAAATGACTCGTTTTATTCCAAGGCCTGAGCTGGAGCTAGCCGCTCCTCCGAGCTTTGTTGGTATCCAAGATGGAGATCACCGGTGCTGGGGGGGAGGGTTGGCCTTCCCTCCTCTGCTCCCTGAGAAGGAGTGAGGAAGTCGGGCTTCTACTCACGCCAAGTCTTGGTTCCTGGGTCGGTCTCTGGTCCGCAAACTGCAGGATGAAGATGTCTGCTCCTCGTCCGTTCTTGCTGGTGTTGAGTAGAATCCGCTCACCCGCTGCCTGGCTCCTTCGTCCCGGACTCTGTGACTCAGTTATGGTACCCTGCAGTCGCCGCCGCGACCGCTGCCGCCGCCGCGGCATCGGCTGGCAAGCGCTCAGATGTGTCTTTTTGACTTGATTTCCCCTCTCTTGCCTAAACCTCTGTCCTGTGATGGCACACTTGGTGTGGTTCTCTGGCTTAGGGCTGTTCACTGGAACTCTAAAATTGCTTTCTATGCGAGAGCTTGTTCAGATTCCAACTTCTCTTCCGCCATCTTCCCGGAACTCCTAACAAGTAATTTTCTGTCTGGGCTAGTTTCAAACATAATTTTAAGATCTCATTACCTAGAATAGATTGAATTATAAGAGTGAGTCACTGCCACTTGTTTTGATGTATTTTTAATTTTAATTATGTTTTAAGATTTTTTTATATCTCTCTACAAATAAATTTAGATATATGTATATATTTCTGATGACAAATAATCTCTAAAAATGTGTCATTGGAAATATAACATTTAAATATATATGCATATATATGTATATATATCTGAAGACAGACTCCCTCTAAAATTTTTTCTACTGTTTTTGACCTTTTTCATTTCAAAGATATACAGTCTATTTTTCGAAAAGTTTCCTAGTATAAAATAATTAATATTTCAATAGAAAGTAGAGTTTATTACTTTCAAGGGAATTTTATATATACACATGATATTGTAATAACATTTACATTATATTACTTGAAAAAGTTCTGTCCAAACTCTTAAATATTTTTGTGTTGTGAGGAGGAAAGTGGAAGTTAATTTATACTGGTTAGGAATTTGCAATGCTTCAAAAATCTATTCCATAATTTGTTATGAGCACCTAGTCAAGCTACCTGATATGGTTTAGTTTTGTTGTTTCTTTATTTGTTCAAAATGTTAATATGGATGTATGCACAGTGGTAACATTAAAATTATTAATCAAAAGAAAAATAATGGCAAAATCATAGACACGTATCAGACTTCCAATGATTAGCACTATGATGCTAATAATAATTTTGATGAAGATGATGATGATCACCACAGTGTAGCCTGATAATGACCATGTTGTGATTGAAAAGGAAAAAAACTTTAGACATCTTTGAAGGTAGATTTCCCACATTGAATACATGGATATAAACAGTGTTGGATTACATACAATAAAAATAACAAGAGGAGAGTTTCAATATCAATAAATAAAATCACATAAACAGGTACAGACAGTAAAAAACACTAACATTATTCCTACAGTTTCTCTAATGTGTACTCACTTTTCTTGGTGGTATTTTTTTCTAATAAATAAAATCATTTATTTCCACATTTTGATGGACTAAGCTATAGTTTTCAAGTAAGTGTGATTAGTTCAAATAACATTCTCATATAGATAGTATTCAAACCAATGTTTCCAATGATATATTAAGAGTATGTTCTTCAGTACAGCTGTAAGCATATGACCCAATTTACATAATACCACTTACATATCTGTAGTTACCATAAAAATACACAGGCCGTAGAGCCAATAGTTAAAATTTATTTTTATTTCTGCATGAAACTATTTGTGAATTTATACCAACAACTTGAATTTGACTCTTTATTTATAAGCTAAGGTGGAAAATGTAAGGACTCTTCACTTATCTTTTTTCTTGCTCCAGAAGTCAACAAATATATTCTTCAATATTTCTGGTTGATTACCTCCATTTACAGATGAGAAATGTAAGGCCAATAGTAAATACAGTGAGTAAATAATGATACTGGAATTTGTATCTGTGCTCTTCACTCCGTGTGCTTACAAGGAGAGTAACTTGGTGATGGAGAGGACCAATATGAAAAGACGATGTGGAAAAATCATACTTTGTAAACGGTTGTTTTAGGGCTAGGGAATCAGTGATGAGTATTTGAAACAGGCTGGTGTCAGGCGCATTAAAGGGAGTACATAGAAATTGTATTAGTGACAGAAACAGAAAATCTTGATCATTCATTTTATTTAATGACAAGGAGTAGAAGGGTAAGAAGAAATCTAAAGTGCATCCACATATCTGGCGAGGATTTGTGTTAGTTATATTCTTGGTGATAAGGACTACAAGTGGAAATGATGGATTTAGAGGAAAAAACTCTCAGAAATTCTAAAGTTTATGTTAAACAGATGCAAAGATAGGTCTGTTTAGATATCATCAAAATATCCACGACCATGAATATGAAAAAATAATAAAATCAGGGGTATTATTAAAGAAGAGGAAAAGGAAAATTCTGACACATGTGTGAGCAATGTGAGCAACAGTGTGCACAAGATTAGAAGAAAGAGATAAATAAGGAAACAAAAAAGTAATAAACACAGATTTACAGAAGTAAAGGAAGGAAAGAATTTGTAGGAAAGTTTTGAAGAAATATGCTATTTGGATTTGAAAAGTAAAGGACATAGATAAGTTCAAAAAGAACAGTGTTTTGGTGAAAGTCATATTGATAAAATTTTGAGATATGAATGTGAAGTCATGAAATTCTGGATCCATGAATTCAACAGATCCTGTTGATTTTAAAAACAGGGAACAAATGCTTTTATCCTGACCTTAGAAGAATTATACAGATATAACTCTAATTAACTACTTAGAGGTATTCTGTGAATATTTTTGAAGATTTTGTTTAACCAGGTGAATAAAGATTGAACTATAGCATAGGCAAGCCTAATTTGTGCTACAGTTCCAAAGAGTGACCCATGTATCCACACCAATTTGGGATTTTATTGAAATATCTTTAGATATGTTTGGATATCTTATGAGCCTAATCATTATAAATGTAGGACAATAGGACCAAGTATTAGGATGAACATACAGCTTTACTGATGTGACTGAAGACTCTTCGAATTGATTCTTCTTTAGAATAAAAAATGCCTCAATAGCCACTGACAAATCATAACTGCCATATACTCTATTTAAATCTAATTTTTGTTAGGAATATCTCCATGCTGTAATAACCCTGTCAATCAACCTGCCACAAATTCTTATATGTAGGGAGTGTTCTTATAACCTTCAAGTTTTAATTGAATGGAAGAGTTCATACATTACCCTCACCACTAGTATTAAATGCCTAAAAAGATTAGACATTTTGTGCTAATGCCTTTTTTTATTTTTTCATACACATTGGCAAGTGGGGAAGGATTCTGATGTAACAATAATACAATTTTGACTTTTACTAACACAATATCTAGGATCTAGTGTTAATTCAGATACTTACTAATTAGCTCCATATTTTGTGGATATTTATATTTCTCCTGGGAAAACTAATGAGCTCCAAGAAAATGCCCCTACGGAGCCTTTCAAATCCAATATCACTGTATGTCTCATAATGATTTAAATTCAACAATACAACAAAAACAAAATGAAAACAAAAACCCAAAAGCTAGCATATTTCTCATTGTATACAGAGGTACGTAATTGAGGAAATTTCTACGAACTTTACAACTTTGTGTGGAGGGAGGGGAGAAGAAGATTGGGTGGGGGCGGGGGAGGATGGGAAGTGATTGGAAGGGGAAACAAAGGAGGAGGCTACAATGCTTGATAAGAAATGTACTCATGATCTTGCCCATGTAATTGTAACCCCTCTGTACAGTATTTTCACAATAAAAAAAAGAAATTTCTTCCTGTGTTATGTATAGGTAGAAGAAAAAAGATGTCTCACAATAACTCTCTTCATACCATGTTACACCAAAATCTCAAAATATTGCTCTTTTTCTAAATTTATAAATTACTATCACCCATTTGTTGGCACCTCTTTCTAGATTATTCATATTATCACGTTATACATGAACTGTTGGAATTATCTATTAAGTCCTAATTATAACTCTCTTGAGAGAATATTCTAGACAAATAGAATGTCAGAATCATTTGTGAATTTGTAAATTAAAACTTATACTTAAAAAGAATTTTGTAATATTCTGCAGAATATGAAATTACAAACAAAATATTTATTTTGAATCTAAATTCTCATTTATCCAGGTCTACAATGTCCTACATTAGATATCTTTTCTATTTCTCCAGGCTTAAGCTTTTGTAATCTTTCATCATTTCTTTGGAATCCAACAGAATGATGCTTAATTTTTCAAATTTTTGGTTCGGAGTCATGAGCTATTTTGCATCTAGGAATATTCTGTAATGAAGAGAGCATGTAAAACATGACTGAGGATGATATATGAGCTGCATTTAAATAGGAAACTTGACTTCTCAAAACAAAATGACAAAATTATCCCAAACTTCCAATTGTGAATTCCTTTCTTGTCCTTTGGTTTGTTTTATTGAGCAAAATTATCGTACCTAGCCCAAGGAAGGTATCTCTATTCAATCCACTCTCTAAACTCCTGTCCTAATATGAGTGCTAGAATTTCAGGTTTGTATCACATTGCCCTGCCATTGGTTGTTGGTTTATTTAATCTAGAAACATACTAGTAATTCTGAACTTCTCCGATGATCTTATCCTCTAGACTGACTGCTCAAACTGTTGTACATTTTTCAAAGATATCTTATCATTTGATATAAGATATGAACATTTTCAGATGCACCTGCAGGGGTCTCTGATTCATTCCTCCATGGATCTGATCCCTTTAGTAATGATCACTTGACTCTCTTTCCATCTCTGGTCCCTACATATGTAATATTCTCAAGCTTTTGGGGGGAAAGTTCACTTGAGGACTTTCTAATATTAAAAATTATCACTTCATTCTAGTCTTACTCAGGACACATTTTCTATTATTTTCTAACTTTTCTACACATTCTGAGAGTTGTTTCATATGTGTGTTTGCTCATATAAGTGCTTCTGTGTGTATGTGAATGTTTGTATGTATGCATGCAAAAACCTCAAGCTCTTATTCAGCAATCTTGTTCATAACTAGTATTACATCACTTGAGCCAGTCTTCCAATGCAGCTTTTGGCTGGTTAATTATAGGTGTTGTTGCAAAGACTATTCTTCCCAGGCTGGATGAAAACTGAATTTCCCAGACCCTTTTACATTCTTAGTTTTTATTTTTTCCATGAGTATCAAGTTTTAAACTAGAAATAATTTTTTAATGTAAAGTCTAAGCTGTAGCCCAGATTTTTAACTCAAGAATTCATACAAAGAAGAACATACACATTACATATCATGAGTGTACACTCCTAGAAATGTGATCTTGAGCCGGGTACTGGTGGCTCATGCCTATAATCCTCTCAGGAGGCTGAGATCTGAGGACTGCAGTTCAAATGCTGCACAAGTAGGAAAGTTTTCTGAGGCACTTATCTCCAATTAACCACCAGAAAAAGGAATTGACACTGTGGCTCAAGTGGTAGAGCTCTAGCCGTGAATTGAAGAGTGGAGGGACATCACCCAGGCCCAGAATTCAAGACCCATAACCATCAAAGAAATAAAGAAAAAGAAATGTGATCTTAGCTACCAGTTCATTGCTAGTATAATTCCTGCTCTCTCAACATAGCCATTTTTTTCTAGTTAAGTCCATGCTCTTATATCTGACTTCATATATCTGACTAGAATAATTCTTCCCTTGTACTTTTTACAAATTTCCATAATTAGCTACCATGATTTAGATTTAGTAGAAAACAAGAGTGGCCTCATCATTCATGTTCCACTTAGTAGTAATGCTCTCTATATCCCATAGATCTACATACTGGAATGGCTTTATTGTTTCAAAGTTTTTTATTTGCAGAGTCTTCTGTACTGTATTGAACCATTATACTTAAGCACAAAACTTCTTTTTCTTCAATTATTCCTATTGTTTCTCCTAATGTTAACTTATGTACACTTGGGAAATAATACACAACACACACACTCACAAAAATATGTTTCTGAGAACCTTCTTCCCACGTAAAATTGGTCTTAATTACAGTGCACATAGGAAGTATGAACTTAAACTACTCCACGATGATTTTTTCATGTTTTTTATTATAAAATGGTGTAAACAGGGGTTAGAGTTACATAAGTAAGTAAATGAGTACATTATCTATCAAGCTCTGTTACCTCTTCTTTTGTTTTTCTCCTTCCATCCCTTTCCTCCCCACCGCCCCAACTCCCTTCTCCCCTGCTCAAGTTGTAAAGTTCATTTTCTACGTAGTGCCTTGTACAACTCATTGTTACAATGGGTCATACTGTATACTTTTTTCAGCTTTTTGTTATTTCCCTTCCCCTCCCCATTAGAAAAATGTATATGCAAGATGCAGGTCGCTGACATCAAATATAGTGAAAACAGGGGTAATACCATGGAGGAAGAAAAAAAATCACATAGTACATGTTAGATACATTAAAACAATAGCAAGAAAGTAAAAGCAAGTTGTGTCCCTATCTTGGGGTACATTTCACTTAACATCATCATATATGGTCATGTGTACATGGATAATGTTTTATAAAACATTTAAATTACATATTTTCTCATTACAAAGTTATCTCTGAAACACGTTACCACATGTCCAAAGATGTGCTTGTGCTATTTCAATGAAGCCAGAAAATATTCATTTTACCTGGGGCAGCATCATAGATTGTTACTGGAAGTAATTGGAAGGAACTGTTACTGCAAGTGGAAACTGAGCCCAAGAGAGGAATTGAACACAGAGAAATGACAAAGTTCAAGTTAATTTGTGCTGTCCTTTTTTACTATACAAAAAATAATCCAAGGCCTGAAGGAAACTCTGTCCCTGATCTTTTGTAGTGTGTCCTTTACTCATATAAAACTTGTCTGTAAACTTCCAGTTTAGAGTATAACAAAAGAAAACAATATGCCATTTTAAAGGCAAGCATAGAATAAAAGAAAATAACTTTATTTTAAAAGTGTCCTACTACAAAGAAAGAAAGACATGCAGGTTTTAAAGTGTCCTATGCACGGATATTTCTCTCCTGAGATGATTCTGTATTGCAGGAGTCAGTTATCCATTTCTTTATTCTGGTCCTGAGTTCTCCATAGCAATAAGGATCCCAAAAATCAGGATCCAGAGAGCATGATCAACAAAAGGAGCCTCATCTCAAACCAGTGCTTTAAGGATGGTCCCAAAGAGATATGTGGGTTTTTTCATTTTCTTGTTTGTTTGTTTAGTTTGTGCTGGTTCTGGGGCTTGAATACAGAGGGTGGACACTGTCCCTGTACAGTTGTCTTTCCTGCACACCTGTCCCCTAACCTAGTACTCTACTGTTTGAGCCAAAACTCCACTTCTGGCTTTTTTAGTGTTTAATTACAGATCAGAGTTTGACAGACTCTCTTGCCTGGGTTGACTTTGAACTGAGACAGTAAGAAAGCAAATTGACATAAACTGTATGGACTTCTCTTTTGAAACAAGAAATATTAGATGAAGTTTATAATAAAGCTAATATTTGACAATTTTTAAAAGAAGAGAATATGTCCAGCAAAGAAACCATAACTTAAATAACTCAGCAAAAGTAGGTGCACTGAATCAGTTTGTAATTATTTTTTCTGTTTGGGAAGATTACTATTGACTTCGTTGTTCCTTTTGGGGATACTCAAAGTCCTATTTGCATTTTTTTTGTTGGTCATGGGGCTTTAACTCTGATCCTGGGTTCTGTCCCACAGCTCTTCAGCTCAAGTTGAGTGCTCTGCCACTTAAGGTACAGCACCACTTCGGGATTTTTGGTGGTTAATTAAAGATAAGGTTCTCATGGACTTTACTGACCAGGCTGTCTTTGAACCAGTCTCATCTTCCTGAGTAGCTAGGATTACAGGTGTGAGCCACCAGCATCCGGCTTATATTTGCATTGATCTGCACTTAATGACACTATGTAGACAAAGAATGGAGATTTCAATCAATGGTGACATTGCAGCTTTTCAGAAAAATTGAGGTAGCAATAAATATATCCTCCTTTTCCATGGTGTTACATTAATGATTCATGCATTTTGGGACTCTTACATTAGCATCCTCTGCTGTCTGTGTATGTGGACTTAGTATCAGAAATAGTTCATAGAGAAATATAAAAGACTAAGATTTTTAGAAAGTAAAGGAAGTAAGGTATGAAAGAATAGCATAGAAGGATATACAATTTATCACACAGATTAAGAACTAGTCTAAGTTACTAGAATGCTAAAGGCAATGAGGAATAAGCGTAGTTGATAACTAGTTCTTCAATAACCAAAAATGGTTCCCTAGAACAGTTTGTGGTATAACTTAGTTATTATTATCTTTTATTCCTTCCATGGGGAGTTATTCCTTCTCTTCTGTCAAAGCCATTAATTATCCTATGCCTTTTTGATGCCGTGACTTACCAAAAAGTTTTCCAAATCTCACAGACTACCCTTCTCATTGTGATTAGCAGTGACCACTCAAAATCCTGGAATCTTTGAATTTCCAGGATTAATCTTCACCTGATACCTAATCACATTCTTGGCATTAATTGCCATGACCTATTAACAGAACTTTTTTTGTCTTTTTTTGTTTTGTTTTTTTGAGGTCCAGTCATGGGGCCTCAAATCTGGGCCTGGGCTCTGTCTCTTAGTTCTTCAGCTCACTGCTACCGTGCTACCACTTTTGCCACAGCGACACTTCCGACTGTTTTCTTTTTGCTTATATGGTGCTGAGGAATCGAACCCAGGGCCTCATGCGTGGAAGGCAAGCGCTCTACTACTGAGGCACCTTCCCTGCCCTTAAAAAAAAATACTATTCTAATATAAGTAAAATAAATGAATTACAGATTATTACTAGGTATCAGTTGGAATGAACAATTGCATATTCCAAGTATGGGTTATTTATTTTGCATTTACTAGCTAAATGACTTTTTTGCCAGTCTTGGGGCTTGAACTCAGGTACAGGAAACTGTTCTTGAGCTTTTTTTTTGGCTGAAGGTTAACACTTTACCACTTGAGGCACAGCTCATCTTTCAGTGTTCTTTTTTTTTTTTTTCTATTTATGTGGGATTGAGGAATTGAACATAGGGTTTGATTCTTGCTAAGCAATAACTGTTCCATTTAGCCACATTCCCAAAGCCTTAAGTAACTTTCTTACTTTTTTATATTAATACGTTTTCTTATTGTGAAAATACCGTACAGAGGGGTTACAATTACATGAGCAAGGTAAAGAGTACATTTCTTAGCAAGCATTGTTGTCTCCTCCTTCCCCTTAATATCCCTACCCACTGATTCCCCATCCCTCCCCCGCCAAAGTTGTAAAGTTCCTTTTTCAACATAACGTCTTATACATCTCATTGTCGCAATGGGACTTGGTTAAGGTGGCATTATTTTTTCATTCAGTTACTATGTATCATAATTTAGGCCAAGGGGTAGAAAAGGAAGTGGAAAACAATATCAAGTCCAGTAAAGCTGACATTCCTATCACATCACTAAGGAAGTACACTGTTAAGGCCTGCTGGACTCATAAGGCTGTTGCATGTGACATTATTATGTAAAACATTATTGACCATCATCTCCGACATCCCTAATATTGTGCTTCCACTTTCAAGGTCACGAGCCAAATATCTAAGCCTTTTATTGATAGGGTGTGTTTCCTAGGAAGGAAGAAGGAAGATGTGGAAGGTGATGGTGGAAAAATATGTATATTGGCTCCCTGTCCACATTTTTTGCATTTTTAAAAAGTGCTACTGATGAACTCCCACTTACATCTAATTGACTATACTGTCTGCACAAGATGAAAATAAATGATGACATTTATTCTGGTGGATAATCACATATATTAACAAAATCCATTTCTGGAAAAAAATGATACTAGGTAAGAAAGTATAAAGTATTGTCTATAAAATGGTTTCTTTTCTTGGAGAACAAAAAGTGGAATTGGGGTAATCACTCTAGACCATTGTATCTAATATCCTTAATCATTATCCAGACCATGTGATTGAGATGAGGAAGAACAAAATATCTAGAATTCTATTTCTCTTTTCCTCTTCCCCATTTTCCTAGTGTGAATTCTCATGCTTTCTCCAAATTCTTCTATTAAGAAAGGAAGAATGACACGCTGTGGATATCAAGCAAAAGGCTTCAAATCAAGAATTTCATTCTTTCAGAATTAGATGAATGATAAATAAGAGTGCCTCAAGGAAGAAAAAAAACATGAATTTTTTTCTCTTTCTGGCTTCCACCATAGAGTCTGAACATGACTGCAAATATCTAATAAACCATTTGCCTTGGCTAACTTTTTAAAAAATATAGTTTGCTAAAGAAAAATTCTAAAACTAAAAAGATAAAATTTAAAAAAATAGTAATTTGTGGTTTGCTTTTGAGAGGCATGAAATAAAACTGCATTAACACTGTGTGAGTTGAGAGGCTAAATTCTATCAGAATCTAAACATAATGAAAAATAGATGATTTTAAGGTAAATAGCTTGTAGGTACATTTTTAATGTGACATACCCACAGAGACATCTATTTTCTTTTCCTCTCCACACTGATTCAACTTCAATAAGCAGTTCACGTAATTCAAATAGCTGTGTTTCAGAAATAAATTAGACACAAAATGTTACAAAAAGAGAACCAGTATTGGGTGGTGATTTATTTAAAAATAGCAGTCAAATAAATATTAACCATAATTCCACAATAATGACAATCAACTCCTCTTGAAAAGAGAAGATTGTAGCAGAATTTATAAAAGTGATAGTGCCAGAACTGTTTCAGGAGCTGCTCTCTTGCATTTAGGATTTCTAGTACAGGACAATGTTTTAATCAGGATTAATTGCTTTCAGGAACTAATTTTTTTCTAGTGATATTTCATTGAAGAAATATGTTGTTCAAAATTAATGAACGGATAACAAGTTATAGTAGAAAAAAGTGCTAGAAACTCATTGTGGTTGTCAGTAAAATACCTTCCAATAATGCCTCTCATCCCCTAAATGTCTAATCCTTCAAATATAGATATGCACTATACATATATATATATATATATATATATGTATATATATACATATATATATATATATATATATATTTGTAAAATATTCATCTCTCATTACTCAAGGAACACGAATTTGAATAATTACCAGATGGGGGAAGTATAACTCAATGGGTACTTAAAATCCCAGCTATATTTCAAAGAGGAAATAATCAGGTAAGAACCATCAGAAAGATGTAAAGATGCTACATGAGAAGATAAAGGAAAAGACAACAACCCAGATTCTGAATTTCTGAAAAGCAGAACAGGTTGTAAATGCCTTTCCACTAGAATCATCTAAAAATTCTTTTAGCCCTGTAGGTGGCTAGATTTTAATGTGGTGAGACTTCTTTTAGATTTCTGTCCTTTAGAACTGTAAAATGATAAATACGGATTATTCAAGCCAATTAACTTGTAGAAATTTGTTACAGCATATTTGGTTTAGTAAACTAACTCAGCTACAGCCTTTTCCTGATTGCAAGTATAGAGACATCACATATCCTAGTTTCTGAGAATAAGAAAAATTTGCCACTGGCTTTGTACACATGTATGAAGGATATAATATGAAGGGCCTTGCATTAATGAAGTCTTCAAATTCTAAATAATATTTAAATAAGAAACTCTCTATCTTTAGTTTCACGTTTGGGGATCAAAGTACTAAAGTTATGTATAAAGCTAGGGTAAGAATATGGAAATGAAATCTGTCTCCTAATACTATAAATATAATTAATGTCATTTTGAGTTACAGTTTCTAAACTGTTATAAAATAAAGTAAAACAGAAACAGAAACTCAATTTTCCATCCTTCCTAATTTTCCAACAGAAATTAGAGAATCTAGTAAAAATACAGCATTCCCAGGATGGTATAGGATGATATAGGATCACTAAACAGTGACAAAGAAGATAACAAAAATGGTTCCCTGGAACCATGGGAAACAAAATCTACACCTACAGGTTGTGATATAGCTACAAAATAGTTTCCACTATGCTGTCTTTGATATTTTATGTTTGTTTTCACAGCAACTTTCCTCTCTTAGGAAATGACTCGTTATTAATACTCAAGCGTTTGCAGCTTATAACCCAGCAAAAAATAATGCTTCTAAATGTAAACAAGCATGATTTTAAGAGTAACCAAGGCTACTTGTGTTGCTATAGCTGATAAATAAGAATGTTGTTGGGGAATAGTCAAACAATTTTGAACTTTTTCATATTTTTCCTCTTCTCCAACACGAATCATCCTAGTCAAGATACGTATGTAAAACATTAATAGAGGATTTTTATATTTTTTATTGTTCACACTAAAACAAATACAGTTTTCCTCTTTCCAAGCCTGACTTTGAAAGAGTTAGACCATCACAATTATTTTATATACAAAAGTTTACTGCTTTTTAGGTGTTTTCCTGCCTTTGGGTGTTGCTCTTTATTATTTTGGTAATTACATAGAAAAAACAACATACAGCCATTATGCTTATGTTGAATTATTCAAAGTCAAGCTGTCTTCAAACACAGTTTTCTGTTCCCTTCTTCACTGCTAATTAAAGTTTAATTATTGCTCTTTAATGATTAAAAAAACGTGATACTTTAAGGTATATTCTCATTGAAACTGATTAAAACAGGAGTGTCTGCGATTGCTTTTAAATTTTTTCAAGTGTTTTCCTTGGCTATTTTCATTATTACCTTTATTCCGGTCTTCTAATCAGGAACACAGGATTACACAAAAAGATCTTCCTAAGATATAGGATGTTAGGCAGAAAAAATTCGATGTATATTTAAAGATTTTCATCTCTTAAGAGACTAAAAATCTCAGAAGATATTTTGCTATTATTGGCATATTTCAGATGACTTAAATGTTTTGGTTCTTAAACGAAGTGAAATATATGTAAAATGTTACAGTTTTTCCAAACAATGATTATGGCTTATACTTTTCTGCTCCAATGAGTTGAAACTTCTGACAAGATTGGAGGGCATATCGATTTCAGGGGAGAAGTGTTAATGTTAGAATGCCAAGGGAGATTCCTAAAACAGCACTGCCGATCACATATCTGTTAGTTATACTTATGGCATATAAGTGTATAAACCTACAAATTATGATTTGAATAAGAAATGTGTGATTTACACAATTCGTTCAATAACAACTAAAACCAGAAAACACTTCTATCTATTTATATAAACTAGTATATCTAGTGAGGTTTTAAAAAAAAATTTAGAATATATATGTTAAAATATTTCAAAGTACGGTTTATTTTTAACTGTTTATTTTTAATTGTTGTCAGTTTGGGGGCTGGAAATCTGGACCTGGACACTGTCCCTCAGTTCTTCAGCTCAAGATTAGTGCTCTACCACTTGAGCCACTCCAGTTTTCTTTTGTCTCATTGGAGATAATATACTCACAGACTTTCTTGCCTAGGCTGGCCTTGAGCAATGATTCTCAGCTCTCAACCTCCTTAGTAGCTAGGGTTACAAGCATGAGCAACTATATCCATTAATTTCAGCATGTAACATTTCTTTTTAGTGAGAATGCTCAAAAACTTATCTTCTCGCTGTGATGAAATATCTATTCTTAACTATGATCACTTTTTTTCTTGTAGTATAAAATTAATATATTAACTTTTAGTCATGGAAGTCTGCTAATTAAAGTTATATAAAAATTAATTGTAAAGTGAAATTCATGGTTCTATTTCTTGTTTTAAGTAAACAATTCTGCGTTTTGTTTTCAATTATATTTCTTTGGGAATGTGTAATATTCATTGATTTAACTGTTAAAATTGATAACAATTACATTATATCAAGTTGATTCAAACTTGTATTTGAAAATTGCACCCTTACCACAAATATACTTCCACTTTCCTCTATCACATAATTAAAATAACAGTAAAGCAAAGATTGGTGTTAGCCATTCATGTGTAGAATCCTAGAAACTCAGGAGGCTAAGACCTGAATACTTTAGTTCAATGTCAGTCCAAACAGACAAAAATGTGAGAAAACTTATCTCCAATTATCCAGCAAGAAGCAGAAGGTGAGAATGAGGCTCAAGGAGTAGAGCAAAATATTAGAGCAAAAGAAATAGAACAAAAAAAAAGCTATGAGCAAAAAAATTCAAGGAAGACCATAAAACATTGAGTTCCAGCCCTACAAATGGCATGTACACAAAAGACAACAACAAAAAGTAATATGAACATCAATAATGACGACAAAATCGTAGAAAAGATCATGAGAAATATGTAAACATCTGGAAGACAGAAATCATTTCACAGAATTTTGATTCATGAAAGGGAAAAGTGGCAGTCTCATTTGTACAATCTCCTTGTAGTCATTTTTATTGAAACCAGGCTATTGGGTAACATGTGAAAGAGTAGATTGGATTACTGACTTAGCAGACCTTGCCTGTGACTATGCAACATCCCACTATGCAAAATCTAAAATAATGCTTGTTAATTTAAATAAAACCTCATGTTAGGGACTGTTTGGCCAACATAGACTGAGTTCCTTATATTGAGGCTTCAGACCAGTGCTTTTGTTTATAACCACTCCTGTTTTCACAAGTTGGGACAAATAGAAGTAGTGGGTTTAATTATAAAAGGGAAGCATGCTACAGACTTATTTTTGTTGCTAAGGCTCTAACCACTTTTGATTATTTTTCAGGCCAAGCCACCCTTGAGTAATGATCACTTACCTATGGTTTCCACAAACGTGAGATATCAGAAAATTTCATTATATCTAGCTTTCTTTGTTTTTGTAGTTCCTCATGAATTTGTGTTTTTCAGAACTGGCCCTCATATCAGTCTTCTAAATCTCCGCCTTCTAATTAGCAAGGTATATTTCATCTCAAGCTTGGACCAACATTATTTTTCAATGTAAACATTCAATATTGACTTCTGTTTTCTAGATATTAAATCCTATCGAGGTTAGTATGGATCTTTATGACCTCATAAGAACATAGATAAATCCCTTGAATATTTTTCCAATTTATTTAAATATTTCTAGTATGACATCACAAGTAGAACATTAATGTCTCAAGTACCTTATGCAGAACAGTTAATTTATTTTGTGCACATATTAAGTCCAACATAATTTTATCAAATCTATATTAATATCCAGTATTTACAGATACATTTCTTTACCAAAAATAATTGTCTCATGTTTCCCTTTTATAATTAAACCCAGCACTTCTCTTTTTTCCATTCAAAACCTGTTTTATCCTGGCAACCAACACATTTTTTTTCTCCGACTTTTAGATCATGCAATAAATAAACATGATTGCTATCAAATCTATGGTAGATTATTCTCAGTTATTGTATGCCTTAACTCGAGTTGCCTTTTGGTTCTGTTATTAGAGAATGTAGCACAATTAGTTTCCCATTCACTTGAAGAAAGCCTGAATTGATTTCCTTTTCTTTGACTAGAGGAAATAATGCTGCTATAATCCTCTGTGTTTTGGCGTTTGGGTGAATGTTACATTTTATTTCTATGAGACAAAGCCTGGAAAGATCAATTATTCTGTTATACTGTGGGTATTTGCTTATTTCATATGCTAAGAACCTGTCAAATGTTTTCAGAAGTGGATTTCGCATTTGACATTTCTGCCAGCATACATTTTATCTGTTTCTAGATAACATTTAGTATGGTCATTATTGTATTATGTGAAGTAATTCTTATACATATTTTATGATGTCATTTTGGTTTTAATATGCACTTATTTGGCGACTGATGATGGTTTTCTTGTGCTTATTTTTCACAAGATATACTTTGCTGGTTTCTAATTGATGTTCTTTTTAACATTAGGTTTTGAGGGTTCTATGTAGAATCTAGATTTGAGGCATTCTTCAGGTATAAGATTTATACATGTTTTATCCTTGAATATGGGTACACCTCATCATCATTATAATCATAAACATCATCATCATCATCACTACCAGTATTACTACTATTACTTTTCTACATGCATGTATGGTCCTGGGGCTTGAACTCAGGGTCCCTGAAATTTCTTGCAATTTGTTAAAAATTTACCATTTCAGTCATGCCTCACTTCTGGCTTTTTGCTGATTAATCAGAGATAATATTCTCAAGGACTTTATTTTGTGGAGGGCTGGCTTCAAACAGCAAAGCTTAAATCACAGGATCCCAAGTAGCTAGGATGAGATACATGAGCCACCTGATTCCAACTTCTATTCACTACTTGTATATGAGCTTTCACAGACCAAATTATTTTACACTTTCATTGAGTTCTACTATATTGTTTTCCTTACCTATAATTTTAATGCCAAATTTAAGAAAGCTTCATCTCCAAAATTGTCAAGACATCTTTCTTTGTTTTACATTTACATCACTCGTTTTGTTTTATATGCCACGTTTTAATCCTGCTTGAAGTTAATATTTGAATAAATTGTTATGTTTAAGTCAATGTTTACTTTTTAATTCTCCCCAATATTGTCTAACCTATCACCACTTATTCAAAAGAATGTCATTCCACAAATGTTTGGTTTTACCCCTTATTAAATATTCCTTGATAATATTTACGTGGAGCTAATCTGGTGCTGTACAGACCCATTAAGCTATAAAATTTTCCTCTCCAAATATAACAATTTTATACTAACAGCTTTAATATTGGACAGAGAAATATATTCTATTTTATTTTCCTTTGTGAATGAGTCAGAGTGCTGGTCAGGTGTTTTTTAGAAGTTGTCATAAACATAAATAAAACTGTGAAGCTGGACGATGTTGGCTCATGCTTGTAATCCTAACTGCATAGGAAGCTGTGATCTGAGGATTGTGGTTCAAAACCAGCTAGAGCAGGAATGTCCGTAAGACTCTTATGTCCAATTAACCACCAGAAAACCGTTAGAGCACTCATTTGAGCTGAAATGCATTGGGTAAGTGCCTAGGACCAGATTTCAAAACCCACGAATGACCAACAAATAGGGGAGGAGAAAATTTATATCTTGGCTCAATTGTATCCTCCAATCCACAAAAATTATATGTCTCCATTTATTTTGATTTTTGCTTTTATATTCAGCATTGTATAATTTTCAATGATGGTGGGTGAACAGCACTTTAAAATTTTGACGATGTTTGAAGTTAGCAGAAAGAAATTCACAGAAAACAGTTGAAAAATAAAGGGCAATGAAATGGAGAAAAAAAAGTTTAATCAGGCCCTTGGTCAATATGAGAGTGTGTAAAGTATTTCAATAAGATTTCTTCGTACAATTAATATACATCAATTAATAAATATCTTCCAAAGGCATTTGTATTCAAGTATGACATAAAGGATATATACAGATTCTGTGGTAAAATGAAAGAAAGATAGATGAGAAAATACATACTTATAGTAACTGTGTAAATAAACTAAGAAATTTGGTTAACATTCTGAGGACACATGGCTCATTAGATGAGAAGGCTGTTGGCATCTAAGATAATACCAAAATGTTAGACTTGAGCCTAACTTTAAGACTGCTTAATACTATTGCATTTTGAGTCAGTATTCTTTTTGTTGTTGTTATTGGTGGTGGTGGTGGTCATGGGCCTTGAACTCTGTGCCTGGGTGCTGTCCCTCAACTCTTCAGCTCAAAGCTGGAGCCATAGCACCACTTCCAGTTTTCTGGTGGTTTATTGGTGATACCAGTCTCATGGACTTTTCCTGTCCAAGCTGGCTTTAAACCGCGATCATCAGATCTCAGCCTCTTGAGTAGCTTGGATTATAGCTATGTGTGAGCCCCCAGCACCAGGCTTCAGTCAGTATTCTTAGTACAAGGAAAAAATACAAATGGTTTGGAACCAAGCTGTAGAAGACTGCCTTTTTTTCTTTAGAAGAGAGCTGTCAGGTACCTTATGAGTAGATAGATTTAACAAATATTGAACATATCAGTCCACACTGAATGCTACCAAACATTTTGCAAAGTTCCAAAAGTGATAAGAACATTAACTGTAATAATTACCTCGACAATAAAGGACATGTTTGAGTGTTCTGTCTTTATTGTTACTGTTGTAAACGTACAATGCCATTATATTCATTTTTGTTGTTGTTTCCTTTGTATGTTCTTTCCCCTATTGCATATCCCCTCTTGTCACTCTACTCAGTTTTGATACCCTGCATCTTGTATATACATGTTTAAGCTGGGGAGGGGAAGGAGAATTATAAAACGGTGAAACAAGGACACAGGATGACACATTGCAACAAACATACTCACAAGACAGTATATTGTAAATGAACTTTATTACTTCATGCAGTGAGGGGTGGGGAGATAGGAATGTGAGAGCTGGGGGATGGAAGGGATAGTTGGACAACAACAAGGAAGGGAAAGGGTAACAATGATCAACAAGTAATGTACTCATTGCCTTACTCATGTAACTGTAACCCCTCTGTACATCTTAACCATAAAATAAAATAAAGTAAAATCAATAAAGGACATGTTTGGCAAAGGAAGTAAAATGATAACTTACACAGAAATGAAAATAATAATATACATATATGTCTGTATATATGTATATACCCATATGTATTTTCATATATGTATACATATATAGGCATTTGTATGTATACACATAAAAGTATGAATATATGCACATGTATACATAGTGTGTATACATATTCATTTACTTAAAACACTTGAATCAGAAATATATTAAGAGCATATTAATACCAATGAAAAAATTTAACCATCGTGAATAAATTATCAAAAATTGAAATACATATCTCTATATTAATATAACAACAACCAAGGACATATGGAAGTATAATAACATACCTAGACATTGGCTACATATAGAGAGTAGTGAAATAGAAACAACAATGAGATTGCACTGCACAACCACTATGTAGAAATTGGAAATCTTATACATTGGCGCTTGTCACTTAAAATGATATAGTCAGTTTGTTAAACATCCTGGCAATCTTTAAGATATTACACATAGAGTTGCTATATGATGCAGCGTATTTTTTGTTTTCTTTTTGGTCAGTTGTGGGGCTTGAACTCTGGGCTTGGGCACTGTCCCTGCACTCTTCAGCTCAAGGCGAGCGCTCTACCGCTTGAGCCACAGCGCCACTTCGGTTTTCTAGTGGTTTATTGGAGATAAGAGTCTCACGGACTTTACTGCCCTGGCTGGCTTTGAACCATAATCCTCAGATCTCAGCCTCCTGAGTAACTAGGATTACAGGCATGAGCCACCGACTCCCAGTTTGATCCAGCATTTTGAATCATAATTTTATATACAAAATATATTTCAACATATATCCAATGAGACACATGTATAGGAATAGACATAACAAAACCTTTTTCAATAACATATAATAAAATATTGAAATGTCCATTTAGGATGTTATATAATTATTCACATGCATACAAAACAATATGCTCCATCCATGAGAAAAATTTACATGGTCTTACTTGGAAACAGTAATATTACATGGGAGAAATGGATAGACTACATTTTATAATAATGTGAGCTTTTTAAAATTGGCACATCTGTAGAGGTAGAATATGAAATAATAGCTGCTCAAGAGGAAGTAGGTTGAAATGATGACAGGAAGAGACTACTAATAAATATTGGAGTATGTTGAGAGGGTAGTGATGATAAAATGTTCTAGAACTGAAGCTGATGTTCTTACTAACTTTTTAAGATTTTAAGAATCACTGTACTTTATTGAAGAATTACAGAGTGCATTTGCATTAACCTTAGGAAAAATTTTTATAATAGTAATGTGTGAATCTGAATAGTAGTGTGTGAAAATTCAGAATTTAAAATCCCAGAATTCTGTAATGCATAACTTTAGTATGTTGATGAATAAAACTATCAATAAAGTATAATCAGTGATATATTCTCTGAGTGACTATATATATCATTGCAAGTTAGTGAATATTCTACAAAATTATGTAAATTGAGGGATGAGATAGGATTGAGAAGGATGAGGGATAATGATCTTCAAGGTGCACTTGTATTGGCCATGGAATGTGGCTTAGTGGTAGACTGCTTGCCTTGCATGTGTGAAGCCTTGGGTTTGATTCCTCGGTACTACATAATTTTAAAAAAAGCTGGAACTGGCAATATGACACAAGTTGTAGAGTGCTAGAGTGAGGAAAAGAAGCTCTTGGGCATTGCCAAAGCCCTGAGTTCAAGCCCTAGGACTACCAAAAAAAAAAAGCTTCATTGTATAAGCCAGGCACTAGCTGCTCATGCCTGTAACCCTCAATAATCAGGAGGCTGAGGATTGAGGTTTGAAGCCATCCCAGGCAAGAAAGTCTGTGAGATTCTTATCTCCAATTACATCTCAGAAAAATCTGAAAGTGCTGCTATGCCTCAAGTGGTAGAGTTAAAATGTTCATGCAAAGGAGCTCAGGGACAGCACCCAGACCCAGAGTTCAACCCTCAGAAGACAAAAAAGAAAAAAAACACCCTCACTAAACACTATTCATAAACTGCTTTGTCAAACAGCAACTCCCATACAATTACTTAAAGTTAATTAAAAATATGATCAGAATAAAATACAAATCATTTTGGGAACCAAACATAGATAGAATACAGGGGACAGGGTAAATTTTATATCACACAGATTGAGTTGAAATGTGTTCTTCATTTTTCTTACATCATTTATGAAATTGACAATACTGACAAATATAGGTCAATTTCCTTGAGGAATAGATTGAATTCTATTGTCTTTTTTTGGGGGGGGGGTCTGCTTGTGGGGCCTGAACTCTGGGCCTGGGTGTTGTTCCTCAACTCTTCAGCTCAAGGCTAGCGCTCTACCACTTGAGCCACAGCGCCACTTCCAGCTTTTTTCTTTTTGCTTATATGGTGCTGGGGAATCGAACCCAGGGCCTCATACATTGCAAGGCAAGCACTCTACCACTGAGCCACCTTCCCAGCCCTCTATTGTCTTTTCATAGTAAACCATAGATGTGATTTTTTTGCCTCTTATTGAAGTATATCTGACATTTTAAAGTAGATTTTTCCTAATATAATATTAATTTAATCAATAATTTATTAGGGTGATGTTGGTCAGATTTTTTTCCAGTAAATCTTATTCCTTATAATAAGTGAAAGCGTGCTGTGTCAGTCTCCTACCAATATCACTAAATACTGTATAAAATTAACTTAAGTTAGGAAAAGAATAATCTTGGCTTCTGATTTTATACATTTCAGTTTATGTTTCTTATCCTCCTTGCTTTTGGTTGCTGGTGGCACAGTATCCCATGTCAGGAACATGTGATGGAATTTATGTATTCATGGAAGCCAGGAAGTAAAAAAGAGGAATAGGAGTGGGAGAGGGAAAAAGAGGAGGAGGGGAAGAGAGAGAGCGAGATGGAAAAGAGAAGGGGAAGGAGAAGGAAATAGAGAAGAAAAAGAAGGAAGAGGAGGAAAGGACTTTGATCTTAACATCCTCTTTGATCACAAGTTCTCAGTGACCAAATTTCTACAACTACGCCCACTTAAAAGGGTTCACTGCTTTAAGGCAACATAATGAAAGCTAATTATTAATCCCAATCCTTTATGTCTTCAGATTTAATTTCTAGAGTGGTGGGTAGATATTTCTACACATTTCGATAACTTCTGTTATTAAATATTGACTTGAATTAATCGGAGAAGCTATTTGTCATGGAGGTGGTTTGGTTATACCATTGCAAAAGAGATGAATGAAATATTTTTAGTGCAAATACATTGTATTTAACAGATAAGAAAGTTTTAAGAGATTTCATTTTGCGACCTTCAAAAATGACTATTTCATCTAACTCATAATGACTTGAATTTTTCATAAACTTTATGGCATCTCCATTCAAGTTTTTGTCATCTATAGTGAGGTTCTTTCTTTCAACTTGAAGGAAAAATTAATATTATCATGATCATTTATTTCTTAAAATATTTTATAGAGAGTAGGTATAATATGAATTTCCTACCATTCAAAAATAAGTTATATTCAAGTCTATAGTGTAAAATATTTTATAGAGAGTAGGTATAATATGAATTTCCTACCATTCAAAAATAAGTTATATTCAAGTCTATAGTGTAATGCCAAGGTCTCAGGAGAGACCCCCATGAGAAGACCACCGAGAGTCAGAGTCTACAGCTGTTTTATTTAAAAGGGCTGCAGCTGGGGCCTCTTCCTACACTCCGACACAGCGGAGCACAGGAGGAGAGGCCCAAGCTAAGGATTTGCAGGTCTTTATATAGGCACACAATCACCCAGGTGTTTTGATTACCACCACGTGTTGCTTTGCTAAGCAACACGTGGTGGTCACTGCCTCAAACTTTAACTTTTCATTCCCCACCTTGGCTTTTGGTCCTGAGCCACAATCTTGTGGCTCTAGCCCAAAACTAAACTCCTACAGCTCTTGATCTTGAACGAATATACCAATAACAATCAGTCCATTTTTCTTTTCTTCAGAAGTGGTTGGGTAGGATGCTTGGAGACTTCCCATGTTTCCCCACGGTCGTCCAAGACAAAGGGGTCAGCTGGTCTAGTGTGGGAACAGTGGATCCAAGCACCAATGCCATCCACCTTAAGGCAGTAAGTGTAGCCAGTAGCACCATGTAAGGCCCCTTCCACCATGGTTCCAGAGATCGCAAGTTGTGCCTTTGAACAAACACCCAGTCCCCTGGTTTAAACAAATGTGGAGTATGAATAGAAGAAGAATCATATAATGCTATAAGTTGGGGCCCCATACTCTTATGCACCAGCTGTAAATAGTCAAGCTTACACAGAAATTCAGTATCATCCAAATCAGCAAGCAATTCAGTCTGAAAGCTAGGGATAATTGGTGGAGGGTGTCCATACATTATTTCAAAAGGAGTAAAGCCAAGCCGATAGGGTGAATTTCTCATTCTAAACAAGGCAAAAAGAAGGAGCGATACCCAGTCTGCGCCACTCTCCAAGGCCAATTTAGTTAAGGTCTCTTTTAGAGTCAGATTCATTCTTTCTACCTGCCCTGAACTCTAGGGTCTCTAAGCACAGTGCAATTTCCAATCTGTCCCCAGTACTGCGGCTATTCCCTGACTTACTTTTGAGACGAAGGCCGGTCCATTGTCCGACCAGATGGTGGATGGGAAGCCATAACTGGGTAGGATTTCTTCCAGGATCTTCTTAGTCACGACGTTCGCGGTCTCATGCTTTGTTGGGTAGGCTTCAACCCATCCTGAAAAATTATCTACAAAAACTAGCAAATATTTATATCCAAAATGTCCAGTTTTAATTTCTGTGAAGTCTACTTCCCAATGCACAACTGGCCTCTCTCCACGGAGGCTAGCTACTTTTGTAACTGGTTTATTGGGAACATTGGTGAGCTGACATGTTTCAAAATTTTTAACAATGTCCTCAATGAGTTGATTTCCTTGCCTAATTTTTACATCTGAGTGTCGGAGCAAGTCCTGCATTTTTCGGGTTCCTGCCCCAGTTTTCCACCAGTCTTTGTTTCCTTCTCTGTCTGGGGGTTTATAGGCCATGGAAATTTTCTTTATCCACTCCAAGTCTTCTTGGGAGTACTGAAGCTCAGGAGGCAACATATGGTGGTCACTGCCTCAAACTTTAACCTTTCAATAGGAATAATTGGAAGTGATGGAATATCTTGCTTTAGTTCAAATTTAAAGTTAAAATTTCAAAGTGCCTTATACTTCAATTTTGGCAATCAAAATGAAAAACAGGCATGATTTATCCTCAAGAATGTCATTATTTTATGTGTGAAAAATTAAAATAAACGTAATATTAATTCAGTGGAAATAGGAAATCAAATCCTTATGCAATGCATCGATTCCATAGATTATGAAATACATTGGTAAAATTAATAAAACTTGTATTAAGTATGTTACTTAAGACATGAAGCAAGTGATAATTTTGTTTGCTAGGTGACGTTGATACAGAAATCAAAGCCCAAAGATTCCCGAGTTCTGTGTGATTGATACGTGTCAATTTACACATATGCTTGTCTCATCTCAATGTTATTTCAGCATAACTGAGAACAGAACTAAAAAAAAATCACTCAAATGTTTAGCTTTATATTGTTACTAAACATGTCATTTTATATCTCTTTATTTTATTTGAAAAATCTGGTAAATTTATTTAAGTCATATCAACAATAATGAGAAATAAACAGGATCTAGCTCCTTAAAAGACAATGAATAAGAAAAAAAATGACTCTTTTGTTTTCTTCCAAGGTTGAATTAAGCCAGGCCCAAAGAAACATAGGTCCCATGCTTTCCCTTATTTGCAATAACTAGTATTTGTCTGAGACAAGCAGAAACGGTCAGATAAGTTTATGTTAGGCAAAATGGACCCCAAAATAAGGATTCAAATGTTTTTTCTTTCTTGTGATTGTTTCTAACATATTTATAAGATGATTTCTTTGTTGCCTTGTATGTCTCTTCCCCACAGTAAAACCCCTGTTTTCACTGTATTTGATGATGGTATACTTTGTGGAGGGAGAGGAAAAAAAACTTATTGTTTAAATAGTGATAAAGGTGGACACATTGGAATAAAGAGATGTCCAAGCCATTTTGTTGAAAAACAAACTTTACAACTTTGGCGGAGGGGGACTGGGGTGGGCATGGGAAAGGATGCGAAGGGGAAACAAAGGAGGAGGCAACAATGCTTGTTAAGAAATGTACTCATTACCTTGCCCATGTAATGGTAACCCCTTTGTACTGTATTTTCACAATTACAAAAGAAAGAAAGAAAAAAGTGAAACAACAAAGAAAAAAATTGAACCTCATTTTGCATTTTGTCTTCGTATATTGTGGTGCTTTGCAATTGTGTATTATGTGACTGTCCCATAAATCTGGGCTCAAATCACTAGGGCTACTGGAAGAAAATTTCAAAATCTAAAGCAGCTAACACAGCTGTGCAGTTGTTTGTGAGTTTCACTACAGTAGCAGCAGGGCATTGTTATACCTGGACTGGAGACCCTCCAAAGATCACCAGAGACCAAGATCAATATAAGTGAAAAAAGAGTCGTTTATTTGCAAGTTCAAGCTTGGTCCTCCACGCACTTGGTAACCCGTGATACTAAGAGGCCCTGAGCATAGAATCAGTACAGTTTTTATGGTATTGAATAAACAACCTTAAGAGAGTGTTACATGAGATATTACATGATTGGCTAATATTTTAAGCAAATTAAGCTACACATATGATTGGTTATTATTAATACTGACTTGTTATTGACGGGTACCACCTGGCCACTGGGTCACCGTGTCTCGTATAGCCATCCAGTGTTTGGTTGATGGATCTAGAGAAAATTCCTGTGGCTTGCCCAAGTATTATTTATGTTTCAGTTGCCTGGCAATTGTTTTCTTTTCTATATCATTTCTGGGTCAAATTCATGGTTCTTTTATAATCTTTACCTCACAAGATGGTTGCTAGTCTGTAATGGAGTTACTTAGTTCTTTATTTTGCCTCTTTAAATCTTAGACTCTTCATTCGCCCCTTTTTATTATGCACCTGAAAGGCTAAACATTGTCCTTACGGGTCTGTGTTATGTCTTTCATCAGGGATTAATTGATATTGCATTCTCAAGACCATCAGTTGTACGGTATTGACTCGTTTCTTAACACACATCACTAGTTGATTTACAACACAAGGCCCTATAGTGAACACAAGCACTAGAATGATAATGGGACCCAACAGAGTGGATATTAATGTAGTAATCCAAGGGGAATAGTTAAACCATGATTCAAACCATCCTTCTTGCTGTTCCCTTATTCTTTTACAACTCCAGAGTGATTTGCATAGAAGCAACATTCTTCCCTAGGGCAGCACATAGACCTCCTTGTTGTAAGAAAATTAACTAGAGCCCTTGCCTGTTTTGGAACACCACCTCAGGTAAGGAATCATGAGATTTTTGAAGGTAGGCTGTAGAACTTTCCAGGTTTTTGATATCCTCATCTATAGAAGTACAAAGATTAGAGTAGGGTGTTCTCTGAGTAACCAGGGATGCTACTTGAGCCCCTACTCCAGCTAACCCCACCAGGTCCCCGATAGTCACGGCTGTTATTATTTCTATTTTAGCTCTTTCGGGCCAGTAGCTTGCTGCGGACATTTTTATCATCTTGTCTTGCAGAGAATTGTAAAGTAGTCATGGGATGAGTTGCACCATGACACAAAAACTGTGGGTCCTATTCAAAACTTCCAGTGCACAAAAGGGGTTAGGCCAGTTGAACATGTCTACCAAACATCTTGGGGAGGTAATCAATAACCTTTCTCAGGAGTCCATTCTTGGGTCTGATTACATAAGTGAGTAAAATTAGTTAATACTCGTCCTACACATAACTGTTGTCCTATAACTTCCTTTAGGGTAAGTTTTGCCTCTTTTGATTCCCATCTGCATGATTTACTTGTTTTAGTTACATTCTGTACCACTGCAATACTCTCATAAAATGGGGGTCTCATATCATAACACATCCAACATGTACTATTATCAGGGCGGGTCTGATTGATTACATTATAAGTTTGAACCAACAGCTGCCATAGAGAACCCTCCAGCAAGGGGATGTTCTCCTTGACGGGGTCTCCTCTTTTCGGAGGAGATGGGGTCACTACAGCCTGGGGCTTTTTCTTTTCACTTGCTTTGGCTTTTGTGGCAGAAGCCGGTCTTAAAACAGTGTTTGGTCCCATTACTGCAGGGAAATAGCTAGCTGTGGCAATTGCCTCTAGAGTTCTAAGTATGCCATTGTGAGTCTCTCCGCATCGGTAAAATCTTAGTCCCCAAGTCTTTCCTAATTCCCATCCTAGGACTTGTTTGCCCTTGTCTGTGAACCGAACTTCCACTCAAGCATCACAATCCTGGGGAACCCTAATTTGTTGGTGCACAGACATCCCATTAAACTGGATGCCCGCTGGCCCTGATTTAGTAAAAGTAACAAGGTCTCCTCCTTTTCCTTTCCATTTTCCTGAGGTACTTGTTTTGCAGCCCCAGCTCTTACAATAAAAGTCCTCTGGTCCTCCACAATTATTAGTCCTTCCTTCCCCTGAGCAAACATACCAGTGTCACCATCTACACTCAACAAGCCTAGGTCCTTCCCATAGTCCCTCAGCGAGCTGGCACAAATTAAATGTAAGCCTGTCTCTAAACCATAGGGAGGGTCCCTCTTTCACAGCCAGAGGGAAACGTTTGTCCATTACCTGATTACTAATAATCCAAGTCCAATTATATGGGTGATTAGGATTGCAGGCACCCACTATTATGTCAATACAATTTCCAAGTAAGGTATACATCAACAACCATTTCATGGCTTAGTCTTTTTACAGCTCAATTTGAGCTTTATGGATTGTCTTTGGAAAGTGAGACTTATCACTCTGGGTGCTCTCCAAAATTGGTTATGGGATATGCAGGCTTTGTATGCAAATGATGGATCCAGGTAGCGATGCCGTCGACTTTGAGGACAGTTGGATTCGTCAAGATGACCACAAAGGTCCTTTCCACCGCGGTTCCTGGTTTTCCTGTCGGTGTCTTTTCACCAGGACCCAGTCTCAGGGCAGAAGTGATGTGGGATCGGTGGAGGGCCTGACTCGTACAGCACATTCAGTCTAGGCCAGACATAAAGGCAGGTCCTCTACAGGACCCTGAGAGAGGACAAAAGTTCAGAGTCATCATCTTCCCGAAGAAATTGCTCTGAAAATTAGGAATTGAGGGAGGGGGCATTTTGAATACAATTTCATAGGGGAAAAGACCAATTTTCAAAGGGGAGTTTCGTACTCTGTATAAGGCAAAGAGAAGGAGAGTTACACAGTCACCACCAGTCTCCATGGTCAAGTTGTTCAGGGTCTCCTTTACAGTTCTACTCATCCTTTCTACCTGTCCTCAGCTTTGGGGGTCTATAAGCGCAATGCAGTTTCCAATCTGCCCCAAGAGCATTAGAAAGTCCCTGACTTACCTTCAACTCAAAGGCTGGTCCATTATCTTATCCTATCATACTAGGGAAGTCAAACCTGGGTAAGATTTCTTCCAGCAACTTCTTAGCCACCACCTGTGCTGTTTCACGCATTGTAGGAAAGGTTTTTACCCATCCTGAAAAGGGAAAACTAATAGATATTTATATCCATAATTGCCAGATTTGATTTCTGTGAAGTCCACCTGCCAGTAGGTTCCTGGTCTATCTCCTCTTATCCGACTGCCTGGTCCTGCCTGAATTTTCCCTGCATTAATTAGCTGACATGCCTTACAGTCCCTGACAATCTGTTGTATTTTAGCATGTCTATTCTTGACCCTAAGACCAGTATTTCTCACCAGGTCTTGCATCTTCCTCGAACCCATGTGGGTGCTTGATGCATTTTCAGTAGTATTTTACTCCCTAACTGTTCTAGCAAGATACTGTTGCTCTCCATCAACCATTTAGGCATTGTGCCATTGTTAGTTGATCAATCCATTTTAAATCTTCTGTGGTATATGTAGGAGAGTCCAGGAGAGTTCTTGCACCGGGGTCTGGGAGGTTTATCATCATTATAGAGTCTCTTTGTGTTGTCACTTCCCGGGCAGTTCTGTCGGCCAGGTTATTGCCTTTACTCACAGCATCTTTAAGTTTTTGATGTCCAGGGAAATGAACAATGGCCAACTTCTTAGGCAAACAAAGAGCCACGATTAAGGCCAAAATTTCATCTTTATTTTTGATAGACTTTCCCTCTGCTGTCAGTAATCCTCTTTCTTTGTAGATAGCTCTGTGTATATGAGCCATTGCAAATGAATACCGACTATCACTGTACAGAGTTAGTCTTTTATTCTTTCCTATCGTTAGTGCTTGGGGTCAGGGCTATTAATTAAGCTCTCTAGGCTGACATGCCTATGGGCGAAGGTTCGAGCCAAACCACATCAGTCTCAGTCAATACTGCTGCTCCCGCATACTTATGTCCTTGATGAACAAAGCTGCTCCCATCTGTAAACCACACGAGTTCAGCATCCGGTAACGCTGATCTCTTAAGTCCTCTTGGAAATTACGGACTTGCACCAGGATCTCCAAGCAATCATGTAGTGACGTTTCTAAGTCTGGATCTGGTAGAAAAATCGCTGGGTTGACAGCTGAGGGAGCCTGGAAATTAATTCTGAGAGGACTGAGTAGCAGTCCCTGGTGGGATTAGTCGGGCATTGCTGAGCCATCGATCTGGTGACTGCTTTAACACACTCTCAATAGTATGGGCGTGGTCACATACAGTTCCTGCCCCATAGTTAATTTGCATCTTTTACCCTTAGAGCAGTAGCCACTATAATTCTCAGGCATGGTGGCCATCCTGCTGCCACCGGTCTAATTTCTTTGATAAGTAGGCTACCAGTCTTCTCCATGGGCCTAGATATTGGCTTAGGACTCCTTTCATAATCCCATTATGTTCATCCACATACAAATTAAAGTGTTCAGTTGTATCAGGGAGTCCTAATGCTGAGGCTGTCAATAAGGCAGTTTTTATCTGTTCAAAGGCTTGTTCAACCTACTCCATCCATAAAAACAGTTGCTTTTCTTTGGTAGCCTCATAAAGGGGTTTAGCCAACGCCACAAACCAAGGAATCCACAGACAGCAAAAGCCTGCTGAGCCCCAAAGCTCCCTTATGTGGTGCTGAGACTGGGGTGGTGGAATTTTAAGGACAGTTTCTTTTCTTCCTTTTGTAAGCCACTGCTGCCCCGCTTTCAATAAATAGTCCAGATAAGTTACCTCTGATTTGCAGATTTGAGCTTTCTTGGCCAACACTCAAGAAACCAAGGCTTCCCAAAATCTGGAGTAAATCCTCCATTCCTCGGATGCATTCTCTTTCAGTTTTAGCAGCAATTAATAAGTCATCCACGCATTGCAACAAAGTCAAGCCAGGGTGGCTTCCTCTAGACTCACCTAAGTCCTCATGTAGGGCTTCGTCAAAGAGTGTTGGTGAGTTTTTAAATCCTTGAGGAAGTCTTTTCCAGTTCAGCTGTCCATTAATATATCTTTCCACATCTGTCCACTCAAAGGAGAAGAGATCTTAGCTTTTAGCTGCCAAGGGTAGGCTGAAAAAGGCATCTTTAAAATCTAATACTGTGTACCATTGCCTATCGGGAGGCAGGGTACTCAGGAGTGTGTAGGGGTTGGGTACAGTCAGGTGAATGTCCATTACCCATTTATTGACCTCCCTTAAGTCCTCTACTGGCTTATATTCATTGGAGTGGGGCTTACAGACTGATAGCAGGGGAGTATTCCATGCCAACTGACAGGGCCGCAGTATAACCAGTTCTAGCAGACACCTAATGTGGGGTTATTCCCACCCGTGCCTCCATGGATATAGGGTACTCCCGGACTCTGACTGGGTCAGCTCCTGGCTTTACCTCGATGAATAGATCTGGTCTATTCTTTGCTAGTCCCACTCCTCCAGTCTCTGCCCATGCTTCTGGATACCTTTCCAGCCAGTAGGTGATTTCTTGGTGAGGAGCCTGGGGTGATTGTTGCAACCGGTAATTGTCTTCCAGGCTCTGAGTCAGCCCTCGTATTGGTCTCCCTTGAGCATCTGTCACCTGGGAGCCTTCTGGATAGAAGTGAATCTGTGCCCCAACCTTAGTCAACAAGTATCTTCCTAATAAGGGATAAAAGCTCTCTAGGATAACTAAAAATGAGTGAGACAATCATCCTGTCACCAGACCCACTGTTCATTGGGTGGTCCATGAGTATCGTTTAACTGCTGTGACCCCTTGCACCCAAGAAGTTTTGTTCGTATGTTTTCCGTGGGGCTTTATTACTCCTTGGGACATTTTGAGTTGTGGTCATATCCCAAATTGCTTAAAGCACCGGCTATTTCACTTTGTGACAATTGTAATTACTTTTCTCCTTTCCTCTGGTCTTATGTGTGGATTGATATACATTGAAATGAGTCAGAACGAGAATGCACCTCGCACTCCCCTTATCTTCCTAACAACTGGTTTAAAGAATGATAAGGACAGAGCTAACAATGTAAAAAAGTGTAAAGTGTGGACTAGCTGGTCTGTCTAAGATCCCAAAGGGGTAGACAGAGACACTTTGCAATATTTTAGCAGTGGCATCCGATAGATTACCTGACTCCAGCTTTGCTTCAAGTGGGCCAATCTTTCTAGGCCAGATTTCACCCTTCCAGGTGGAAAAATAAGGGGGTCTGAAAGAGAAAGTAGTTATTATTGGATGAAGAAACAGAGCGAAGACTAACAGCCTCAAATGGAGACAAACAGGGTCTCTGGGCATCCACCTGCGGATGAACCTGAGTGAGGAATTGTTTCATCATACTCACATTACAAACACACAGACATTAAGATAAGACACACATTTAATAGCATGCGCATGGTAGACTGTCAGACAGAAAGTGAAGGATTACAGACAGGATAAATCCCAAATGTCCTCACTAGTGGACAGTCTACCTTGTAAACTATCAGACAGAAACTTTCTGACAACAAACAGGCCCAAAAGTCCACACTAGTGGATAGTTTACCTTCCCGGGGAACAGGGGGACCTCTCACACCAGTCCAGTTGGCTGCCTTATAGCACTATCCAACAGGACTTCTTGCCAACTCCAATACCAATCCTGCAGGACACACAGACCCCAGACAGTTACAAAGTGGCAATGCCTTAACTTACCGGCCATTATTTGCTAGTCTGATCAGGTGTCTGGGTGGGTTTATGGGTTTATCCCGGATGAGCCCCCACCTGTTATTCGTCCTCCAAAAATCCACCAGAAACCAAGATCAATGTAAGTGACAAGAGTGGTTTATTTTCAAATTCGAGCTTGGTCCTCCATGCATTTGGTAACTGGTGACACTAAGAGGCCCAAGCATAGAATCAGTACAGTTTTTAAAGTATTGAATAAACAACCTTAAGGGAGTTTTACATGAGAAATTACATGATTGGCTAATATTTTAAGCAAATTAAGCTACACATACATGATTGGTTATTATTAATACTGACTTGTTATTGACGGTTACCACCTGGACACTGTGTCACCATGTCTCGTATGGGCACCCAGTGTTTGGTTGATGTATCCAGAGAAAATTCCTGTGGCTTGCCCAAGGATTATTTATGTTTCAGTTGCCTGGCAATTGTTTTCTTTTCTGTGTCATTTCTGGGTCAAATTCATGGTTCTATTTAAAATCCGTACCTCACAAGATGGTTGCTAGTCTGTAATGGAGTTACTTAGTTCTTTATTGTGCCTCTTTAAGTCAGACTTTTCAGCACAAACTCTACAAAGGAAATAATTCTAGTTCTTTGCAGGCAAGGAGGTGATGAGAAGTATACTTTTACCGTCTCACATGAAATAAGAAGACACATATTAAAAGCTTACTAAGTGATCAGTCCTTAAATAACAGTGCCAGGTTTAAGGCACTCTAGATAATTCAAGTCCTTTATCTCCCCACAACCATAACTGCCATTCACAATTCATTGCCAAGGTGAATTTCCAGGTCTTTTTGATATTTTGAGTAACATAAACAATAATTCAACTGGTTGAGAAAATTTAATTTAGAATAAGCAAAAAATCAGAGTCAACTACATAGCATAACCTTTAGGGAAAATGAATTAAGGAATATGGTATGTCCTTTGTAACTTAATATTAGACATTAGGGCAAAATGCCAGAAACAGGCTCTGCAAGAAGGACATAGAACTCTTTAAGATATATTAAAGATGACCTAGGGACAAGTAATTTTACCTACATTTTCTATTATATGATAGCACATTTGTGTCTGCTGACCAGAAAGACTCAAAAGTTTTTAAATGTGGTATGAAAAATGCATTGTCACTAATGAATGAAATCAGGGATTGGATGGCTCAGGAGCTGGATGGTTCTGTTAAATAATCTCATTATTTTGAATGATCTAGTTTTTTTTGTATGTGTGGAATTATGAATGTATGTTATGACTGGGCAAGGAAGTTTGATTATTAGATCATTTTCTCATACCCAATGTCAGGAACCTAACCTAAGTTAGAGTGGTAAATATGTGAGTATGAGTGTGTGTGTGTGTCTGCAAGCATGTATTTAGAAGGAAGAATCTTCTTTCTCTCAGGGTATATACTTAATTGTATTAGTTATAATACATTAATGACAGCAGATAAAGGTAATTAATGTTTTCTGCCATATGTTTATGTTCCTAAGAATGCATGAACAAACTAAAAATTATGTATGGGGTATGAGTATTTTAGGAAGGTCAGCTGAGATTATAAACATTTGGAATCTTGAGAAGGATATCAATGGTGATGATTTTAATGTAGATCAATTTTAGACAACACTTGCAAGGATATGTAATCCTATATGAAAATGCAATATATATTGATTTTTCCATAGCTATATTATTCTATAAATTTGTGGGGAAACAAGTTAAATTATAGAAACATAAAGTAATGTTATTATTTATTGCATACAGTTTTACACTTTAGTTTCTTCAAGTAGACATACCATTTGTTTCTATTATATAAGAAGGAAAACCCTAAATATTACATTTTGTGCCATATTTCACATTGGGAAGCTTTGTCTATATCAATAAGTTTATGTCTTTTGTTTCTGCTTTCCTATTCATAACTCTCTTTCTCATAATATTCTTTTAAGAATTTTTTCTTTCTACCAGTTTGCGGCTTGAACATACCTCATGCTCTCAGTTTGTTTGCTAATAGTAGTCAATCTACAATAAGAACCATGTAGTTATTTGGAGATAGAACCTCATGAACTTTCCTACCAGCCTGAAAACCATTATCCCTCAAGTCTCATCCTTCTTAAACACTAGAATTATAGAGATGAGTCATGGACCCCAAGCATCAATGACTTTTCTTGTCTTATAGATTCCTCATGTTTGCTAGTAATTGTAATAATAAACTACCACAGATTGGGTAGCGTTAATAATGTAAATACTTTACCTCTGAGTTGGTGGAACTAGAAATCCAAGATCAGAATTGGCTTCTTCAGAGTCCTCTTTCCTTAGTATATTAAATTCCTTCTGCTTCTCTTGGAGGAGAATTCAACTTAAATGCTACCTTTGAGATACTGTTTCCACATGCAGTTAAAGAGTTTTCGATTTTAATATGATTTCAATGGGACAGTATCCAACACATAACATGTTCCTTAATGGACAAAAGAAAATCTCTAATAGGAAATTATTTGGTTTGGCCATGGAAATTATAATTATACTTTAAAAATTAACAAAAGAGGTAAAGTTTTTATAAGAGCTTGTAAAACCAGTATGAAGTCTTGACCTTAGACATGCCGTTCTTTTCCTGGCACACACTTAAATTCCTTGTGGTACAGGAGGATTGAACCCAAAACCTTGTCCCTGTGAAACAACAACTCTAATACTGTCATACCTGCAGATTGTAATTGGATTTCTTATTTTGAGGTAGTATCACTATGGTGGGCCTTATTGGACTGTGGTCCTCCTAACACAGGCAAGAAAACATTGCACCGAACAAATGGTTAGAGTTTCTGAAACTTCTTTTTTTGTCTGGGCTTGCCTGGAACTGGAATTGTCTAATATTTGTTTCCCAAGTAGATAAGATTATAGGTTTGAGCCACTTTATCTAGTAAAGGTATACAATTTCAAAATGTCTGGATATTGCCTGTATTTGTGCTTAACATATATACCTAACCTTAATTTTCTCCCTCTTATATTTATTACTCTGAGTTGAAAACATTGGCTTTCTTGATATACATGGCTTTTTTGGAATGCAATCCCATAACAATCAAAAAAATCTCCCAAAAGTTTATATCAAAAAACATGGAAAAGAAGGCTTCAGGCTGGAATAAAACACTAATCCTTAATTTATAAATGCAATATATTTATAGTGTTAGACAGTGCTTTCTTAAGTATGAGAAGAGAAGGAAGGCAGAAATTTGAAAAATGTCAGATATAATTTTGATAACTTTCTAGGTCTCTGTAGAAATTTTGTAGTTGTCACATCATGTTATCTTACTATCTTAAAGCTTGCTTTATTAAAACCCTCTGGGTAGATATTTGTTGGGCTGACTGGTCACCTTCTCCAAGAAGTGAACCTGAGTTTAGAAGGCTGATGGTGTAGTAAATAAAGGAATGTTGAGAAAGAGGAGAGGTATTGTCACAGAATGAGCCAATCAGGTTCAACAGCTGAACAGCAAAACAAAGCAAAGTTTCAATTCTGATGATCCACTAGGGAAAATATTTGGATATCTATATATACATATGCATATGCATGCATGCATGAAATCATAATTCTCCAGTAGAATGTCAAGAAACTTGGCCTGACAATTATAAAACTATATCAAACTGGTTGCAAGAAAGGTACAGTAAAATATTAATATTTTAGCATAGATTTTGCATAGATTTTGTAAAGAATGAAAAATCTTCCTTCATTTTTTACTTTACAAATATCCTTAGTAGATTCTGTTTTTTCATATTTTAGTAGGAGAATCTATACAATGCTGAGAATTGGAATTACACAAAATATGCAACATGGCTGGGCACTGGAATTTGAAGTATGTAATCTTAGCTAGTTAAGAGATTGAGATCTGAACATTACAGTGTGAAGCTAGCTTAAGTGGGAAAGTTCATTAGATTCTTATCTCCAATTAACCACCAGGGGAAATGAAGTTCCAGTTCAACTTATATGTAGAGCACTGGCCTTGAACACAAAAGCACCATCCAGGCCCTGAGTTTAAGCCCTAGGATCAACAGAAACAAAAACACAAAATACAACATGGAATTAGATATTTTATAATGAAGTATATTTTAATACAGTCTACATTGTTACAAAGACTAGACTTCTGTGTTAGCTTTATAACCTACCATAGTAAGTGATATTGTCTATTTATTAAGCAGAAAGGCTTACTCAGATTTACAAGTCTGAAGGTTTCAGTGTATGTTCAGTTGGTTTTATTGCTTTGGAGGGCTGTGACAAGACAATGTCAAGGTGGGAAGTATGTCAAAGAGAAAAGTTTTTTTACCTAGAATGATTTAAAGATAAAAGAAGAAAGTATGTGAGAGGCTATGTTCTCATGGGTTTCACTCTAAAGAACTTAATCTCCAGAAGAACTATTCTGGTATTCCCCACAATCTGGGAGGAAGTGGAAAGTAATTTTTCTTTAACACATAGGCCTTTCTGCGGCATTCTAAATTCAAATGGCAACATTTTCACCAATGATAATGATTTGTCCAGGGGTGGAAGCAATTAGATATTTCAAGAAATTCTAAGCGGATCTCAGCAGACTAAATATTTTATGGAATTCCTATTAAAATATTTTCTTGCAGACTGACTGGGTCTTCATACTAACCATGTGTATATCTGTGTGTTTGTATGTGTGTATGTGTTTGAATAAATAATACAATGTAGCTGATAAAAATATTCCTATGGTCTGTTGTTTTTCTTCTCATACTATGAAAGCATGTAAAAATTAGCAATCAACTAGCATCCAAGATTAAAACATTAGTGCTGTCCAAAATATTTGCATGCAAACCCAAGAACATCCACCTCATTTCAGACTGCCATGTTTTAGTAAAATTTTAAGTCTATCAATTATGTTGTCACCAAGGAAACAACATACAATATTTCTTTTAAAAATACCTAGATTGGAGAACACTTTAGCCAGAAAATTGAAGGAGTATAATTTATGGGATTTAATATAAATATTTAGTCACTTAAATGGATATTCTATTATTATTATTATCGTTGTGAAAATATCTTACAGAGGGTTTACAATTACATGTGCAAATAGTGAGTATATTTCTTATCAAGCATTGTTTCCTTCTCCTTTTTTTCCCCATACCATCCCTTCCCCTCTCCCCCTCATCCACACATCCCTCTACCACCACCCTCCCCACCACAACCACCACCCACCGACCAAAGTTGTAAAGTTCGTTTATCGACATAACGTCTTATACATCTCATTATTGTAAAATGGGTCCACCCGTAAACCTATTTAAACAGTTTGTTTTTCCCATTCCCTCCAAAAATTATATCAACATCAAATACAGTGAAAGCAGCGCTTATAGCCTGGGGGAAGTACATACAAAGCAACGAACAAATCATCTTATAAATATGTTGAAAACAATAACAAGAAAGAAAAGAAAATATTTGAATCTGTATCTTGGGATTCATTTCTCCAAACAGCCACCTGTCTGACAGTTTCTGTTTGTCTCAGACATATATTAGTTATTGCAAACAAGGGAAACCATGGGATCTATGTTTCTTTGGGCCTGGCTTACTTCACTTAATATAATTTTTTCCAATCTTTCCATTTCCTAACAAATGGGGCAATGTCCATTGTGTATATAAACCACATATTCTTGATCCAATCAAGAATATGTCTAGATTGGTTCCATATCTTAACTATGGTAAATAATGCTGCAATGAGCATAGTGATGCTGGTAGTATTAGTATGGTCTTGTTTGTGATCATTTGAGTAAATGTCCAAAAGTGGGATTGCTGGGTCATAGGGGAGCTCTATGTGGAGTCTTCTGAGGAACCTCCATAACAAATTCCAAAATGGTTGAACAAGTTTCTACTCCCACCAACAATGCAGTAATGTTCCCTTCTGCTCACATCACATCCAGCATTTGTTGTTATTAGGGTTCTTGATTATAGCCATTTTAACTGCGGTGAGGTGGTATCACAATGTGGTTTTCAATTGCATTTCTTTTCTGGCGAGGGAGGTTGAGCATTTCTTTATGTGTCTATTGTCCATCCTTCTTTCCTATTCAGAGAAGTTTCTCTTTAAGTCTTTAGTCCACTTATTTATTGGCCAGTTGTTACTTTGAGGATTTGTTGTTGGGGGATTTAATTATTTGAGATTAAGTCTTTAGTCCACTTATTTATTGACCAGTTGTTACTTTGAGGATTTGTTCTTGGGGGATTTAATTATTTGAGATCCAGGTATATTTTAGATATGAGACCTTGTCCGATGTATGGCTAGTGAAGTTCTTCTCCCAATCAGTGAGCTTTCTATTGATCTTGCTAGCTATATCCATTGCCAAGCAGAAGCTCTGCAAATTCATTCAATCCCATTTGTTCCACTTTTCTTTTATTTGTTGTATTTCTGGGTCTCTATTAAGAAAATATTGGTCTGTGCAAAGGAGACCTAGGGTTTCTCTTACGCCATCCTGTAATGTTTTCAAAGTGTCTGCTTTAACTCTGAGTTCTTTGATCCATTTGGAGTTGATTCTGGTTCAGGGTGATATATAAGGATCTAGCTTTAGTTTTCTATAAGTGATTAACCAATTTTGCCAGCACCATTTACTGAACAGGCTGTCTTTCTTATATTCTTGTTGTTAGCACCCTTATTGAAGATTATAGTGCTATAGGTCTGTAGGTTCATTTCTGGGTTTTCAATTCTATTCCATCTATCCTGAGGTCTGTTCTTGGGTCAGGACCAAGCTGTTTTTATTACTATAGCTTTGTAGTAGAGTTCATAGTTTGATATTTATATTCCTCCAGCACTGTTCGTTCTGTTAAGGATTATTTTGCTATTTGGGGTGTTTATTATTCCATATGAATTTTTGGATTGCTTCTTCTATTTCCTTGAAGAATGAGGTTGGAATATTGATAGGTATCTCATTGAATTCGTAGATAGCCTAGGGAAGTATTTCCATTTTCATGATGTTGATAATTCCAATCCAGGAGCTTGGGAGGTTTTGCCACATTCTAATTTCTGTTTTGATTCCTTTTTAAAGTTTGTAAAATTTTCATCATTGAGGTCCTTCACTCCCTTGGTTAAGTTAATTACTAGTTATTTTATTTTTTGTGGGGCTATTACAAATGGAGTTGCTTTCCTGATTTCAGCCATGCTTTACTCATTGTTGGCATACAGAAAAGCCATTGATTTTTGAGGGTTAATTTTATACCCTGCTACTTTTCCAAAGTTTAGAATCAGCTTATTTGGGAGTGGAATCCGTGGGATTCTTTAAGGACAAGATCATGTCATCTGCAAAGGGGAGAGTTTTACTTCATCTTTCCCTATTTGGATCCCTTTTATGTTTGCGTCTTGTCTTATTGCTGTAGCTAGGCAATCTAATGTTAAAATGAAGAGAAATGGAGAGAGTGGACATCCTTGTCTTATTCCTGAGTTAAGAGGAAATGGCTTTAGTTTTTCACCATTAAGTTTTATGCTGGCTGTAGGTTTGTAAGTTTGTCATATTCAGCCTTTATTGTATTGAGGAATGTTCCCTAGATTCCTAATTTTTCCAGAACCCTCATCACAAAGAGTTATTGAAACTTGTCAAATGCTTTTTCTGCAACTATTGAGATAACCATGTGGTTCTTATCCTTGCTGTTTGTGATGTGATGAATTATACCAGATTATTTGGTTATATTGAACCAACTTTGCATCCCTGAAATGAATCCTGTTTGATCATGGTGTATGATTTTTTTGGATGAATTGTTCAAGTCAATTGGCCAAAATTTTGTTGAGAATTTTTGCATCAATACTCATCAAAAAAGAGAACAAAGAAATTTGTCTATAGTTCTCTTTGTTTTCATTTTTTTCTATTTCTTCCTTTTTTACATGACTTAATTGCTGTTCCGCTCATCCCCAGATATATACCTGCCATTGATTATTAGATCTTATGCCCATTGTGTACATAATTAATCCAGAAGTTTGTCACTCAATTGACAACCTCAGGCTTAACTTCTTTAATAGCAGTATTATATCTTTATAACTATATAATTTTCAAGTAACTAATTTTAGGAAATTTTATTTTTTAGTTTTTCATACCTCTTTCATATCTCTCCCCTCTTCTCATTCTATCCTTTTCTTCTCTCAATATCACTTCCTTAAACTTATATAATTTTTACATGTTTCATTTTTAAATTTAAATTTTTGTTTTTCCATTTTTTCTTGTTTGTTTTACTCACTCTCCTATCATTCTGTCCAATCCATTTCCCTCTTTGCGATTAAGATTTGGTTAAATTCACTCTTTTTTTCCCTCTCCACATCCCTCTAATCCTATTTTTCAACACATTTCTCCTTAAACCTAAAAATTTCTGGTTTGCCAAATTTATCTTTGCTGTTTTTAGCCCATTAATCCACAGTTGTTTGATATTGAATAGATTGTATCTGATGAACTAGATTGTATCTGCAGCCATTTTGATTGTGCAACTACAGTACTTTGGTTGATGCTTGCCTTAAAATAGTGTTCTAGCACAAAATTCGTGTTACTTTCATACAAAATGGGCAGAACAAGCCAGAAAAACACAAGAAAAATGGCAGGTCCGGGTATCTCAAGTCACACTCATTACATCTGGTAACAGAACAATTCATGAATAATCCAGAGGAGAGTTCTTATAAAGATCTACAAATACTATTGCTGAACATGGTGAATGAAAACATTGAAAATCTGCAAAGGACTCAGTGTCAACATTATAAGGAGAAAGAGGAGGCAAAGCAAAGGTTAATAGAGGAATCTCGTGAACGTGAGGAAGCTACTCAAAGATTGATATAGGACTTGAGTGAACAGGTTTAGAGCAGTCAAAGAGAAATTAAGGAATTGTGTGAACAGGCTGAGAACACTCAAAGAGAAAGACAGGAATTGCATGAGGAGACTGAGAACAGTGAAAGTGAACTACAGAAATTGTGTGAAGATGAGGAAGCTAATCAAAGAGTAATACAGGCATTGTGACAGTGGGATGAAACTAGACAAAGATCAATAGAAGCATTCATGGAATCGATAAACAGACAGCTGAAGGAATTCACAGAGATTACAAATGGCATGCTGAATGGAGCCCGACAGAAGGAATGGGAATCCAAGGAAACCATAGCCAATCAACTAAGTGATTTTAGAATAAATTCTGAACACCAAATTAAGGAAGTAAAAAACTTTATACAAGATCTAAAACAAAGCTCCAACAATGAATTTGAAGCCATCAAAGCTGACCAATTAGAAGGAAAAGAGATAAAAAACAAAGTAGAAAGCCTTGACAGTAGATACAATCTACTTGCAGAAGATACAATCACGGGCATTGAAGACAGTCTAGATATTATAGTGAAAGAACATACAACTATCCAAGACAAATCCAAATAATATAACAGATCTATTCAACATTTGGAAGACACCATCAAAAGGCCTAATCTGAGGATAATGGGTGTAGAGGAGCACATAGGGACAGAAGTTAATGGTTTAGGAAATTCATTTAACAGGATCCTAGCAGAGAACTTCCCAAACATGCAAAAAGTTAGGCCTATTCAGGTACAAGAAGATTTTAGAACCACAAATAGACCAGACCATAACAGGACATGCCACCATGACATTAAAATCCGCAGAGGATCAATTCAGACCAAGGAAAAGATCCTTAAAGCTGTCAAGGAGAAAAGGTTAATCACCTATAAAGGGAAACCAATTAGAATCACCTCAGATTTCTCAGCAGAGACAATCAAAGCAAGAAGAGCCCGTAATGATTTATGCCATGCCCTAAAGATAAACAACTATCAACCAAGATACTGTACCCAGCTATACTCTCCTTCACAAGTGAAGGTCAAATAATAATTTTCCATAGCAAAGAAAAGCTAAAATAATATATCTCCACCAAGCCAGCCCTACAAAAGATACTTAAAGATTTCCTCCCATAGAAAACCAACAAGACCACAATAAGAGCAAAGAAACCGCACAAAAGTGAGAATCCAAGAACCATAAGAACACATTTGCCTCAGCACCAAAGAAGTTGGATAACATGGCAGGAACTCCCAAAAACCTCTCAGTCATATCTTTCAACATTAATGGGCTTAACTCTCCAATTAAGCGACATAGATTATCTAGTTGGATTACAAAGCAAGATTATTCTATCTGCTACCTTCAGGAGTCACACCATGCCTATAAAAACAAACATTTTGAAAGTGAAAGACTAGAACAAAATGTACCAAGCATTCTCATTGTGGTGATGTGGTATCACAATGTTGTTTTGATGTGCATTTCTTTTATGGCTAGGGAGGTTGAGCATTCCTTCATGTGTCTACTGGCCATCCTTCTTTCCTCTTCAGAGAAGTTTCTCTTTAAGTCTTTTGCCCACTTATTTATTGGCCAAATGTTTCTTTGAGGATTTGTTGGGGATTTAATTTTTTGAGTTCCAAGTATATTTTAGATATGAGACCCTTGTACATTGTATGGATAGTAAATGTCTGCTCTCAATCCATGGGCTTTCTATTGATCTTGCTAGCTATAACCTTTGCAGAGAAGAAGCTCTGCAATTTCATGCAATCCAGTTTGTCCAACCTTTCATTGATTTGTTGTGTTTCTGGGTCTTTATTAAGAAAATTTCGACCTGTGCCAAGGAGACCTAGGATTTCTCCTATTCCATCCTGTAATATTTTCAGAGTATCTGCTTGACTCTGAGCTCTTTGATCCATTTGGATTTGATTCTGGTGAGGGTGATATATAAGGATCTAGCTTTAGTTTTTTACAAGTGATTATCCAATTTTGCCACACCATTTCCTGAAGAGGCTGTCTTTCTTCCATTCTCTTTTTTTCTCTCCCTTTTTTATCGAAGATTAGATGGCTATAGGTCTGTGGGTTAATTTCTGGGTTTTCAATTCTATTCCATTGGTCCTGAGGTCTGTTCTTGTGCTAGTACCAAGCTGTTTTGATTACTATAGCTTTTTAGGAGGGTTTATAATTCGGTATTGATATTCCTCCAGCACTTTTCTTTCTGTTTTTGATCATTTTTGCTATTTGGGGTCTTTAGTTGTTCCATATGAATTTTTGGGTTTCCTCTACTATTTTCTTGAAGAATGAGATTGGAATATTGATAGGTTTCGCATTGAATTTGTAGATAGCCTTGGGGAGTATTGCCATTTTCACGAGGTTGATCTTTCCATTCAAAGAGCATGGGAGGTTTTCCCACTTTCTAATATCCGTTTTCATTTCCTTTTTCAGATTTTTAAAGTTTTCGTCATAGAGGCCATTCACTTCTTTGGTTACTTTAATTCCTAGGCATTTTATTTTTTGTGGGGTTATTACAAATGGAGTTGCTTTCATGATTTCAGCCACACTTTTCTCATTGTTGGCATACAGAATAACCATTGATTTTTGAGGGTTAATTTTATATCCTGTTATTTTGCCAAAGTTTTGAAGACGCTGGAGGGGATTTGAACAGAACGGAAAATTACTGCAATGTTTGTGGGAATGTAAACTTGTTCATCTACTTTGGAAAATATTATGGAGATTCCTCAGAAGACTCCACATAGAGCTCCCCTGTGCCCCAGCAATCCCACTTTTGGGCATTTAACCATATGATCACAAACAAGACCATACTAAAACTACCAGCACAACTATTTTTATTGCAGCATTATTTACCATAGCTAACATATGGAACCAACCCCGATTCTCCTCGGTAGATGAATGGATCAAGAAAATGTGGTATACATACACAATGGAATTCTATGCCTCCATCCGAAAGAATGGCATTGACCCATTTGTTAGGAAATAGAATGACTTGGAAAAATTATATTAAGTGAAGTAAGCCAGGCCCAAAGACATATAGGTCCCTTGGCTTCCCTTATTTGCAATACCTAGTATATATCTGAGACAAACAGAAACTGTCAGACAACTTGATGTTAGGTGAAATGAACCACATGTTAAGGATTCAATTTTTTTAATTTCCTGTGATTGTTTCTAAGATGTTTATAAGATGATTTCTTTGTTGCTTTGTATGTATCTCCCCCAGAGTATAAGCCCTGCTTTCACTGTATTTGTTGTTGATATATTTTGTGGAGGGAAACAGAAAAAAACAAACTGCTTAAATAGGCTTAAAGGTGGACCCATTACAACTATAAGATTTACAAGACGTTATATTTATAAATGTACTTTACAACTTCGGTGGGGTAGGGGATGGACGGGTGGGGATGGGGTGGTAGGGGGCTGTAGGGATGGGGGTGTGGAAATGGGAAGGGATGTTATGGGGAAACAAAGGATGAGGCAACAATGCTTGATAAGAAATTTACTCACTATCTTGCATATGTAATTGTAAACCCTCTTATGATATTTTCATGATAAAACAAAACAAACCAAACAAACAAAAAATCTACCAAGCAAAGGGCCCCCATAAACAGGTGGGAGTTACAATCCTAATATCTGAAAAAATTGACTTCAAATTAATATTAGTCACAAGAGATAAGAAAAGTTTATCATATTCTAATTAAGGGATCTCTCCTTCAGGAGCATATTACAATTCTGAATATCTATTTGCAAACAATGGAGAACCCAAATTTATGCAAGAAACACTACTTTCTTGCAAAGATCAAATAGATACAAAGACATTAAGTGTTGGGGGATTTAACACACTACTATCACCACTAGATTGATCAACTCTTCATAAACTCAATAGAGAAACTGCACACCTAACCAACTGCATAGGTCAACTAGTTTTAACAGACATCTACTGAGTATTTCAACCAGCAGCATCAGAATACATGTTTTACTCACCAGCACATGGAACATTTTCCAAAATAGACCAGATTTTAGGTAACAAATCAAACTTGTCTAAATTCAGAAATATTGAAGTAATACCTTGCATTCGTTTAGAACACAATGGAATAAAATTAGAACTCCACACCAAAAGCCACCAAAGAGAGTCCCGTAACACTTGGAGGCTGAACAACACACTGTTGATTCACCAGTGGGTCACGGAAGTGATGAGAAAGGAAATTAAAATGTTCATGATATTCAACAAAAATGAACACACAAATTACCAACTCCTCTGGGATACAGCAAAGGCAGTATTCAGAGGCAAGTTTATAGCTCTGAGTTCCTACATCAACAAATTGGAGATATCTGAAACCAACAATTTAATGAGACATCTGAACCACCTTGAAAAAGAGGAGCAAGATAAACGCCAATACAATAGATGGAAAGAAATCATTAAAATTACATCAGAATTAAAAAAAAATAGAATCCAAATATGAAAACAGAAAGAATAAAAAAAAAAAGAATTGGTACTTTGAAAAATTAACAAATTTGACAGACCCTTAGCAAATCTTATGAGAAAAAGAAGAGAATACAATAAAAAAATAAACTCAGAGATGAGAATGGAAACATAAATACAGAAACAACCAAGATTCAGAACATTAAAGGTAATACTTTTCAAATCTTTATACTAGTAAGTTAGAGAACCTGGCAGAAATGGACGTTTTCCTAGCAAATATCGTAATGCTGAAAGTAAACCAAGATGAGTTAAACCGTCTTAACAGGCCCATATCAAACATTGAAATAGAAACAGTAATAAGAGACCTCCCATCTCAGAAAAGCCCAGAACCAGATGTATTTACAGCGGAATTCTATAAGTCCTTCATGGCAGAGCTCACCCCAATACTCCTTCAACTCTTCAATGAAATTGAAGGAGAAAGTACACTACCGAAATCATTCTATGAAGCCATCATAACCCTCATCCCCAAACCAGGAAGGTACTCAACAAAGAAAGAGAACTATAGACCCATTTCTTTGTTCTCTTTCTTTGATGAGTGTTGATGCAAAACTTCTCAACAAAATTTTGGACAATTGACTTGAACAATTCATCCAAAAAATCATACACCACGATCAAACAAGATTCACTTCAAGGATGCAAAGCAGGTTCAATATAACAAAGTAAATTGGTATATTTTATCGCATCATCAACAGCAAGGATAAGAACCACATGGTTTTCTCAATAGTTGCAGAAAAATCATTCGACAAGATCCAACACCCCTTTGTTCTGGAAAAATTAGGAATCCAGAGAGCATTCCTCAATACAATAAAGGCTGTATATGACAAAAACCTACAGCCAGCATAAAACTTAATGGTGAAAAACTAAAGCCATTTCCTCTTAACTCAGGACCAAGAAAAGGATGTCCACTCTCTCCACTTCAATTTAGTATTAGAATGACTAGATACAGCAACAAGAAAAGAGGCAAATATAAAAATGATCCAAATAGGGAAAGATGAAATAAAACTCTTTCTCTTTGCAGATGACATTAGCTTGTGTTTAATGAATACCCCAGTCTCCACTCCCAAGTGACTCAAGCTGATTCTATACTTTGGCAAAGTAACATGGTATAAAATTAACCCTCAAAAATCAATGGCTTTTCTCTATGCCAACAATGATAAAAGTGTGGCTGAAATCAGGAAAGCAACTCCATTTCTAATAGCCCCACAACAATAAAATACCTAGGAATTAACTTAATTTCTCTGTGATGAAAACTTTAAAAACTTGAAAAAGGAAATCAAAACATAAATTCGAAAGTGGAAAAATCTCCCATATTCCTGGATTGGAAGGATCCACATCGTGAAAATGGCAATACTTCCCAAGGTTATCTACTAATACAATGCAATGCCTATCGATATTCCTACCAGATGCTTCAAGGAACAAATAAAGGACCCAAATAGCAAAAACAATCCTTAACAGAAAGAACAGTGCTGGAGGAATATCAATACCAAACTTCAAACTCTACTACAAAGCTATAATAATCAAAACAGCTTGGTACGGGCACAAGAACAGACCAATGGAATAGAATTGAAAGGCCAGAAATGAATCCACAGACCTATAACACTGTAATCTTCAATAAAGAAGCTAAAAACTATAAAGGAAAAAAGACAGCCTCTTCAGTAAATGGTGCTTGCAAAATTGGTAAATTACTTGTAGAAAACGAAATCTAGATCCTTATATATCATCCTGCACCAGAATCATCTCCAAATTGATCAAATACCTCGGAGTCAAAGCAGACACTCTGAAAACTTTAAAGAATAGAGTAAGAGAAACCCTAGGTCTCCTTTGCACAGACCAATATTTTCTTTAAAGGGACCCAGAAACAGAACAAATCAAAGAAAGGATGGACAAATGGGATTGCATAAAATAGCAGAACTTCTGCATGGCAAACACATAGCTAGCAAGATCAATAGAAAGCCCATGGATTGGGAGATCTTCACTAGCCATACAAAGAACAAGGGCCTCATATCTAAAGTATACCTGGATCTCAAAAAAATTAAATCCCCCAACAACAAATCCTCAAAGAAACAACTTCCCAATAAATGAGTGGATGAAAGACTTAAATAGAAACTTCTGTGAATAGGAAAGAAGGATGGCCAATAGACACATGAAGAAACGCTCAACCTCCGTAGCCAGAAAAGAAATGCAAATAAAAACCACATTGTGATACCTCCTCACCCCAGATAAAATGTCTATAATCAAGATCTCTAATAACAACAGATGCTGGAAGGGATGAGGACAGAAGGGAACCTTACTGCATTGTTGGTGGGAGTGTAAACTTGTTCAGCCACTTTGGAAATTAGTATGGATGTTTCTCAAAGACTTTACATAGAGCTCTCCAATGACCCAGCCATCAGACTTTTAGGCATTTACCCAAAAGATCACAAACAAAACCATACTAAAGCTACCATCATAACTATGTTTATTGCAGCATTATTTACCATAGCTAAGATATTGAACCAAACAAGATGCCCCTCAGTAGATGAATGGATCAAGAAAATGTGGTCTATATACCCAATGCAATTCTATGCCTCCATCAGAAAGAATGACATTGCCACATTTGTTAGGAAATAGAAAGAATTGGAAAAAGTATATTAGGTGAAGTAATCCAGGCCCAAAGAAACATAGTTCCCTTGGTTTCCCTTACTTGCAATCCCTAGTATATGTCTGAGACATGCGGAAACGTTCAGATATGTTAATGTTTAACGAAATGTACCCCAGAGAAAGGATTCAAATGTTTTTCTTTCTTATGATTGTTTCTAACATAGTTATAAGATGATTTCTTTCTTGCTTTGTATGTCCCTTCCACAAGGTATAACCCTGCTTTCACTGTATTTTATGTTGGTATAATTTGTGGAGGGGAAGGGAAAAAACAAATGTGGACCCATTGCAGCAATGAGATTTACAAGATTTATGTCGAAAAACGAACTTTACAACTTTGTCTAGGGGGGATTAAAGGGGAGGGGGAGTGGGGGGATGATATGGGAAGGGATGGGAAGGGGAAACAAAGGAGGAGGCAAAAAAGCTTGATGAGAAATATACTCATTTCCTTGCACATGTAATTGGACCCACTGCTTACGATATTTTCACAATAAAAAATTATCTGAAAAAATTGTATGAATTGATAGTGCATATGATTTTATTTTTCATTACAAACATAGAATGTAGTAAAAGTTTTCATTGCAGTTACACTGTACTAGGTTGTGGGCAGATTCTAATGTAAATAATATACTGTGTTCATGTAGAGAATTTGAGCATCAAAAATTTTAATATGCCTGTGGTCCTAAAACCAATGCCTTACTGATATTGTTTGACAAATACAACTTCCTATAAGTACAGAAATTTTCCTTGTATCTTTTTAATAAATATTTTATTGTAAATGTCCTGTGCAAAGGGTTTACAGTTACATAAATAAGGTAATGAGTACATTTCTTACTGAACATTTTTACCCCCTCCTTGGTTTTTCCCATAACATCCCTTCCCTCCACACCCCCTCAACCATTCCCTCCACCCCCCCCATCTGATAGAGTGTCTTGTACATCTCATTGTTACAATGGGTCAACCTGTATCCTTTCCTTGTATCTCAATGAAGAAATGCTGGCTTGATTTATGCTGCTTCTACTTGTGTAGATACACCTAAAATCACTCGCTAAGTCCAAGAGCAAATAAATCATATGCACATCATTTTTTTCATTTTGTTATAATTGTGTTCTATACATTTATTGACAGGTTACAAATTATTCTCAAATTTTAATGCATTAAAATACTTTATTTTTTTCTTATTTTCTTAGCTAGGAAATCAGCAAGACCTCAGTATGTATTCCTCACATAGGACTTTTCAAATGGGTTGGTGAAATGTTGAGCTGAGCTCCCATCTTCTGAGGACTCACTCTTCTGCTTAGGAATTGATGCTGGCTGTTGGAAAAGAGCTCAAGGAAGAATGTCATTTAAAGCCTTATAACTTTATTCTGTACCAGGGTATTTTCCTGCTACTTTGGTTGTTGAGAGTGTCTACAAGAACAAGCATTCCCTGGGGAGCACGGAGATGCCATATGAGGTTTACTTACTGAGATTTCCGATGACTTGCTATCACTTGTACTGCATTTTGCAAATCGAATCTGTCAAAACCGTTTTAAGAGTTAAGAGGAGTGGTAAAAGAACTTTTAGAGATAAATACTTCTTCAACATATTTGGTTCCAAGCATTCTGTCTAAGGCATATTCAACAACTAGTGAAACTTGTGTTGTCTGTAGCTATGTGTCTTTTTCTATGTGTGCATGTATACATGTGTATATGTATGTGTGTATTTTTGTGTATAGTAACATGCATGTCTACATATATAAGGGCATATACACACATATATTCATTTACAAATAAATATACATATATAAATATATGTGCATATATATATATATATATATATATATATCAGTTGTTCAGTGATTTAATCTATAGTTCCCAGCATATTCCCATTCTCACAAAGTGTACATGATAAACTGCTCTGAGGATCTTTGTTGTATGATAGGTATCTTTTGTACTCATTTCCCCCATTAACCTTGTTTTTCATCCCTGAATAACTTCGGTCTACTTTCCATAGGTTAGCATTGTTTTCATTATATGTATTCACTGATAATAAAAGAAAAAGTCTGTAAAAGAAAAAGAACTTTTAGGTCAGAGGTTAAAAGTATCCTATCGTCTCAATGATTCCTATGGGATAAAATTTGTAATAGTAGTAAAAGTGAAAAGGAATTCCTAGATCTGTTGTTTTGCCATTTAAAATAGAATAGAATAACATCACTCACTGTTATAACTCTTAAAGAATGCAAGGGTAACTGATGGTCTCTATCATGTTTCCACAACACCAGTGGATTCTGAAGGATAACAGTAGACCAGCAGAAATTCTAAGTACCAGACATGGAGCATGAAAGAAAAAGAGAGGAAATAAGAGAGTGAAAGAGAAAGAGAAATATCACAATACTGAAAGTGCATAACAGATAAACAAGAGCTGTATGAGAATATTCATACTGCTATCTTTAGACTCTACATCTACATTTGGAAGTATTTGATGTATGATAAGCCATCAACATGAAATATAAAGTTATTTTGATAAAAATAAAAATGACTCCGAAGAAAATATAAATGCACAAACAATCTTCACAGAAGCAAACTCTCAGAAATATTTCATCACTTTGAAAAGGATAAAGTGGCTGAAGTTAGTATAACTTTAGAAATATGACAATTCACAAAGACATAAAAAGATATTGATATATTTCATTATATAACCCAAAGAAGAAAGCAAATATTGTTTAGATGATTTTTTTAAAACATAGTCTCTCAGGTACTGGGAAGGTGGCTCAGTGGTAGAGTGCCTGCCTTGCATGCATAAAGCCCTGGGTTTGATTCCTCAGCATGACATAAGCAGAAAAAGATGGAAGTGTGTTCTGGCTCAAGTGGTAGTGCTAGCCCGGAGCTGAGGGAGAGCACATAGGACCCAGAGTTCAAGCCCCATGACCAGAAAAATCAAAATATAAAACAAAACAAAACACAGTCTCTCACTTTTGTGGCCTCAACTCTGTCATACCAATGCTTCAGCCTAGGGCTAAGATTTTAAGTGTGGATATTTATCAACACTCCTGATTCAGACTCTACTTAATCATTTTTAAAATTAATATTTTGTTCTTAATTTTCCTCTTTGTAAATTCATATGCCCTATAAAAAATGGTTTGGCCATCCCAGTAACCTTCTCAAAGTACCTCATATTGATGACTTTCAAAAAGTTGTATTATATTACTAGGAAAACAATGCTACAAATAAGGAAAACCAATAACAAAATATTAATGATTAAAATAAAACTAAAATAATTATCAGTGTTTTCAGTATTTGAAGGGTACTAACTATTAGATTTTACTATTTTCTCATATTCCTGTACATTTAAAATGGGCTAAGATTATGATATTCAACAAGAGGTTTTTAGGTTATGAGTAATCTTTAAAGTTACCCACTAAGATTACTATTTATGGCTCATCTAATCATTTGTATATGGTTTATATCATCATTTGTTCCTCGCTAACATATAAAATAAGGAAGCCAGGGGCTGGGAAGGTAGCTCAGTGGTAGAGCGCTTGCCTTGAATGCATGAGGCCCTGGGTTTGATTCCTCAGCACCACATAAGCAAAAAGAAAAAAGCCGGAAGTGGTGCTGTGGCTCAAGTGGTAGAGCGCTAGCCTTGAGCTGAAGAGCTGAGGGAGAGTGCCCATGCCCATAGTTCAGGCCCCGCGACTGGACCCCCCAAAAATTAAAAAACATAAAATAAAATAAGGAAGCCTTATAGTTTTAACAGAAACTGTGTAGTTAACAAAGTCTTAACTCTTTATTCTGCTCCTTTACACAAAGACTTGGCAACTTCTCATTAGTAATGTTTCTATAAACTCTGAAATATACATACATAGTAGCATATGTCTGTTAACATAAATCTTAAATACTTTATCGAAAAGTTTTATTACCTGCCAAACAGTCCTAGTTTTAGCATATATAAGCAAATTCCCAAAATTAAATATATTTAAACCATTAAAACTTTTAACAAAACTTAACACTTGCTGCAGTGTTCATTATCACAGGTGCCTTGTATAGAATAATTGAATTCCTCCTCCTACACATCTCTTGAACAATAAATATCTGGAATTATTTTGTTTTTGACATGTCATTCTTGACTTTATTCTTAAATGTGTGCTTATGTAAGAAGTACATGGCTCTAAAATTTCATGAAAATTGTTTTAAACTTACTTTTTGTTGAATTGTCTAGTTTAAGAAAATCAATTACACTTTATGTATAAAACATGTTCTATGCTCTATTCAGCATCACGTACTCTAACATTGGAACGATACAGAGAAGATTTGAATTGCCCCTGCGCAAGTATGACAGGCAAATTCCTGTACCATTCCATACTTTTACAACAACAGATGCTGGAGGGTATGTGACCACAAGGGAACTGTACTGCACTCTTGGTGGGAGTGTAAACTTGTTCAACCACTTTGGAAAGTATTATGGAGGTTCCTCAAAAGACTCCACATAGAACTCCCCTATGACACAGCAATCCCACATTTGGACATTTACCCAAAAGATCACAAACAAGACGGTACTAAAACTACCAGCACAATTATATTTATTGCAGTATTGTTTAAGATAGCTAAGATATAAGACCAACCCCGATGCCCCTCATCAGATAAATAGATCAAGAAAATGTACTATTTATACCAATGAAATTCTATGCCTCCATAAGAAAGAATGGCATCGCCCAATTTGTTAGAAAACGGAAAGACTTGGAAAAAGAAATTGTTAAGTGAAGTAAGCCAAGTCCAAAGAAACATAGGTCCCAGAGTTTCCCTAATTTTTAATAGCTAATATATGTCTGGGATATACACATATGACCAGATAAGATGTTGTTAAGGGAAATCAATCCCCAAATAGGAACACAAGTGTTTTTTTTCTTTATTGCTATTGTTCTAACGTACTTATAACAGGCTATGTGATTTTTTTGTTTCTTTATATGTTCCTCCCCCATGCTATAACCCCTGTTTTCACTGTATTTGAATTTGGTGTGCCCACCTCTTGTATATAAGCTCCTGTAATTTGGGGAGGGGAAGGAAAAAAACAAAATGCTTAAATATGGATTCAGGTTGACCCATTGTAACAATGAGATGCACAAGACACTATGTTGAAAACTGAACTTTACGATTTAGGCAGGGGAACGGGGGAGGGGAGTGTACTTGTAGAGGTTGGCGGGAAGGGACGGTAGAGGGAAAATAAAGGAGGAGGTAACAATGCTTGTTAGGAAATGTACTCATTACTTGCTCATGTAAATGTGACCTCTCTGTACAGTATTTTTAAAATAAAAAATATGAAAATGTTCTGAGATGAAAGAGTTTATTTCTTTTATTTTACTCAGATAATATGGTTAACAACGAAATTAATGCAAAACACTGATATGAAGGCATTTTGAATGAATGTGTGTGTGCACGTGCACGTGTTCTCATGCACTTGCATGTATGTTGGTGTGCTCACAGTTTGAAAAATGGGCTTAAAAGTCTTGCTAGTCCTTTCCTCTCTAGATTGATGAGCTACTATATGAGCTACATCTCCATTCCTGGCCCTTTGCTAGCTCATTGAAATTTTTGAAAAATAATCTCATGAATGTATTTTGCCCTGACTGGCTTCCACTGTTATCCACAGATCTCTGGCTCCTGAGTAAATAGGCCGAGTAGTTAGGATTACAGTTGTGACCAACCAGCACAAGGCTTTCAGAATAATTTTAAAAGTAGAAGAAAGTTTACTTCACGGGGGCCTCTTTTATCATCTCCTACTTCTAAAGCATTTTGGAGTTATTATTTGTGAATTTTTTTTGTTTTTTGGATTCTTAAGAAATTAAGTGATGATATTTAAAGTTTAGTACTTTGTAAAATGGATCCTGGAAAAATGGGACAGAATATATTTGTCTCTTTTATAAGCTCAGCTCTGTGCATGATAACCCAATGTCACCAACACTGTCTGTGTTGAAGACAAAATGTAACAGAAAACAATCACCTTAGGCAATAATTGCTATGGTATTATTTCTTCGACAATATGAACATTGAATAGAGTGTAAGAGAATGGAGAGATTTTACCTACCTTTTTTGAATTGCTGAAAGACTTTTGGAAACTGACTCATTTCCTTCCTCACAGTGTGTGTTTGGGCCATGCACTTACTGCCTTTACTTACAATTTTTCCCAACACTAAAATGGTAATAACATTAGCATTATAGAAAATGTTATCTTAAGAATTAAGGAAAATAAAACTTGTGAAATACTTAACATAAACCTCCATGAATGAGTTTTGAGTTTAGCCAGCAGTTTTTTTTTAAATACTAAAAAGAATGCAATAAGTATTACAGAAACCATTGTATATAGTGAGCAAACAGAAGTAATGTTATCTATTGATCATGCTCTTTTTCCAAGGAAGCCAGGTGGATTATTTCTCATGCTGTAAATCAAACTTGTTATCTTATGTCTTGATAGTGTAAAAATATCAGGACAAAATAATGAAGGAATGTTGTAGACTGAGGTGAAGTCCATATGAAAATGTTCAAAACTGATAAAACATAAAAGTATCTGAGCATTATATTGTGTTTTACATCATTTAAGTTACATTGCAAAGTTAAGAAAGACTTAGAAGAATGGATTCTCTTTTTGATTTCCTATCATAGGTCCTTGGATGAACTCTTTCCTCATTCTTGTAAAGGCATCATCAGATGAGGGGAAATATATTATTTTTTGTTTGCTTCTGTCCATTTATTCTTCATTTGACATCTGAACTACTTGAGACTGAAAGAAAACAAGGAAATTAGACACGTAGTCTTTGGAAAGAACAATCAATGTGAAATAAATAAAATGCATACAGCCTTGTAAAAGGTCTGACTAAAGTGAGTTATATAGTCCCAAGCATAAACAGAAAATCATTAAGCAATATCATGTTATTTAAAATTGAAAATGTTAGGAGTTGCTTAATATTGTTCCTTTCTAATACCTTGAATTAATTATTGATTTTGTATAGAAAGATTGAAGATGAGATTAACAAGAAACTTGATTAAAAGTGGACAAAAGTTCTGAATCGACATGTTCTCCTTAAAGCCCTGAAAATTTCCAGTGGGTTTACAAAGTTCTTTAATACCACTTCTATGCTGGTTTAATTCTTTTTGAGCAGAAGTCATTAGAGAAATGTAACTCAAAATTACTTTGATACTACTTCATAATTATTGTAACTTTTATCAAAAAAATGAAAGGAATCAGGTGTGGTGGTAAAGGCTTTTAATTCCAAGCACTTAGGAGGTTGGATTTAAGTCTAAGGCCAGTCTGGAGTACTGAAGATAATAAAAACATGCCCTTTATTACCTTTTAACAAAGGTAATAATGCTGAAAGTGTGGAGAAAAGGAAATTTTCTACACTCTTCAACAAAATGCAGGTTAGTATTCTCCTTGTAGAAAGTAATACGCAGCTTTCTAAAGAACTCCAATGTTGAAATATCATCTGCCCCACCAATCATGTGATTATTTCTCTATGAGTAACTCAAATATATCTGCAGTCCATTGTACTTATCATTCACAACATCAGCCAAGATATAAATCGAAGTTCAGTGTTCAACTACAGACTAATAAAGCAACTGTGGCACATGCACGAATACCTTTTTCTGTTTCATCCTTAAAATAGCAAGAGACTTCTCCCATTAGCCACAACTTACAATGAACTGAAAGATGTATTCTAAATGAAGAAAAATATTGTCTTCTGATCTTTGTAAACACACACACACACACACACACACACACACACACACACACACACACATCAACATCAAATATTAAGAGAGAAATTTTTAAAAAGTAAAGCAATGTGGAATTGCTGCATTTAGGTCACAATGTAGAAGATAGTACATATATAGGATGAACCGGTATAGAATTGTAATGTACAATATGAGGATACAGGGGACAAGACTGGCCTTACATGGTTTCTCCTATTTACAATATCTAGTATATGTCTGAGTCAAGCAGAAAAGGTCAGATAAGGTGTGTTAGGGAAATAAACCCTAAAATATTTATTCATTTTTTTTCTTTCATGAGATTGTTTCTAACACATTTTTAAAACTATTTATTTGTTGCTTTGTATGTCCCTCTCACACAGTATAACCCCTGCTTTCACTGTGTTTGATGTCGGTATAATTTGTGGAGGGGAAGGGGAAAAACAAATCGTTTAAATAGGGATACAGTTGGACCCATTGCAACAATGAAATGTACAAATCGTTATGTCGAAAACGAACTTTACAATTTTGGTGTGGTGGGGAAGCAGGGATGCTTGGGGGGCGGGGGGAGGATGGGAAGAGATGGAAAAGGGAAAAAAAGGAGGAGGCTACAATGCTTGATAAGAAATGTACTCATTATTTTGCCCATGTAATTGTAACCCCTCTGTACATTATTTTCACAATAAAAAAAAGGAATGAAGCTAAGTAAGTAGGAGTTGTTCTTCTGAGTAGGGGTTCCTCCTTTTGTTGTGCTTCCTTCAGTAATGGATAAGATGAACATTATTCTTTAAATATACCTGCCTGTTTGCAGAAATAATAACAAACAATATACCAATAATGTTGCATGCTCAATATAGAACAAAATGTCAAATTAAAATACATGATATTATCCTTGGTGTAAACTAATTATTGCAAATAAAGGAAACCATGGGACCTATGTTTCTTTGTCTAGTTTACTTCACTTAATATGATTTTTTTCCCAAGATCTTCCATTTCCTTAAAAATGAGGTGGTACCTTTCTTTCTGATGAAAGCATAGTATTGCATGTACGTATACCTCTCTGTTGTGTGTGTGTGTGTGTGTGTGTGTGTGTGTGTGTGTGTGTGTGTGTGTGTGTGTTTTTCACTTTCTTGATCCATTCATCTACTGAGGGGCATCTGGGTTGATTCCATATCTTAACTAGGGTAAATACTACTGTATTAAAACATAATTGGGCTGGTAGCTTTAGTGTGGCCTTGTTTGTGGTCACTAGGGTAAATGCACAGAAGTGGGATTACTGGGTAATAGGGGAACATTATTGTGTACATCAAGGATAATATTAAGAGTTGAGCAGAATTGCTCAATATCTATGTACATAAGACTCTATAAGGTGATTCAAAGTTAAATCAACAAATGTTGATATAACGTTTTGTTGTTCCTAATATACTACGTGGTTTGTTTTTACCCTTTTGTGTTTTCCCCACCTATGGTTTATTGCCTGAAGACACTGTATTTTAATCTGATGCCCTGGGTATTGTAAATATGTTGATCTTAACTTGGGAATGGAAAGAGAAAAAACTAAATGGTGAGACAAATGACAAAGGAGTAACCTATGAAACTGTGATACTCACAAGACAATATGTTGGAAATAATCTTGGGGGGGGGCGTTGGCAGGGAAGAGGGAAAAAATTGGAGAAGGGGTAACAAGTTAGAAAAGAAATAAATTCCTTACCTTACTTGTGTAAGTATAACCCCTCTGTACTTTACCTTAACAATAGAATTTAAATAAAAAATAAAATATATGAGTGCAACAATACAGGAGATAGGAGAGGGGGGAAATACTGTAGTATAGTGCAGTAAAACAGCTGTGGAAACCAGAAATTTTACTTTTACATAGGAAGGAATAAACTAGCACACAGATTTTCAGCCTTACGTGTCATTAAAAAGGGAAAACAAAATGCACAATCAGCAAACCAATAGAGATAAAATAGAAAACTAAGCAGTTGAATGGATGACTTGGACCAAGAATAACAAATAACACAAGCTGGTAAGTTTAAAAAATATTACCCATAATTCTATTAAATGTTGTTTACATCACAATTTGTTAGCACTATAATTCAAATCACAGTTTAATAATATATCATTTTTATAATGTTATTTATTTTTGATTTCTTAATATAGAATGTTTGATATATAATTTTAATTTTAGCAGCTACAGAAAAGAAGAAAGTGAAACTAATTTTAATGATATATTTCATGAATTGTAAAATTGAGAAACATTAAAATTTAAAGAAATAATTTATCACTATTGTTTTATTTCTGTGAATTAATGTAATAATTCAAAGTGTATTCTACACTTAACACTCATCTTAACATCAAATAATAAATTATTGCACATGACTCGGTTTTATGTGGAAGGATTCAGCACTGCGGTAAAATTCACACCACACAATACACGAAGGAATGACCCCTCTCATCTAGTTTAAGTTGTGGAAATTTGATTTCTACATGAATGTTAAATTCCTGTCTAGTTGACATCTATACAAGTATATAGAATTATATGCACAAAGAGTACTTCAGATGATACTTAAAAGTCATATTCATTAATTAAATTTTTATTATTTTGTACCAAATAAATATTTATAGAGAGACTGAATTTCTGAGTAAAGATGGTGTATGTGGGCCAGATTATGCATATTCATGCTTATTTTATGGGCCAGATTATGCATATTCAGGCTTATTTTATATTCCTGATATTGTTTCTACAGTTAGATTTAATTTTCCATAACTGGGTGAAGTGTATTATATTGGATATATGAAAGTAATTCTTTGCCATTAATCCTTTGCCAGTTGTCTAATACTAATATAATTTATCCATGCATTAGAAGTAATGGAAATAACAACAGATATAAGCAAGATAAATCAGTCTGAAGTAGAAAAGTATTTTCACCTTTATTTTGATAGCTGGTCCTACAGAATATTCTTGGGAAAATGTGCCCCATGCTGGCCACAACTGCAGAATATTATGGTTTGACCTATCATAAGAGAAGGAAGGATGGGGAACCTCCCTTCCAAAAGTCTGCCCCGAGAGATGTGATCTGCTTTATGGTGGTTACTTGAAAATGAACATTTTTCACAGTCAACCTTGAAAAGCCATCTTGATAGACCATTTCTGTAAGTGGATTACTACAAAGTTGTTAATGGCTTTGTAAGATTGCCAGATTGCCTCATTTTGAGACAATTTAACAGGAATTTAGTCACCTGTTCTTTGAATCTTTCAGGGAAATTCCAATTGACCCTAGGCCAGGGAATCATTGGGGCCCAGAGAAGCTACTACCTTGAATAGTAATCCTAGACCTCTGAAAACACACACACACACACACACACACACACACACACACACACACACACACACACACACACACACATACAAATAAAACAATCAAACAAACAAAAAATTCCAGTTAGTACAGCCAGTCAGGGCTGGTATCACAGCCAACTTGAAGTCAGGCAAAAAAAGAGAAGCTGAGAGTTATTTAGTTGATAACTAATATATTTTTTATGAGGCCGACTGATATGAGACCCCAGAGAGAGGGCCAGGAAGACTGATCAGAGAAACTAAAATTGGTCACACAAAGATTGGAAAATAAAATTCCTTGCAGAACAAATAAATCATAGTAAGCCTGCACAAGAACAAGACAGCAGACCAAATTCCAGAAATGCACATTTTCTTAGAGGTCAGCTTAATGAATTAGCAATGGAAATATTTGAATTCTGAAATATTTGACCACATGTGGAAGAAGGCTGAAGAGAAAGAAAATGCCATCACTCTGTTAGGAGGTCCAACATCACATTAGGAAGTAATCAAGCACAGATTTATAATAAAAAGAGTAAATAATTATTCCAAATGAGGGCTTCATTTGTTTTGATCTAACAGTTCTTGATTTAGGTGCTAGCAATTACCATACATTTATCCAGTCCCACAGCTGAGTTAATATTGACCACAGTAGTCCCACATGAAGGAAAAGAAAAATTTATAAATGTCTGATGAAATGAGTAGAGGGTGAAGTAATCTAATAATGATATCTGAGGTTTATAAACAGGTGATGAGGTGGATTTTCTTTTCTAAAAATCCCCCATTTTTAGCCTGGTGCCAGTGGCTCACAGATGTAACCCTACCTACTCAAGAAGCTAAGATCTGAGGATGGCGTTTCAAAGCCAACCTGGGCTATTCTATCTACTGCAAATAGAATGATTTGGTATCTTATGACAAAAGGTTCATATTTGCAGAAACAAATACCAGCAGTGGTAACTTTTTTTCCAGTCCTTGAACTCTGGGCCTGGGCCCTGAACATGGTTGTTCTGGTAGCTTTCATGTGAGCTTGTTTGTTATTTATTGGATTACTGCCAATGAGGGTAATTACTGGGTCTAAAGGGAGATCTATGTTTAGTCTTTTCAAGAAACTCCGTACTGCATTCCACAGTGGTTGAACAAGTTTAGTTTCCCATCAACAGTGTAATAGAGTTCCCAATTGGTTACATTCATGCCAGCATTTTCTATTGCTAGTTTTCTTGATAATGGCCGTTCTAATTTCCCTTTTTAGATTTTAATGTTTTCACAGTAGAGTTCCTTCACATTTTTAGTTAAATTAATTAATTCCTAGTTTTGTTGTTGTTTTGTTTTGTTTTGTTTAGATTTGATTTTGAGGCTAATGAGGTTGTATTTTGGATTTCAGGTTGGTTCTTCCCTTTGTCGGTAACACAGAAAAACTACTGATTCTTGTCGGTTTTATACCGTGCTACATAGCTGAAGGTTAGCATCACCTTTACTAACTTGAGGGAGGAAACTATAAGGACTTTTAAATACAGGATCATTTCATCTGTAAAAAGGGATAGTTTTACTTTTTCCCTATTTGTATCCCCCTTTTTTTTCTCTTTCCAATTGCTCTTGCTAGAAAGTCCGCTACCATTTTGAAGAGTAGTAGAGACATCCTTGTCTCATTCATGATTTTAATGTCTTAATGCTTCCACCGTTAGGTAAATGCTAATTATCTCTATCATAACCATACTCTGTATTATACTGAGGAGTGTTCCATGCATTCCTAGCTTCTCAGACTTTTTTAATCAAAAAGGGGTATTGGAGGTTTTTGAAAGCTATTTCTATATCCATATAGATGATCACATGTTTCTCATCCCTGCTTCTGCTGATGGTTTGTGCTATGGTTATTGACAAGAATTTTGAATCAAATTGTATCCTAGGATGATAATTGATCATACCATCTGGCTTTTTTGTTAGTTACTGAAATTGGCTGGTGAGAATTTTATTAAGAAGTTCTGTATTAATGCTTATCAAAAAGTTCTCTTTCTTTAGTGAGTACCTATGTGATTTGGGGAAGTGTCTAATTCTATCTTCATAGAATGTGTTTGATAATTCCATTTCCCTTTCCATTCCATTGAAGAGTTAGACCTGCGTATTGTAAGTTCTTTGCAGGACCTAATTTCATGGTAAATTCATTGAGTCCTAGCTTTTTCTGGAATGGGAAGTGGTTTATTGACATTTAATTTTCATTACTTCTTATGTGTTACTTCTTACTTCAGATTCAGTATAGGAAAGCATGAATTTCTCCAGGATTCTCCAGATTATTGGCATAAGGTTTTCAAAGTACTCTCTTATAACATTCTCAATTTTGTTTATATCTGTTGTGTTGTCTCATTTTTGTCTCTAATTTTCTCTATTTGAGTGAGTACTCTTATTTTTTTATTATGAAAGTGATATGCAGAAGGGTCGTTACAATTACATAAGTAATGAGTATATTTTTTTAAATGTTAACCCTTCCCCATTTTTCCTGCTTCCCCCAACCCTGACATCCCACTCCCCTAAAGTTGTAAAGTTCATTTCTAACATAGTGTCTTGTGTATATCACTTTTGCTTTGGTTAATCTTTGTCCCACCATTTCTGTGATTTCTCTCCCCTTCCCCAAATCAGATAAACATGTGTAAGACAAAGGGTACAGAAATAAAAAACAGTGAATACAAGGGTAAAAACTAAATAGAAATAACCAAAAACAGCTCACTATACAAGCATCTTGTATCCATTTCTTGGATCTCATTTCGATAAGCATCATTTTATATGGTGATATGCATATTGCTTTTGAGCTATTGTGAATATCGTAGACATATTCTAGTGTTTCCAAAGGAGTGAAAATCGGTGGCCTATGATTCTTTGGGTCTTGCTTGTTTGACTTATTATATTTTCGAAGTGATTCCATTTTCTTACAAATGGGGCAATGCCATTCATTCTGATGGAAGCATAGAATTTTGTTGTGAACGTATATGACATTTTCTTGATCTCTCATGGCTGGCTCATAGGGGAGCTCTATTGAGGAACCTCCATACTTCTTTACAGAGTATATGAACAAGTTTACATTTCCACCAGTACTGTAGTAATGTTCCTTTTTGGCCACATCCCCACCAGCCCAGCATCTGTTATGTTTAGTTTTCTTCATAGTGGTCACTCTAACTGGGGTGAGGTGGAAGCTCAATGTTGCTTTGATTCGCACTTCTTTTATGGCCAAAAATGTTGCATATTTCTTCATGCGTCTATTGGGCATGCATATTTCTTCTTCAGAGAAGTCTCTCTTTACATCTTTAGCCCACTTATTAAGAGAGCTGTTATTTCTTTGAGGATTTGTTTTTATTTGGGGGGGGAGTTAACTTTTGGGGCTCCAAATATATTTGAGATATGAGGCCATAGTGTGTTGCAGAGCAAGTAAAGATCTTCTCCCAATCTGCTGGCTTTTTTATTTACTTATCTATATAAGTTCTCTTCTTAGTCAGATTTGGTATGGTTGTGTCAAGTCTGTTAATTTATTTAAAAAACCAACTCTGTTTTTTTTGTAATTCTTTCTATGTTTTTTTTTGTCTATTTATTTCCGATTTTTAAAAATTTGTTTCTGTCTACTGCTTTGGGTTAGGGCTTGCTCCTGTTTTCAAGTAGTTTGAGGTACATAATTAAAATATTTATTTGGGATTTCCCCAATTGCTTCATGTAGGCACTCAGCGCTATAAATTTTCCTCTAAGTACTGCATTTCCTGTGTCCCAGAGAAGCTAGTATTTTGTGTGTTCTTTTTTGTTAAATTCCAGAAACTTTCAGTTGTTATCTAATCCCTTCAGTGTCCCACTGGTCATTCAGCAATGTGTTATTCAGTCTTCATAGGTTTGACAATTTTTTTTGCTTTAGCTGTTTAATTCTAAGTTTATTATGTTACAGTCTGACAAGATATGGGAATTCAATTAATTTTTCTTTCAATTTGGACAGAATTTCTGAGTGACATAGGATAGGTTCTATTTTGGAGAATCTTCCATGAGCTGCTGTGAAGAATGTATATTCTGATGATGAATGTATATTCCGTAGGTGTCTGTTAGGGCTAGGTGGTCAATGTAGTTATTTAGGTCTGCAGTTTCTTGGTTGAATTTTTCCTGATAGGTCATTAATGGATGACAATGATGTGTTGAGATTTATTTTTATGTTAAGTAATATTTGATTGATGATGTGGAATGCTCCAGGATTAAGGGCATTGATATTTAGACTTGTTATATTCTCCTAATTGAGAGTTGTCTTTATCAATACGTAATGTCTCTTTGTACTAATTTTGACTTAATTCTATTTTATCTTATGTTAGTAATTCTACTGCAGCCCGTTTATGGTGTCCATTTGCTTGAAAATTTTCCTTCCAGCCTTTCAGTTTGAGTATGTGTTTGTTTTTGTCAATAAAATATGTCTCTTGTAGATGCTAGATGGATGCGACTTGTTTTTTGTTACTACTATTTAATCTATGTCTTCTATTTGGAAATTTAAGTCCATTGATGTAGAGAGCTAAGACTGAGAATTGCCTGATAAGTCCTGCTATGTTATACATCTGCTGTTAGGAGCTGTGCCTCATCTACTCTTAATATATTTACTTTGTTCTCTCATAGGGAGCATTTTACGTAATCAGTTCCTGTTCTTCTTGATCTTCTCTATGTAGGATATATTTGATTAACTTCTATCCTGCTGATTTGGTGGAGATACATTGTTTTAAGTTGCTTTGTAATGAAATATTTTTATATTTCCTTTAAATGTAAAGGAGTTTGGCTTGAGACCGTATTAATGATTGGTATTTGTTTACCTTTAATGTTTGTTATATATCATGCCAGGCTCTCCATTTTTGCCATATCAGCTAAAAAATCTGTATTTAATCTCACTGTATATTCTTTATAAATAATCAGTCTTTTCTCTGTAGCAGCTTTAAGAATCCTTTCCTTGATCCTTAATGATCCTCTAATGGATTATGATAAAGTGGTTGATTTTTCAGTGCTAGCATTCTCTGTTTGTTGTTCTAAAAGTTTCTCTTTTCTTCAGAAAGGCAAAAGCTCCATTTCTTTCTTTTCCACTAAGAAGTAGAAGCAAAAAAATGAGTGAGTCAATAGAATCCAAACAATTTTACTTACATTAAGCATTTGTTGTTAACTTAGATTGTGATTAAGATTTGGTTTCTGGTTAAAAGGGGTTGAGAATAGAGTAAAGAAACGGATTAAACTTGTGGCTCACGCCTATTATCCTAGCTACTCAGGAAGCTCATTTCTGAGGATCACAGTTCAAAGCCATCCCAGGCAGGAAAGTCTGTGAGAATTTTATCTCCAATTAACCACCAGAAAACAAGAAAGTGGTGCTGTGTCTCAAGAGGTAAAGTGCACACCTTGAGTTAAAGAACTCAGGGATTGTGCCCATGCCTAGAACTCAGGGATAGTACCCAGGCCCAGAAATGATGCCCCACTACCAACAAAAAGGAAAAAAATGGGATAAATGTTTAGTAAATTTGAACTTATTTTAGGTTCTAGGAATTCAGGAAAAGATATTAGAAATACATTGTACTTCCATTATCACAGCTTTTCCTGAATGTTCCAGTTAGGGCTCAGATTAGAAAAATAACAAAATATTGAGCAAACTATTTTAAGAAAGATGAGTTGAATCAAAGAAGGGATTAATAAATCTAATATATTTGTGTGGCTTTTAGAATCCAAATGCAATTGGTTCTAGGGTTAGGGTTACGTTTCTAATTTATGAACTAATGAATTAAAGGCACAATTCTTTCATTCTTACAAACCAAGACAGTCACGATTTTGAAAACAAATTTAATTTTCTACCTGAAAATGTGTCTTAAAATAGTTTCCAACCAGGATTAAAGAATAGTGAACAGGGTGTCGTTTATTAAAATTAGGTAAGTTGATGATAAAGTTTTCAAAAATATCCAAAGACAATGGATAAAAACTCAAACATGTTATTGGGAAAACAGACATTCTACTTGCTCTAGCCGGGAAATTTGTGTGTGTGTGTGTGTGTGTGTGTGTGTGTGTGTGTGTGTGTGTGTGTGTGTGTGTGCACCCACCACAGGCCTTCAAATCAGGCCTGGGTCTTGTCATCAGCTTATTCTATGCAAGTATGGCACTAAAATTCGTAGCCATAGGTTTTCTTCTGGCTTTTTAGTAGTTAATTTGCGATACATATCTCATAGATTTTCCTGTCAGGACTTAATCTTCTGATCCCCAGCAATCCTTGTGTTAGTGTTTCTGTGAGTGCTACCACCACAAAGTGACAGTTCATTAAACTGGGAGCAATATGTAGTACTTTTACTAGATACAAAGTAACCTGTTCATTAATGTGGAAGTAACAGGATCACATTAGATTGCCTTCAAACACATTGTTATAATGAGTTTAACTGAAGCCAAAAACATAATAAAAAACTATTAGCCACAATGTATGAAGTAGCACATATTGATGATGTAGAATATGTACAATGAATTAAATCCTGAGTCAAAAGTCTTTGCTGGGTTTGCAGCAAAGAAATAGAGAGTCATTGAAATGAAGTCCAAACTGGAGGCCTGTAGTGAGCAGCAGAGCATCTGCTTAGTGTGTGTCCAACCCCCAGGACCATAAAGGAGTAGAAGAAAGTGAAAGTGTAGGAGAAAGAGGAAAGGAAAGGATGAGGAAGGGGTAAGAAAGGAGGAAGGGCATAGCAGGAGGGAGAAAAGGAGGGGAGAGGGAAAATAGAGGGGAGGAGAGAAGCAAGAGGGGTACATTACCCTGGGGAAGCGGAGCAGGAGAGGAGGCAGTAGGAGGAAGTTAAATGCAATATAACAACAAGAATTGTTGGAAAACGTTTTGCATATGTGATCTGCATGTGCATGGCAGGATTAATTTCTAATCAGAGAGAGATAGCACAGTGACAATATGCGTATTTACTTGTTGCTCGGTTATTTTATTCATTCTTCAGTGAGAAATTCAGATGAAATCCTGAGTTTGGTGTTTTACAGAACACGTCAGAATTTCTTTTTCATGAATCAAACATGGGAAAGAACTAAATGCAACCTCCCTTAATTCAGAAAGAAAGTCTTAGTGGATGCTTTTCGGTTTTTTTTTGTCTTTTCTTTTATGTGCCAGTTGTTCAGTGCTCCAAGGCTGTGCCCTGGAGCCCTTTCCAAGTCCCCATGTGAGCATCCATTCCTGTAGTCTCTGTGGTTGTGGGTGCCTCTTCAGATCACCCGTTGAGAAGTGTGGCCCCTTCCCTTGCAGTGGATGTGCAGTGAGTGTATGTGTGTGCATACTCCCCAGCATTGTCAGATGAGCTGCGCCCACCCTGCCCACCTAACTTCCCAGTCTCATTTTTTCCATTTCACCCAGGAGCTGGCAGCCATGGGGCTGGAATTGAGTCCACTGATGCCCTCTCCTCCATTTGTGCTGGCACTGCTCTGCAGTGGTCCTGGGTGCGAGTGCCATCCCAGGGAGACTCTGTTATTGGGTCACTGCCTACACCCATGTGTATGGGGTGGGGGGACACTATGTTTGTACACTGTACAGTCCATGTGAGAAGGAAGGCTGGGCCTTGGGGCCAGGCAGCTCAACCTTGGTTCACCTCATCAGTCTTTAAGTTCATCTGGGGACTGGAGCCATGTGCTAGTCCCTCTGCCAGTGGGCTTGTGAAAGCTGCAGAAGCTCAGCAACTTGGATCCCCTTCATCATCTCTATGGGCCTCCATTTTCTGGTCCCTGTGGACTGGGGTACAGGGCCATCCCTGCATATGCCCATCACTGCCAGAGGAACCTGGACTTGCACAGTATTAGCTGCAGCACCGGGGGCACGAAGTCCCTTTGGGTTTGCTGTGTAACCTCCTCCGTCGTCCTTCTGGTCCACATGGGCTCAGCTCTGGGTGCCATTCCAAGGATGCTCTTTTTGGAGTCAATGGCTCACCCTCTACCATCGTTGGTCTCCAAAGCAGGGGAATGGATTTGGCCTTGGCAATGTAGGCTGCACAGGTGGAAAGCAGAACTAGGGGTCTTCCCTGCCTATCCCCATAGCTTTGGCACCTGAGTCTGGATTACTTGATTTGATCAATGATGGAACCTTGTTGGCTACAGCCTACTGCAACAAGTGCTGCACTTGCTGCAGCACCAATGCGGTGTCTTAGACCCCCTCAGGGACACCACATGGATATCTGATAGGTCTAAATGGGCTGGGTGTGGGTTTCATCCAAGGATTTCATTAGGAAGTGCTATTCCCCTTCATGGTACTGTAAGCAAGAGGTGCCACATATAATTTCTACTGTCTAACATTTTCTTTCACTGAGATAAACAGAACTGAGAAATATAAATAAGTTTTATAAAAACAAAATATATAACTTATATCACTTCAACCTGTTAAAACACTGTAATATTATTATCCAGTAGGAATTCTCTCTGCAATTACTTATTTTACTTTTGAATGTAACTAATACAATATATTTTGTGTGTATTTTAGTATTCTAGGATAACTTCATTTGCACTACTTACATACAATTTTTTTTTCAAATTCTGAGATTTAATCATGTGTTTTTTGGATAAGAGTTTTTTGTACTTTTATTTCCATTTGCCATTATGGCCTTATAAATACAAACAATAAAATCCATTCTTGCTAGTTTAAAGTTTAATAATTTTAGACTAGATCCTCAAGGATATATCATTATATATCATACGGTAATGTGTATCAATTTGTTTAAAACTGCTCCATAGAATAATAATAATTCAGGCAGCGGCCACTGAATCTGGCATGCTTGTCCCTCTGGTGAAGTAGGATCCCAGTGGGAGCCTGCCCAATTCAGGCCCTTGTGGGCACCTTGCCTGGGACTGTGGGAGAAGATCAGGATGCACCTGCTGTTGGGCTAGGGAAGCAAAACTGAGGCTGCTGAATGAATGACACAGTGCCACTGACTCACATCTAGCACCCACCTGCCCCACGGAATTGGGTCCTGAGGATCAGCCTCTGGGAGCACACACACCATGTGGACAACCCAGGAAGGAGTGCAGACCGAAAAGAAGTCACTCTATGGATCAGCTTGTACAGTATTTATCCTTCGTGGAGCAGGGAACGATTCTGCTCCACTGTGGGGAGAAGACAAAAAAGACAGGCCCAGGAGGGTTGATACCAACTTTTGTATTCAGGCTGGCAAGGAAACTTTCCTCCATGCACTCTCCAGCATGCTCAGGAAGCCCTTCTATGCTCCTTGTCCATGGAGTAGCGGCCAGGGACACACACATCCGGTATTCCTGGCTGTTCTTTTGGGTTTGTATGTTAATTTATACAGAGAGCCCCTCCCTCAGACAGCAGAGTTATATTGTGGATTTTGTTAAACATTCTGCATCTGAGCATTCCCAGTGTTTGGTTTTTGTATTGTTGCTTAAAAATGCGTTGTGAAATTTGTGTTTTATGTGTTGAGTTGTGGGAGGAGGAGACAGATTATGAACATAGTTTCCGACAAGCCTTTCATCTACAAAAGAAAACAGATTCTCTCTAAAATGCCTTTCAGGAAATAAATTTTAGGGGGGGAAAAAGGCTGTTTTCTCATGAGATCAAAATGTGCTATTTTTATATGCATATTTTATGGTTCAAAATACAATTAAGTAATTTACTATCTAGTAACAATTTTCCAGACCTAAGACTTAAATGTCATGGGAGCTAGAGGCAGGATTTTTTTTTTTTATAACTTTATCCAAAGGGAGGGAAGAAAGTTAAAATCCATAGATTACTTTGTAGAATCAAAGTGGTAATACAAAATGAGAATCACAATAAACTTCTCTGCTATTCAAGGTCTTTCATTGTTCCATATGAATTTTTGGATTACTTCTATTTCATTGAAGAATGAGATTGGGATATTGATAGGTATCACATTGAATTTGTATATACCGTTGTGAATATTGCCATTTTCATGAGGTTAATCTTCCCAGTCCAGGAGCATTCGAGGTTTCCCACTTCCTTAGTTCTGCTCTTATTTTCTTTTTCAGGTTGTTAAAGTTTTCATCATAGAAGTCCTTCATCTCTTAAGTTAACTCTTAGGTATTTTATTTTTTGTGCAGCTATTAAAAAGGAATTGCTTTCCTAATTTCAGCTGCACTCTTATTGTTTTTGGAATAACGGACAGGCATTGAATTCTGAGGGTTAATTTTATACTATGCTAGTTTGCCAAAGTTTCTGATCAGCTCAAGTAATTTGAGAGTTGAGTCCATGCAGATCTTTAAATACAAGATCATGTCATTTGCAATGAGGAAGAGTTTTACTTCATCTTTCCCTATTTGGATTTCCTTTAAGTTTGCATCTTTTATTATTGCCCCAACTATCATTCTAATACTAAGTTGAAGAGTAGTGGAGAGAGCAGATATTTTTATCTCATTCCTGAATTTATAAGAAATGGCTTTAACTTTTCACCATTAAGTATGTACTAGCTGTATGTTTGTCAATCCTTAGCAGAAAAAACAGTACTGGAGCAATATCATTTCCAAATTTCAAACTCTATTAAAAAGCTATAGTAAAAGAACAGCATGGCACAAAAACAGACCTGAGGACCAATGCAATAGGAATGAAGACTCAGAAATGAACCTACTGACTTATGACCAACTAGTCTTTCACAAGGGGCTAAAAAAAAAATACAATGGAATAAAGACAGCCTTTTGAGTAAATTGTGTGGGCAAAAGTGGTTAAACTCCACTAGAAAACTAAAGCTATATCTCCCTGCATGAGAGTCAACTCCAAATGGATCAAGACCTCAAAATAAAAGACACCATGAGAACATTACATGAAGGAGTAGGAGAAACTCTAGGGCTTTTTAGCCCAGGAAGAAATTTTCTTAATAGAGAGCCAGAAACAAAAGTAATCAAAGAAATATTGGACAAATGACATTGCATGAAACATCAGAGCTTCTGCAAGGCAAAGGACATAGCTAGCAATATCAATAGAAAGCCTATGTTCTGGGAGAAGATATACACAAGTCATAAAATGGACCAGGTCTTATCTCTAAAATATACTTAGGAGTCAAAAAATTAAATCTCCCCAACAACAAATCCTCAAAGAAACAACTGCTCGATAACTAATTGGGCTAAAGACTTACAGAGAGATTTCTCAGAAGAGGAAATAAAAATGGCTATTAGACACATGAAGAAATGCTAAACTTTTCTAGAAAAAAGAAATGCAAATCAAAACAAGATTGAGGCTGCACCTCATTCTAGTTTGAATGACTATAATCAAGAAATATAACAATAGTTGTTGGAGGGGATGTGGCTAAAAGGGAACCCTACTGCATTGTTGATGGGAGTGCAACCTTCTTTAACCTCTTTGGAAAGCATTATGGGAGTTCTTCAAAAGACTCCACGTAGAGCTGCCCTATGACCCAGCAATCCCACTTTTGTGTATTTACCCAAATGATCACAAAGTAGGTCATTCCAAAGCTGCCAGCACAACCATGTTTATTGCAGCATTATTCACCATAGCTATGATATGGAACCAACCTCAATGCTCCTCAGTAGATGAATGGATCAAGAAAATGTGATATATATATATATATATGTATATATATATATATACATATATATATATATATATATATGGAGAGATAGAGACAGACATACATACAGACAGAGAGAGAGAGAGAGAGAGAGAATGGAAATCTATTCCTCCATCAGAAAGAATGACATTGCCCCATTTGTTAGGAAATGGAAAGACTTGGTAAAAATGATATTAAGTGAAGTAATCCAGGCCCAAAGAAACATAGGTCCCATGGTTTCCCTTGTTTGCAAGGACTAGTACATGTCTAGGACAAACAGAGAAGATCAAATGCTACGAATATGACCATATAAGATGATGATAAGCCTTTTCTGGCTGTGGTTAAGTCCACCTTCCAAGTGGATCAGTAGTCTTCAAGGCATCTTGGTCATGAACTGTGACTTGGGTTATCCAGTGGTGGTTGGAACCAGGCCAAGGAAAGGACAAAAGCACTTCCAGGACATGGCTTCTTAATTCCCAATGCAACTAGGATTGCAAGCAGAATTTCTCTGAATTTGACTCCAGAAAACAATCACTGAACCAAAAGGCAAGGTCACTAAACACCTATCCTCCTCTCCCCATTCTCTCCTTTCTTCCTCCTTGAGAAAGTACAAAATAATTTTGCAGGTTTTGGCACACAAAATTGCCCACCACCTCCCCTGGTAAACTAGGTTTCAAGTCACTAAGTCATGTAAACGGATAATGTGACACTCATTTTTCTGGACATCATCTTCAGATTATTTGATACTTTAATTGGTTATTGTTGGTGGTTGTGGTAGGGGGCCTGAACTCTGGGTCTGGGTGCTGTCCCTGAGCTTTTCAGTTCAAGGCTCGTGTTCTACCACTTGAGCCCAGCACCATTTCCACTTTTCTCTGCTTATGTGGTGCTGAGGAATTGAACCCAGGACCTAATGCATGCAAGACTCTGAATCTCCTTCCCGGCCCTAATGTTTAATTCTTTAAAATTTATTTTTGTCAGTCATAGGGATTGAAATCAGGACCAGGGTGTAACATATCCCTGAGTTCTTCAGCTCCAGGGAAGCACTCTACCACTTGAGCCACTGTGCCACTTACTGTTTCTAGATAAGCGACTCTCAGACTTTCTTGCTAGGGTTTGCTTGGAACCGTGAATTTTAAAATTATTTTTTCTTCTACTTGTTTATTGGAACATTACAGTTTTTCTGAAATTTAAAGTTTTCTGTAAACCTTTGTTTTCAAGTAATCCAACAGCATTAAATAATACATTTAGAAGCTGTAGAACATCCTTTTTGAAATTCTTATGTTAAGATGAAATTCTTATTCTTTGTGGGAAAATTCCATTAAAGTCCAAATGGGAAATATGCTCATTTCAGCAGCCTTGAGTCTCCTTCCTATTTTTTTTCTCTCTACTATCTTTTCTTGTTCTGGAACAAGTGTCATGGACTGTTCAAACATTCAAAGGAAGCTTATTCCATTAATTTTATAGAAAAGGAGTGCGGCCTGCCTGCATCTCAAGGAAACTTTGAGTAGGTTAATCAGAAAATTCACACCAGTGAATTTTCAAAGTTATTTTGATAATTTTTTAAAAAATTCATTAAAAAGGTTCAAAATAGCAAGAATAAAATCAATATTCTGCTTTCTAAGAATGTTTGCTTTCACTATATTTGATGTCAGTATAACTTGTAGAGGAGATGGGGAAAAACCAGTTGTTTAAGGATACAGGTGGACCTGTTGCAACAATGAGAAGTACAAGTTGTCATGTCCAAAACGAACTTTACAACGTTGGTGCGGGGGGGGGGGGCTGGGGGGGGAGGAAGGAGAAGGATTGGGATTAGGGGGGGAGGGGGGAGGCTGGGAAGGGATGTGAAGGGTAAACAAAAGAGGAGGCTGCAATGCTTGGTAAGAAATGTACACCTTATCCTGCCCATGTAACTGTAACTCCTCTGTACAGTATGTTCACAAATAAAATTAAATTAAATTAAAAAAAAAAAAAGAACTCCAAGAAAAGGAAACAGAAAAAAAAATGTTTTAAAAGCTAGTATGTCAACAAAACACATTCTATTCTTCCAAGATTCCATGGTGAATAATTTCTCTTTTATCATAACCCTGACACTGACCTCTCTCTTCAAACTTGTAGCTTTATTCAGTTTTCTTGTTCCAGCTTTCATTTTGGTACCAGCATCCGTAATCTCCTTTTAGTATTTCACAATGAAATTCCATTTGTTGTTAGAAAGCTCAATTAATATTGCCAAAAGCAGGCTCATGAGTATATCACAGAGCATAAACTATTGAATATCATTAATGTGATCCTATGCAGCTATTCCACCAATTAATATAAGTACCACATAAATTGCATCTTCATATAACTTTTAAAATACAAAGTAGTTACATATCTATGTCATAAAATAATTCAGACCACTAGTAGAAGAGATTAAGTTAAACCTTTTATATCATCCCCAAAAATTTTTGTAAAATTTTCTTTTCTCATTAACATTTACCTTAGGGCCTTCTTTTCCTAGCAACAAGTTATAAGTCATGTCCTTGGATTTTATTCATCTCTGAGTAACGTCTTTTCTTTCCACTGCCATTTAGACCCTCGTGTTAAATACCTGAGGAATTACTTGTCCAGTTGTGCCTGCAAGAGGAATATCCAAGTCGACTGTCTGTAACCACTCATCACTTACTTTGTTTGGGGATGGGGTATCAGAGACAGGGTTTCAGGGATCAGGTGGCTGGAACCATGGTATTATGAATTATGGGTAGCAGAAAAGAGTAGTAGAGACTAGGATACCAGGGAAATGGTAATTGTGACTGTAATTGCTGAGTTGCAGTGACAGGAAATTGGGTAGCAGCAACAGCTAATACAGACATACAAAACTGTTTAGCAAGGACAAGAAAGCATCGAAAAAGTGAAAGAGTAAAAGTTGTGAGGGATTGTGGGGCACAATCAGGGTAACAAGGTCATGGGTGTGAAAATGGGTAGCCAGCACTATGGTAGAATCAACTGGAATGGTGGGCTGATGTGGTTCAAAGCTCTGGGTGTGCCTCTCCAGTTTTGGCTGTTAGATCTTTAGGGAACTACCTCTAGAAGCTCATTATCAGCTTGTTGTGTTCAGGCACGTGCCATCCATAAATACCTACTCCAAGTAGATTGCATTCTTTGACACCAGCTATATTATCTTTGCCCTAAGGATCCTGAGAGACCACACTCCACAATGCTTCAGAACACGCTCCACATAGTGAGTTGCAATCACCTCAAACAACTTTTGCTGCTCCTCTCCAGTGTCAATTATCATGATAGAAAGGGATCTGAGATGTGCTCAACAGCAATGTTCTGAGAAGCTGCCAATTTCTACCCTGGCATTCTGGGAGCTCCTTAGAAATGGGCAAGAGCACTTGTTGATGCTCCTCCAACTTCTCTCTTTGGCTCTGGACAGCCAGACTGTTCTACCTCAGATGGGATACTCTCATGTCCAGGTGGCCTCAAACTTACTCTTTCTTCTTTATCTAGGTGGTCATCACCTTCAGCTGCCTCTCCTTTTCCCTCCAGGTAGCTTACTTCATTTCCACATCCTTTGAATTCTGCTTCTTTTCAACCTGTGGCTTTCACACCAAGCCCTTCCACTTTCTCATCTATCTCTCTAGCTGTTAATCTGGCATAATAGGCTACGTGTAACTTCTGTATCTGTTTATCAAGATTCGAGCTGGAATCCAAGCTGGTACTAGCTAACTGAGAACATGGGAAGCATCTTAAATACTCCCCTGCCATTCACTGCTCATTGAGAAAGATGCAAATGTGTTGTGGTCAGTCTCTACTTCTCCATTTCTGGTTCATCAGAATAAAGTGAAGTTACAATGGAGCTACCAGACAGTTGGCATAATTAGTATAAGCTCAGATTTGTGCTGAAAAACAATCATATTGGATGAAATTAATAATTGATTGATTCAGGGTTTAGAGCTACTAAATTTAGGTAATTATTTGTGACACACCTAGAACCATGGGTTAGGAACAGAACAGTGAAGTAGGTTCAAGATAAGATGGAAAAGACACACCATAGCGATTACAGGAGATGAGAGTGTGAAGGAACTATTGGCATAGGTCCATTTACTATCTTAGGAGTGACCTTGGATAGGAGGCTTTTAGAATAATACCTAAAAGAGAAGGATTACTGGGCACTGTTGGCTCACATCTGTAATCCAAACTACCCAGGAGGGTGAGATCTGAGTATTATGATTCAAATGAAGCCCAGGCAAAAAAAGCTAGAAGTGGTGCTGTGGCTCATGTTGTAGAGCACTAGCCTGGAGCTCAGGGACACTGCCTAGCCCCTGAGTTCAAGATACAGGATCAGCAAAACAACACCAACAAAACAATAATGATAAAAAGAAATAAAAGAAGGACTTAAATATATGTGATGGAATGATGATCCTGTGTAACTGTTTAGGGAACATAAAAGGAGACAAAATTTGGAGCAAAATAATACCTATTCATTACTAATCAAGGATGCAAAGCAAATGCCAAATTCCTCTCTGGAAAACTACCAAACTTGGGCTGGGAAGGTTGCTCAGTGGTTACAGTGCTTGCCTTGCATGCATAAGGCCCTGAGTTTGATTCCTCAGCCAGAAGTGGCGCTATGGCTGGACTGGTAGAACACTAGCCTTGAGATGAAGAGGTGACAGACAGCAACCAGGCCCAGAGTTTTGGCCCCATGGACCGGTGAAAGAAAACCCCTCCCCCCAAAAAACAGAAAAAAAGTTTCCAAACTTATCTTTTCTCAAAATTGAGGCGAGGCTTCATTTACAGGAATTCTCCTTATCTAGCTCAACTTCATCAGAATTTAAGTAGACTTTCCTTGTTGAGATGTAATGCACCTAACTCTACTGAACCTAATCATGGCTAGGAAAGTATGGACATTGATATGTTTATTGTATTTTTCCTTATAAATTTATAATACTGTCAGGTATTTTAAATAATATATATAATATACGAATGCATTATATATGATATTTTAAATATATTATAATATAACCTATGTTATATATTAACAGACTTCCTAATTTTAGTGTTAGGAACAAGCAACATATTGAAAGATATATGCTTGAATCTCAGAGTAATTTCTCTACCACTGGACAAAGCAACATAGGAATGCGGTACCCATGGAGGTGGTTCTCTGGATTTTGGAAACTGTGATCTGCATGTACACACACACACACACACACACACATATATATATATATATATATATATATATATATATATATATGAAATATTGTTTTATACTAGTGAATGTGTAAATCTATAGCAACAGTTAAATAAGTGAAAACCTATGTGCACACACACTCAATCACTTTCAAGTATAAGACTTTTTTTTCTATGTGCCCTATTCACCTACACAGAGAATACATGATTTGTCCTTTAATTGTCCTGGAAATTCTTTATGTGACTACTGTAGCTTCACATCCTTTGCTCTCTAAGTAGCCAGATGCTATGTATTCAACAATAATACTTGTCATAGGCAACAGTATCCACCCTGACACACAGAGGAACTTGGATTTCAGAAATGCCACAAATAAGTGGGAGATACAGCAGTAATTTTCAAAATTGAATGGATTATATATTTATTAGAAAATTTGTAAGAAAAATAACTTCAATGTAGGATGAAACACTTGAAGAAAACTACAGTTTAAATTACATATAGCTAGGTGCTGGTAGCTCATGCCTATAATCTTGTCTAATCTGGAGGCTGATATCTGAGGATCACAGTTCAAAGCCAGCTTGGGAAGAAAAGTTCCCGTGAGACACTTATCTCAATTAATCATTAAGACTAAAATTGATACTGTGGCTCGATGAGTCAAAGACCTCAGGAACAGTGCCCAGGCCCTGAGTTCAAACTCTGCAATAGACAATAAATAAAAATGAAAAATAAATTACATATAATTTATTACCAACTCTCTACAAGGAAAATATGATATGACACATGACACATATGACTTCAAGTTACAAAGTTCCTGTGCATTTCCCCACTCTTGAGAACTAAGAGTAATCCATATTGAAAAAAAATAAAAAGGTGAATGATCTATAAAAAATTTCAAAACATACTATATATTATACAAAGGAAATAGAACAAACATGCATTTCACAGTCTAGTAAAATCATATATTATAAAAAATCTGATTAACTGATTCATAAAAATCAATACAATGCAGTTAAAACATCCGATATCTCAGGTGTCAACTTAGCAAAATACTTTCAATCTATAATGGATACTTTGTAAATTACCCAGCCCTATCCATCCCACAATGGCAGAAGGCTCTTCGAGAAAGTCCAGAGACTTGTGAGTGCACAATGTATACCTGTTCCCATTCTCTATTATTTGGGCATGTGATAGACTGAATATCTGAAAACTTGACAAAGGTACAATTTAGGACTGGCTTCCAGTAATGCTATTTTAGTTCTCAGAAAAAAAAGGAAATTGAAGACAGTAGGAAAATCTGCCAGATCCTTGAAAGATTTCTATCATTGTGCTAAAACTGTACCCTTCTACTGACACTTGAACAAACCATTATTTGTCACTCCAACCACATGTACAAAAAATGGCTTTCCAAATATTGACCTGTTTTCACTTTGGCAAATCAAGACACACTACTCTGGCCCCATTTTACTTAAAATATCTCTGACGGTTGGCCCAAGAGATAGTTGAACTTACCAATTTCTTAAATTTTAGGTCATCACACAATCACTTCATAGCAATTAAACATTAAAAATACGTATCTATATAAGTTTGCATTACATACTTATTACTGTGTTTCATTTGTCATCTTTTACATATTTGTGTATCCCAGGGCGTAGTTCTGTAATCTTCCTTCTCATGATTTTACCACTGAGTACATGTAATTATTTCTGTTTTTGTCCCCCCCCTCCGGCTCTGTTCTTTCTTTAATTCAAGTCCTTAATAGCATCTTGTCTACTGACAACTCCTAGCTACTGATTTTAACAAACTCAAGATTCCAAAGTGAGCTTTGATCTTTATCTACAAACCTATCCCTCATTACTATTTGATTAAGTGATATCTCTTTTAGTTGTCTTGTCAAAATACCTTGGGGTCATTTCAGACTTACATACATTTTCACACCTCATATGTAATCTATGACCAGTTTTTGACAAATTATCTCACAGAATATATAGTAAATATGTGCTAATACTATGACTTAAATTTGAGACCTAGGTTCTTTTACTTTATTTTTGTGCTCAGGCTGTCAGTCTTCCATTTGAGCCACAGCTCCACTTTTAGCTTTTTGGTTCTTCGTTGAAGAAAAATGTCTAATGGTCCATTTACCTGGTCTAGCTTAAAACTATGATCCTCTGTTTTCAGATTTCTAAATAGCTAGATTTAAAGGCATGCATCACTAAAACCACCCCTATTATATTTGAATTAAACATAAAATTTAAAGAATGAATATTTGTAATATTTTCAAATTAGTATGTTTTCATTTACACAAAAACACACTGCCTTAAATGTTTTTCGTTATGCCAGTTCACTGTCCAAGAAAGAAAAGAAATATTCACAACAGAAGAACATCTGAATGTATCAGTGCTCAACCCTGCTAGCCACAATTTCTTTGCTGGGAAATAACAAAAGATGATATTGTCTATAGGCAAAGCAGGAGAAAATGCTCTTCACTGAAATTGCTGAAAGGCTGATAGGGATGAGGACAAGCAACATTATCCAGAAAGTATCACAAACTGTTTTCTGTGGATAAGTGTTGCCAATCTTAGAGGATGTTCATAGCAACGTGGAGAATATTTGAAGGTGAATATGGGATTACAGAGGTGTGCTTTCTTGAAGATATATGTTTATAGCATAGTTTACATACTGTTGAAAAGAATACAGTTAAGATAGTGATGCTGTCATTCCTTGTATGCTTCACAGAATAATATTAAAATCAGTTTTATATATATTATTTATAGTAATTATAAAATATACCTAATTATGCATATATTATAAATATATCATTTATATGTTATGTAACATAGTACACTGCATATACTATGCACACAAAATTTAATTTTTCTACTTGTCTGTCCAGGAATTAAACTAGCACTATCTTTGTAAATTGATAGTAAAGTAGGGTCCTTACAATTTCGATAGCAACACATAGTTTTACCCGATAAATAGTTATTTATTCTGAATTGGTTTAGAAATGTAATATCATACTATCATTTAATATTCAAAAATAATTATGTAAGAACATGCCAAGGATGGAATTAAAAAATATAACATGACTCATGTCTGTAATCCCAGATACCTATGGGCTGAGATTTGAAGATAGTTATATGAAACCAGTCTGAGCAAAATGGCTCAGGGACAACACCCAGACTATAGTTGAAGTCCCAGTATTGGCACAAAAACAAATTATGTGAAGGAAACATACAACTTTATTTATTTAAATAAATTTGTCATTCCTTGTATCATTCACAGTATAATACTACTATGAATAATGTATTATAGAAGATCATTAATGATACATATATTATAAACATACGATTTATATGTTATGTAATAGAATACATTATATAGGTTATGCACACATAATTTATACTGATTACACTAATATCCATTAAATTGATATGTGTTTTAGAATAGGGAGTAGATTTTCTTTGGTACAACCAAGATGTAACTAGTCATGAAATTATTATTTATTTTTATTGTGAAAATACTGTACAGAGGGCTTACAATTACATGGGCAAGATAGTGAGTACATTTCTTATCAAGCATTGTAACCTCCTCCTTTGTTTACCCTTCCCATCCCTTCCCAGCCTCCCCCCCACCCTCCCATCCAATCCACCTCAACCCTCAACAAAGTTGTAAAGTTCATTTTCAACATGACAACTTGTACTTCTCATTGTTGCAATGGGTCCCCTGTATCCTTATTTAAACAAATTGTTTTTCCCCTTCCCCTCCACAAATTATACCGACATCAAATGCAGTGAAAGCAGGGGTTATACTGTGGGGGCAGGAAATACAAAGCAACAAAGAAATAACCTTATAAATGCTTTAGAAACAAATGCATGAAAGAATAAAAAGCATTTAAATACAGATCTAAGGGTTCATTTTCCTAACATCAACTTATCTGATTTTTTCTGCTTGACTCATATATATACTAGATATTGCAAATAAGGGAAATCATGGGACCTATGTTTCTTTGAGCTTGGCTTATTTCACTTAATATAATTTTTTCCAAGTCTTTCCATTTCCTGACAAATGGGGCAATGTCATTCTTTCTGATGGAGGCATAGAATTCCATTCTGTATATATACCACAGTTTTTTGATCCATTCATCTACTGAGGGGCATTTGGGTTGGTTCCATATCTTAGCTATGGTAAATAATGCTGCAATAAACATAGTTGTGCTGGTAGCTTTAGTGTGGTCATGTTTGTAAGCATTTGGGTAAATGCCCGAAAGTGGGATTTCTGTGTCTTAGGGGAGGTCTATGTGGAGTCTCTTGAGGAACCTCCGTACTACTTTCCAAAGTGGTTGAACAAGTTTACGCTCCCACCAAGAATGAAGTAAGATTCCCTTCTGTCCACATCCCCTCCAGCAACTGTTGTTGTTAGAGTTCTTGATTTTTGCCATTGCAACTGGTGTGAGGTGGTATCACAATGTTGTTTTGATTTGCATTTCTTTTAAGGCTAGGGAGGTTGAGCTTTTCTTCATGTGTCTATTGGCCATTCTTCTTTCTTCTTCAGAGAAGTTTCTCTTTAAGTCATTTGCCCACTTATTTATTGGGCAGTTGTTTCATTGAGGATTTGTTGTTGGGGTATTTAATTTTTTGAGATCCAAGTATATTTTAGATATGAGACCCTTGTCCGTTGTATGACTAGTGAAGATGTTCTCCCAATCTGTGGGCTTTCTACTGATCTTTATAGCTATGTCCTTTGCCATGCAGAAGCTCTGCAACTTCATGCAATCCCATTTGTCCAAGCTTTCTTTGATTAGTTGTGTTTCTGAGTCTCTATTCAGAAAATTTCGGCCTGCGCCAAGGAGACCTAGGGATTCTCCTATTCCATCCTGTAATGTTTTCAGAGTAGCTGCTTTGACTCCGAGGTCTTTGATCCGTTTGGAGTTGATTCTGGTGCAGGGTGATATATAAGGATCTAGCTTTAGTTTTCTACAAGTAGTTAACCAATTTTGCCAGCACCGTTTACTGAAGGGGCTGTCTTTCTTCCATTCTATTTTTTTAGCTCCCTTATCAAAGATTAGATGGCTATAGGTCTGTAGGTTCATTTCTGGGTTTTCAATTCTATTCTATTGTTCCTGAGGTCTGATCTTGTGCCAGTACCATGCTGTTTTGATTCCTATGGATTTATAGTAGAGTTTGAAATTTGGTATTGATATTCCTCCAGCAGTGTTCTTTCCGTTGAGGAGCGGTTTTGCTTTTCTGGGTCTTTTATTGTTCCATACGAATTTTTGGATTGCCTCTTCTATTTCCTTGAAGAATGAGGTTGGAATTTTGAGAGGTATCGCATGGAATTTGTAGATAGCCTTGGGAAGTATTGCCATTTTTATGATGTTAATCTTTCCAATCCAGGAGCATGGGAGTTTTTCCCATTTTCTAAGTTCTGTTTTGATATCCTTTTTCAAGTTTTTAAGGTTTTCATTATAGAGGTCCTTCACTTCTTTGACTAATGGAGTTGCTTTCCTAATTTCAGCCCCACTTTTCTCATTGTTGGCATGCAAAAAAGCCATTGATTTTGGTGGGCTAATTTTATACCTTGCTACTTTGCCAAAGTTTGAATCAGCTTGAGTAATTTGGGAGTGGAGTCTATGGGATTCTTTAAATAGAAGATCATGTCATGTGCAAAGAAGGAGAGTTTTAATTCTTCTTTCCCTATTTGGATCCCCTTTATGTCTGCATCTTGTCTTATTGCTGTAGCTAGGCATTCTAATACTAGTTTGAAGAGAAGTGGAGTGAGTGGACATCCTTGTCTTGTTCCTGAGTTAAGAGGAAATGACTTTAGTGTTTCACCATTAAGTATGATGCTGGCTGTAGGTTTGCCATATACAGCCTTTATTGTGTTGAGGAATGTTCCATGGATTCCTAATTTTTCCAAAACCTTCATCCTAAAGGGGAGTTGGATCTTGTCAAAGCTTTTTCTGCATCTATTGAGATAACCATGTGGTTCTTATCCTTGCTCCTGTTGATGTGATGAATAATATTATTTGATTTGCGTATATTGAACCAGCTTTGCATCCCTGAAATGAATCCTGTTTGATCATGGTGTATGATTTTTTGGAAGAATTGTTGAAGTTGATTGGCCAAAATTTTGTTGAAAACTTTTGCAACAATGTTCATCAAAGAAATGGACCTGTAATTCTCTTTCTTTGATGAGTCCCTGCCTGGTTTTGGGATGAGGGTGATGATGGCTTCATAGAATATGTTTGGCAGTGAACTTTACCTTTCAATTTCATTGAAGAGATGGAGGAGTGTTGGTGTGAGCTCTGCTTTGAAGGCCTTTTATAATTCCTTTGTAAAACCATGTGGTTCTGGACTTTTCTCAGCTGGGACTTCTCTTATTGCTGTTTCTATTTCAATACTTGATATGGGCCTGTTAAAATGGATTAACTCATCTTGATTTAGTATTGGCATGTCAATATTTGCTAGGAAAAGCCCATTTCTGCCAAGTTCTCAAACTTATTTGCATAAAGTTTTGCGAAGTATTCCCTTATAATGTTCTGAATATTGATTTTTTCTGTGGTGATGTTTCCATTCTCATCTCTGAGTTTATTTATTTGGGTGTGTTCTCTTCTTTTTGTGATAAGATTTGCTAAGGGTCTGTCAATTTTGTTAATTTTTTCGAAGAACCAACCCTTTGTTTTGTTGATTCTTTCTATAGTTTTTTTGGATTCTAATTCATTTAATTCTGATTTAATTTTAATTATTATTTCTTTCCATCTACTGGATTGGGGTTTATCTTGCTGCTCTTTTTCAAGGAGGTTCAGATGTCTCATTAAATTGTTGGTTTCAGATCTCTCCAATTTTTTGCTGTAGGAACTCAGAGCTATAAACTTAGCTCTGAGTACTGCCTTTGCTTTGTCCCAGAAGAGATGGTAATTTGTGTGCTCGTTTTTGTTGAATAACATGAACATTTGGATTTCCTTTCTAATCTCTACCTTGACCCACTCGTGATTCAGCACTGTGTTGTTCAGCCTCCATGTGTTACCGGACTTTCTTTGGTGGCTTTTGGTGTTGAGTTCTAATTTTATTCTCTTGTGGTCAGAGAGAATGCAAGGTATAACTTCAATGTTTCTGAATTTTGACAAGTTTGCATTGTGGCCTAAAATGTGTTCTATTTTAGAAAGTGTTCCATGTGCTGCTGAGAAGAATGTGTATTCTGATGCTGTTGGGTGAAATATTCTGTAGATGTCTGTTAAATCTACTTGGTCTATGCAGTTGTTTAGATCTGCAGTTTCTCTGTTGAGTTTTTGCCGAGCTGATCTCTCTAGTGGGGAGAGTGGTGTGTTAAAATCCCCAACAATTAATGTCTTTGGAGTTATATGGGATTTAAGGGAAAGTAGTGTTTCTTGGATAAATTTGGGTGCTCCATTGTTTGGCGAGTAGATATTTAGAATTGTAATATCCTCCTGAAGGAGAGATCCCTTAATTAGTATGTAGTGACCTTCTTTATCTCTTCTCACGAATTTTAATTTGAAGTCTATTTTATCTGATATTAGGATTGCAACTCCCGACTGTTTATGGGGGCCGTTTGTTTAGTAGATTTTGTTCCAGCCTTTAACATTGAAAATGTGTTTATTTTACGGGCAAGATGTGACTCCTGAAGGCACAAGATAGAAGGATCTTGTTTTTTAATCCAACAAGACAGTCTATGTCGCTTAATTGGAGAGTTAAGTCCGTTAATGTTAAGAGATAGGACTGAGAGGTATTTGGGAGTTCCTGCCATGTTATCCACCCTCTTGGGGGCTGTAAAAACTGGGTTCTTCCTATGGTTTTTAGATTCTCAGTTTGGGTGCACTTTCTTGGCCTTTATTGTGGTCATGTTGGTTTTCTATGTGTAGGACATCTTTAAGAAATTTTGTAGGGCTGGTTTTCTGGAGATATATTGTTTCAATGTTTCTTTGCTCTGGAAGGTTTTCATTTGGCCTTCAGTTATGAAAGAGAGTTTAGCTGGGTACAGTTTTCTTGGTTGATAGTTGTTTGTTTTTAGGGGGTGGCATACATCATTCCAGGCTCTTCTTGCTTTGATTGTCTCTGCTGAGAAATCTGAGGTGATACTAATTGGTTTCCTTTTTATAGGTGATTAATCTTTACTCCTTGACAGCTTTAAGGATCTTTTCCTTGGTCTGAGTTGATCCTGTGTGGATTATAATGTGCCGATGGGATGTCCTATTGTGGTCTGGTCTATTTGGAGTTCTAAAAGCTTCTTGTATCTGAATAGGCCTATCTTTTTGCATGTGTGGGAAGTTCTCTGCTAGGATCCTGTTAAACAAATTTCCTAGACCATTAACTTCTGTTTCTAGGAGCTCCTCTACACCCATTATCCTTAGATTAGGCCTTCTGATGGTGTCTTCCAACTGTTGGATAGATCGATCATATTTCTTAGACTTGTCTTGGATGGTTTTATGTTCTTTCTCTATAATATCTAGGATGTCTTCAATCCCCGAGGTTCGCTCTTCTGCATGGTCTAACCTGCTGTCAAGGCTTTCTACTTTGTTTTTAATTTCTTTTCCTTCTAGTTGGTCAGCTTTGATCCCTTCAAATTCTTTGTTGGAGCTTTGTTTTAGATCTATTCAGAGAAGAAAGTGAATATAATGAGAGAAGGGGTGGGATATAAAGGAGATGTGAAAAACTTAAAAATAAAAATACTTAAAATATTATATAGGTATAAAGAGGTAGTACTGCTATTAAGAAATTTAAGTCTGAGAGGTTTTGAATTGAGTAATAAATTTGTGGATTAAGTGTGTACACAATGGGAGATAAGGTCTAATATTCGACTATGAGGTTATCTGAGGATGTGTAGAACAACAATTAAGTAACATAAAGAAGAATGAAAGACAAAAAAGGTGAAAGGACAAGAAAGAAAGAAAAGAAGATCAGAAGTTCAGTAGAGGTAAACAAAAAACAAAAACAAACAAAAACAAAAACAAAAAATAAAGAAAATTCACACACACTTATACCCCTAAAATAAAATTCTAAGAGGAAAAAAAAATTACTAGAAAAAAATTTTTTTTCAAAAAATGTAAAAATTAAAGATTAAAAATAAATTTAGAAAAAAAAATTTTTTAAAAGGTACAAAAAAAAAGTTCTTTGATTTTTTTGGGGAGGGGTGGGAAAAATCCTGTATCTTCCTTATGTCCTTAACCAGCCTCTTGTTGGAGTCTCTGGTCTGCTTGTGTTCCTGTGGCTTGGTTGGTTTCTTAAGTCAGTTTGAACAGGCAGTAAATGGTCTGCTTTCCCCAATGTTTTGCGCTCCTCCTCCCAGGTTAGTTCAATGGGAGGCAGATCTGCTTTAAGTATCCCAAAAGAACGAGATAGCTTTTTCCTCAATTTTGAAGATGCTGTGATGAGGCTAGGTTCTAGGTTGTGTTGAGGCCTTTCGGCAAACAGCAGCTTTTCCCGGAGGCTGGTTTGTGAGAAACTCACAGAGCCCAGCCTGGACCCACTCTCAGGGTTTATGTTTACTGAATTTCAATTGATTGTCGATTCTGCTAAAGGGAGGGGCAGCCTCTGGCTCTGATTACCCAGTGAAGAAAGCCAATCCTGGGGCTGGCACCCGAGCTGGGTGACTTTTCCCTTGGTAGAGCTGAGTCTGGCAGGTCAGGTTAGGCTCCTGTGACCTGCTAAATGACTCTAGTTTACTTCTAAGGCCTGAGTTGGAGCTAGCAGCTCCGCCGAGCTTTGTCGGTATCCAAGATGGAGATCTCCAGTACGGGGGAGGGAGGGGTGGCCTTCCCTCCTCTGCTCCCTGAGAAGGAGTGAGAGCATCAGGCTTCTACTTCCACTGAGTCTTGGTTCCTGGGTCGTCTCTGGTCTGCGAATTGCAGGATGAAGATGTCCGCTCCTTGTCGGTTCTTGTTGGTGTTGAGTAGAATCTGCTCTCCCGCTGCATCTGGCTCCTTCATCCCAGACTCTCTGTGATTCAGATATGACGGGTATGGCCACCACCGCCACCACTGCTGCTGCCACGGCGGCAGCTGCTGGCAAGTGCTCAGAGCTGTCTCCTTGCCTCTATTTTCCCTCTCTGGCCTAACTCTCTGTCCTGTGAGGGCACACTTGGTGTGGTTCTCTGGCTTAGGACTGTTCGCTGGAACTCTAAAATTGCTTTCTATGAGGGAACTTGTTTAGCCTCCAGCTTCTCCTCCGCCATCTTCCCAGAACCTCCACGAAATTATTTCTTTTGGTTTATATATCCATAACGAACTATTCACTGTGTATTCACGGTACTTCATGATAAAAGCCTGTGTTTATCAGCACAAGTGTCTTTGACATAGATTTGGTCTCCTTAAGCAATTACTCCAGGAATAATGAAAAGTGGAAGCTGAATAATGTTCATTCATGTATTTTTTGAGAAATTAAACTGATCTTTGTTTGGTATAAAGAACACTTACACTTTCATTAGCCACACCCTTTTCATTTAAAAATATCTATATTCTGTAGCATTGTTATTGCCATTATAGGAAGATAATGTGGGTTCATCTGCTCCATAGCTCTTGAAAGGTAATGAATATGACAAAGAATATCCTCAGATATGCCTGGTGTAACCTGGATTTGAATTATGGGTCTACAACTGATCAGTCTTGGGTATTTGGGTAATTTGCTTCTCCTTGTTGCCTACTTCTGTTTTTAATAAAATAGTTAATTCATTTTCTAACTTGAAAAACACTCATAAGCACTACAATTACCCTAATGCAGGTGCAGTGCTTGGAATAGTGTCTGTGCATTGTGTAGTAGGTCCCAATGCCTTAAGAAATATATACCCAATTGATGCTAATATCTGTGAAAATTTGTCTTTACTACAAAAAAGGTCTTTTCTTCGTATGAACAATGAAAATAATGATGGGGAAGTCCTGTGGCTTTTACTCTGAAGGAGTTTTGCCTAATTTCATTCTTACTCTATTAGTGGTAGCAGTAACATTTTTTAGTGCTACCCTTCAGGTTTCTAGTTCTGTGTTCCATTTGGAATACTATTGTAACTTACTTTATGAACTTTGTTATAAGAATAAATAAACTACAACTGCTGAAGTTTTCAATAAAGAGTCATTGCATTATATTTTATGTGATTAATACTTTCCTCAAATTATATCTTTAGGAGTATATATACCTAACAGACTATTTTTTATGATTTCTTATATGATTTATATAGATTTCTTACGTTATTCTTTTATGATTTCTTAAAGATCCATCAATAAAACTGCTCAGAACAGAAAAGAGTAGGTAAGAAGTCATAAACAATACTATTATGGTGGTCTTAATGGCTAAGCATAATGAATATGTAACAAAAGTGTTAGAAGATTCATTTTCTCTTTTTGCTATTCTCTCCCGCTTCTTTGTAGAAAGGTTCTTACTATGAGGTGCCAAATGGTCTGGACCTTTCAAGCCTTGTCTCAGTGACAGAAGTGATGGAATTAGGGACATGTGCTTCCATGGATTGCGTTTAGGAAGTTCACAATATAGCAATACCAATACACATAAAGAAACTTTTGTGAGTGAAGTGTATTCACTTCCTCAATTACCAAAATTTAATTCGTATGTCAAAACATCAAATTAGTTACATTATAATATATGCAGTTCAACTGGCATCACTAGCACCCCCATGAATCAGATGCACACTAAAAGTTCTACTTCAAAAACCAACATCTAAGGCAGTGTTGGAAATACAAGAAGATAAACAATAAATCTAAAGAGTGAGATCTTTGACACTGGCAATGAGCAGTGATAGCTCAGTTGTTAACCAGGCTAGAAAAGTTCGGGTGTCCTGTAACTATGTGGTTAGAGTTGCAGTGTTGACCTTAGTACCAAGATTGGAGGTAACATTCAAAGGCAGCTAAGGTTGCTGCAGTATTGTAGCTCAATACAGTGTGACCCTGCCTGATAATGGTAAAGCACAAAGTAGAATTTAAGTCAGTAAAATGTATAGGAAGGATACTCCACTGAGAATAATTGCAGGGGTGATCATCACTCTTGCATTGAAAATGTATTGCCCATCATTCTACTTTAAGCTCTAGCATTTTTCTCATCTGAAGACAATTATAACACAAGAATGTGCCATGAGTACTGAGAGATGTATATTACTCTAATCTATGTATAAATCCTCACAGGTATGGAATGGCCTGACCCTGATACTTCATTCTGTGTTGCTGATTTTCATGGAGAAATGGTCGTAATTAGGCAATTCACACTCACCTAAGTGTAATTCAGGCAACTGGGACATCACTCCAGTGACGTGGTCTGACCTATGAAATAAATAACATTATTTGACAATGTATATGTGTTTCTGAAAATATATGCAATACCAAATACCAAATATACAAAAGGGACAATTATCCATCTGTTTTATTATCAGAAGTAAAGATAGTCCTGAATTGTACTTTCTTGCTAGAGGATCACAGGTTGACTGCTAATGTTTAGTATCTTTCCAGGTGATCCTATACATTTGTCAATCTTTTTTGAGGAAGTATTTTTATGTGGTTTGTTTTGAGGTATTCAGAATATCAGTACTGTCATTAACCGCAACCTTGGGACAGCAAATACGATGGGATAACCTGGCCAAAGAACTGAGAAATCACAGGAAGTGATAGGAATGAAGACACCAGAGGACCCAAAGTCTCATTGTCAGCTTCTGGATCCCCAAATCCTGCTTAACATACATTATATTCATTCTACTATAGGGGGTGGTCAGTGGATACAGGTATGTCCACAAACTAAGGCATCAATCTAGCTTGTGTTTATAATTATTTACATGAGATATTGTTTGTAAACATAGTGATAACTGCATCCCTTATTGTTAGGGAGCAGAAGGGAGCAATAGTCATTACAACTATAGCACAGACATCCATCTTGTCTCCAAAGTCTTAATATTTTAGTGTCCAACAGCTCTAACTTAAATACCCTTGAGGTAATAACTCATACCCCTGTCTTCCCTTGACTGTTTCACCTTCCCAGAGCACAGCTCTCAGCCTTTTGATTGTTGTTTGAGATGGCTTCCCAATCTATCCCTTTCCAGGTCTAACAGCTTGACTCTAGAATCCCTCACAAGTACTGTGAGAGATGTATTATTTTGAAAAGGATATTTTTTCTAGGATAGGTTCAATTTTTAAATTTTATTTTATTTCAAAGATACTTTACAGAGTGGGTAGAGTTACATGAGTAAGGTAAATTCCTTGTTGAATATTGTTACCCACTCCATTGTTGTTCTCATATCCTTTCCCAACTCCTACCCCTCTCCCCAACCCAAAGTTGTCAAGTTCATTTCTGACATAGTGTCTTGTGAATATCATTGTTGCAGTGGGTCGCTCTTTGTATTTCTTTCATCACTATGTTTTTCCTTTCCTTCTCCAAATCAGATAAATGTATATCCAAAATGGAAGGTAGCAGAATTAAGACAGAGATTGACAGGGATAACCCAATGGAACAAGACAAATGAAATAAAATAAGATCTAGATACACTACTTTAGAGATATCAAGGTTGACATCTGAAAAAAATGACTTGTTTCCATACCTTGGAGTTTATTTCAATTAGCATCATTTTGTAAGGTCAAATGTACATACCTCTGGAACCAGCAATCCCACTCCTGGGCATTTGTGGAAATGATCTCAAGGTAAAACTCACTAAATCTACAACTATGTTTTTGGAAGCATTATTACCATATCTAAGATATTGAACCTATCGACAAGCCCCTCTATATATGAATGGATCAAGAAAAGGTAGTATATCTACACAATGAAATTTTATGTTTCTATCAGAAAGAATGACAGCCGCTTTCTTAAGAAAATGGAAAGACTTGGGAAAACAGTAATGGAACCTAGGTTCCATGGTTTCCTTCATTTTTATTAATATATGCTTAGGATAGTCCTGGCAGACAGGTTCACATTTTAAACTCTTAATATTCCCTTTTTTTCTCCCTCTTCCTCTCTCATTCCATTTGTGTGTGTGTGTGTGTGTGTGTATGTGTGTGTGAGTGTGTGTGTATGTGTGTGTGTGTGTGTGTGTGTGTGTTTGTCTGCCCGTGCGCATGCGCGCCGCGCAGTAATAAAACTTGACTTGGAGCCTCAAACTCTTGCTTGGTTTTTTCAGTAATGACTGACTGAGTCTGTACTATTTGATCCAAGGTTTCAATCTGTCTTTGATTGAACAATTGAACATAAATGTCTCATGGATTGCTACCCCAGCCATTGGTGAACTCTGACCTTCCCATCTCAGGCTCGTGACTATCTAGAAATAAGGATAAGGCACTCGCAGCCAGCTCTATTGCCAAGTGTCTTTTGGTTTGCTTTGTTTTTGTTTTTTGTTGTTTTTGTGCATCCAAAATCTGTAAGGAAAACAAATCAGTTATAATCAGGAGTATTCACATAAAATGTGAGTTGTTTAAAGATTACCTTAATAATGTTATCCTTTTGCATCCACATTATGTGATTTGATTTTTTTTAAACTCTACTATTGCAAACAGTCAAACAACATACACATTTGGAATCTTCTTGTCTTGGTTTTATGGTTTGTTAGGTGTTTCAAAACAGAGTTTATCAATGTTTAACTCTTCACTACTGAAGCAAGACTTTTAAGATTATTCAATGTCCTGCAAATCGTAAGTTCATCACTTCTTGTGACACCTTATGAGCACAGGTAGTTTCCTATAATACCTACACGTATTTTAGACCTCAATTCAATGTGCTCTATTGCCAAATATGCAAGGGCATCCTTTGTAATTCTCCTTGAATTTTCACTGCTCTTTTCTCTACTCTTCAGTGCTAAGTCCTGTGATGATCTTGTTTATTTTCTCCCCTGGTACATTCATCATTGCATCTTGGGAACTACTGGTATGCACTACTGTACTTCTGTCCATTCTCATTGTGCTTTGGCTTAACCTTTCTCATCCTGGAGGTCCAGAGATGGGGATATTTTCTTCAGTCTTTAGCTACGACATCTATCTTTATACTTTCTAGCAATACATTCATTGAATTCTTTCTTTAAATTCTAATGCCTTGAAAATAATTACTGCACTTTCATGGCTTTTTTATTTGGCATTAGGGAAGAATATAGGTCAGTAACTGTAACTTAGGTAAAAGAAGATTGCAATCATTCTTCAATAGCTGTTGTTCATTGGATAATGTTTACTTCAAGGTGTGCCTGCCTGTTTCTTTCTCATTGTTTATTTTTCAATGTAGCCTTTTCTTCTGGAAAGTATTTATGGGCCTAGTGAAGATCAATTCCTACTGTAATTAGTCATTAATTGTATGCCAACATAATTTCACAGATCCTTCTGAGTTTCTTCAGGGTCTGTATAGTAGTGCTTCACATTCTTAGATATGTTTTAACATCGATGCATCCAATGATAAAGACACATTGCTTAAATCACCATTTTGATGACTGCAATAAACCATGTTGCAACCTCACAGATATCCCACCCTAACTACTCTAGTCCCTCAGAGTCGCCTTGCTCCCCTTTCCTAGTACATCCAAGCTCCTCCATTCCCTTTCATTTCCCACCCCCAACTAGCCTTCTCCCTCGAGCCCCTCCTGTTTTCATCAGAACCTCCACCTATAACTAGCCTACCTCTAAGTGGAATAACCTCTCAAACCCAGCCTTGAACCTACCCCTTCTCACAAAACCCATCATGCAATACCAAAAACCCTTCACCTCCCTATAACTGCCCTTGAAGCCTCACCTTGCTTGTCTAGAAGCTTCTCACACAGCCCATCTCCTGCCTGGAAAGCCAGCCCTGTTCCACCACAAGCCTCTCCACTTTCCACAAGTATTTTCTCAATGTCCTGCCTTACTCCCCAGATGAACCGGACCCCTATTGGCTCCTCCCTCAGATCCACACCCTATTCCACCAGATACCCTGCCCATAATTATCTACACCTTTGTATCCCTTCCACTCCTTCTCAAAGCCCCTTCTCCAACTAGCCCCATGGCTCTAAGCTCCGCCTTGCTCCAGAAAAACCCCACTAGAATACCCCCACCACACTATCCCATCTCTCAACACCCACATTGCTCCACTAGAAACAACTGTACCAGTTGACCTCCATCTGGAAGCCTCACCAGGCTCAACTGTAAATTCCTGTCCCTCCTTATTCCCTTTTGGAAGGTTGCTTTGCCCTATTGGAAACCCTCTACAAACCCCATGGCCTGCCTTGCAACACTGAAATCCCCACCTAACATTACTCCTCTTTTCAAAGTGGTGACTGACTATACCAGAAACCCCATCTTAACCATTCTAGTGCACTGGATCCTATCAGTACTCTCCCAAAGCTCTGGTTCTGAAAATCTCCTCCATACATTGTGACTACACCCTTCTCTGCAGGAAACCCCACTTCCACCCTAACACACTCCCCAAAGGCCTGCCATTGTCCACCAGAAACCCCGCCCCTTACTAGTCCATGTCTTCCTTTTACCACCCTGACCTCTCAAAGCCAGACCCTGAAAAGCCTGTCCCTCATAGCTCCACATTCCTGCACCAGAATCCCCAACTTATGTTAGCCTCTTGCCTACATTCACTGCCCTGCCTTATGGGAAACCTCATCCTACATATCCCACAAGGACTCACAATGCTCCCCCAGAACCCGTCCTCTAAGTAACCTCCTCCTTTGTAGCTTTGTTCTTCCTTCTCAAAGCTCTGCCCCAATCAGCCTCCAGCCCTGTAACCCAGCCTTCTTACTAAAGTACCGCCTACTCTATAAGAGACCAGACCCCTAACAAGTCTAGTACTTCCCCTGCGGTCTCAAAGCCCTACACAGACAGGTCTTCACCCCCTAAGCCTCACCCTGCTCCACTACAGAGACTGTGCCAATACCAACTCCCCCTTTAAACCAGAGAAGGCTCCACCAGAAACCCACACCATCTCATACATGAAGGTACAATCTAGTAACTATTACAAATGTGATTTTGTACTGGCCATAGAATTTATACTAATCAATATGATGAGAAAGCAGTATTGCAAAAAGGCAACAAAAATTAGACAGCTATTAGATGCCTTATTCTAGTTTGGGGTTCTGTTACCAGGCAGATACACATTGTGTGAAAGTGTATGAAGGTGATTCCTCTTATTGGAAACCATTCTTTGAAGTATCAGTAAGGTTTCATGAATGATCATTTTATTTCTAGAAATAATTGGAGGTCAGTGTGTCATGGATTTCTTACCAGGGCTAGCTTTGAACTACCATCCTCAAATCTCAGCTTCTAATTAGCTAGAATTACAGGCATGAGCCACTGGTTTCCAGCTAAAATGTTACCTATTTTAAGTTCTGTGATTTAGTTGAGGGAGTAGCATGAGTGTGTAGAAAGGTAACTTTCAAGTCATCTCTCTAATAATTTCAGAGTGTCATTTTCATAATATTTATTGCAGTGATTAATAACAGAAGCTCCCAAAGTAACAGAATGATCCTTCATTTTCTCCCTCCCATAGGTACTATTGGAAGAGAATATTATGTATGAGTCCAGCAATTTCTACTAATTAAAGACCAATCTGCCCTAGTTTATGAAAAAATGTCCTTCATTCAATTGCTGATGCTTTTTCTGACTACAAATATAATGAAATCTGTAGTAGTCTGTAGAATTGTATACCACCACAGGCATTTTAATTCACAAGAATTTCAGATATCAAAATGTTTATTTTTTTGTCAGTGGTGGGGCTTGAACTCAGGGTCTGGACACTGTCCCTGAGACTGTACTCAAGTTAGTTAGCACTCTACTAATTGAGCCACAGACCCACTTTTGCTTTTTGAGTTGTTAATTGGAGATAAGAGTCTTTTGGGGACTTTTCTGCCTGGGCTGGCTTTGAACTGTGATCCTCAGATCTCAGCCTCATGAGTAGCTGGGATTTCAGGCATGAGACACTGGCACCTGGCTTCAAATACTCATTTTTAAAATGATGAACTGCTTGGTGCCTCTAGCTCACATATTTAATCCTAGCTAATAGGATTACAGGTATGAGAAACAAACACTAGGTGTGTGTTGTTCATGTTGGTGTTTATTGGCATGTTTTAATATTGTTTGTTATACTACAATGCTCTTATTTTTATTTTTACCTAGATGAGGGTGATAGGTGCTAACCAGTGTTGAACCTTATTTGGCTGAGATAGAGCCATGTGCCAGTTCTTGCCTAGAATGGCATGGAATTGAAATCCTCCTGCTCTCAGCTCCCATGGACCTGGAATGATAGACGTGTTCCATCACACATAGCCAGAAGCTGGGGAGCATTGCAGGTAAAGCTACACTGGTCTTGAATTGATATAACAAATACCTAGCTTTACAGGCAAAACCATGTTGTATTCCATTTCACTTTGAAGTAGTGTATGTACATACTTAGAGAGTACAATGATAACACACTACATGTTTAATATATAGAATAGTCAATATATTTAGCACCTTTATCTCCTAAAACATTGAAGCTAATATATTTTGGTAACCTCCTGACTCTGTTAGTTATTTTGGAACATACAGAAACATGAATACATTGATAATGTGCATTAGAAAATGGGAAGTTAATAGAGTTAGAGACAAGTTAGACTATGTATAGTAAATATATATTTATCTATTGTGGTTCCGAAGAACTTTATCGCATATTCACCATGACAATACCACTATATATCCACCATGACAAGAATTTTCCATTTCATAACCTGCCATCTTTTATCTTTTTTAAATTCTCCTTATAATTATGAATGTTTTCCTCTTTTTATAATGTTTTGAAATTATTATATGATGGAATTAAAAATTTGTGGAGTCTACTAAAATTATCTCATTTTGTTTGGTTTTGTGATGCTAAATTATTAAGACCAAGGTTTCCTGAAAGTTATGCTAGCAGACTGTATCCCTAACTTATATTCTAATTATATCTTATTATTGTATTTTGATATACGGCTTTGTTGTTGCTGTTTTTTGTTTTTCGTTTTTTGTTTTTTGTTTTGTTCTTAGGGCTTTTACTCGGCCTGAACTCTGTCTCTGCACTGTTCAGCTCAAGACGGGCGCTCTACCACTTGAGCCAGAGCGCCACTTCCTGTTTTCGAGTGGTTTATTGGAGATAGGAGTCTCACGGTCTTTCCTGCCCGGTCTGGCTTTGAACCACGATCCTCAGATCTCAGCCTCCTGAATAGCTAAGATTACAGGCTTGAGCCACCAGCACCCAGCTGCTGTTGCTGTATTATGGTATAGAGTGTTGTGTGGCTCAACTGAAACTTTCAAACCCACTGCCTCCAGTAGCAATGTTTTATCACCAGGTTCTGGAGGCTCATAATTATAACTATAGCTAATCAGGAGGTTGAGACCTGAGATTTAGTTCAGATAGCCTGATCAGGAAATTGTATGTCTTTCCTCTCCAGTTCACTACAAAAAGCTTCCAGAAGAACTGTGGCACAATTGGTAGCACTACAGTTAAGGGAAAGATATTTGTGATTGTCATATAGCCCCGGAGTTCAAGTCCTAAAACACACATATGCACTGACACACATTTGCACACATACACACACACACACACACACACACATTCCCATACAGATGTACACACAGAGAGTCACCGCAATATTGTATCTTAAATTCTTATCCAGAGATTGGACAACAGCCCACTTATTAGTGAAGGTTTTTCTTGATTATTTTGAAGGAGGATAGTTCATGAGACACAGGTGACAAGACTTTAGTGAGGAACACTTTATAAACGACTAGCTTATAAAAAGAACAGGAGCACGGTTTTTTATCTTTAAATCTTACATTCCTTCAAATATAGTTTTAAATAATAATCATTAAGGGGAAGGGAAGGTGGCTCAGTGGTAGAGAGCTTGTCTTGCATGCATGAGGCCCCGGTTTGATTCCTCAGGACCACATAAGCAAAAAAAGAAAAAAGCCAGAAGTGGCACTGTGGCTCAAGTGGTAGATCGCTAACCTTGAGCTGAAGAGCTTAGAGACAGCGCCCAGGCCCAGAGTTCAGGCCCCACGACTGGACACCCACCCCAAAAAATAATAATCATAGAATTATGACAAGACAATGCAGTACCTCTTCCCTTCTCCCTTTCCCCTCTGTCATAAAATATGACAAAAGTATCAAAAATTGTCTTTTATCTTAAAAGAATGTACACGTGTAAAAATGTCTGACTATATGTGTAAGGTTTTTTCCAATACTTTTATAATTTTTCCCACCTCTAAATACTTGCCCTTTTGGCAGATTACAGCACACAGGGGCTTCAAGAGCAAACAGAAGATTAGGAAACATAAACCAAACAGTGTCCTAGGAAGTAGATGTCGGAAATAGATGCAAGAAGCACATGGCAGGCTGAGAGGTCCCTGAGACGCAAAATGATTTTTGCAGGATGAGAGGAATAGTGACAAATAAGGCACGGATCTGACCTAGGAAAGCTTCCTTGAGGCTGAGACCGTGCTGGTTCCTAGGCCTATCTGAGCATGTTGGGATTTCACAATGTCCACATTTGTATAGAGTGATGTGGGAGGGAAAATTTCAGCCTCCAGTTTGTCTTTGGGATGGTCTTATGTGAGTAAGAAGCTTACATCATTGGGCTTTGAGAGATGACACTACTTCCCTCACAATGGAATAGAATATGGTACTCTGAGACCCAGGCAACTGTAACTTACAGTCAGCTCAAGCCAGCTCACTTGGCCTGTGGCTCAGGATCAAGAAAGACATTCCTGTGTTGTTTTCAAAGTTCAAGAGAATCAGGTCCCAGGCATGAGAGGGGTGAGTGCCTCACTCGATACTGCAGACATTGGATCAGTGCCAAACCACGAATCCAATGTCTCAGGCCTTTTTATAAGAAGAAACCAAGGGGATCACAAGGCAACTCAGGCCAGGTGTAACTATGACAGGAAATCTATTTAATCTCATTCTAGCCCACAGCACAGGCTTCTTCTTGTGTGCTTTTATATGTGTATATTAAGAAAATATTTACTGTGTGCTTTTCAATTCACTCTATTACTCATTTTGAAGTGTACTCCTATTTCCATGTTTCAAAGATCCATTATTTTTACCACCTCAGTGTGATAATGAGTCTGCCAAAACCCTGAATGTGCCTTATAATATATGGAGCTTGGACTCAGGCCTGTTGGAAATACTGGTAATGGACCTGGTCCCTGCCTACCAGAAAGGTGATCTCTTCTATGTTGGAAACTTCCACCACCACTAAAGAGAGCGGGGGACAATGGAGCAGTTGCTGAATATTGTTTAAAAAGTGAGTGCTCCTCATTCAAACCCAGGACTGATGAGACCCCCTGGCAGATTATTGAAATAGTTGGTACCTCTCTGAGACTGTTTCACTGGGGTTTTATCACAGGAGCTTGGCTTGAGACAAAGAAGTGCACTCCCTGGATAACTCCTTAGGAGTGGCCTGCCAGAACATTTCATTTTCCTCAGAAGCTAGTGGTGCCTTAACAGTTTGCTTGCCGAGAGACTAGGATTAAAGGAATGAGCCAGTGTCACCCAACGTCCACCCTCACCTAGGAAATCACTATCTTGGATGCCTTTGAAGGAATATAGATGGAAGAAAGAATGGAACTTGAACTTGGGGCCTGAGTGCTGTTCCGTTCGTATCACTCTACCATTTAAGCCCCAAGTCCAGGTATGGCCTTTGGCTGGTTAAGTGAAGGTAAGTGTCTAATTTTACAAACTAGACTGGGTTCAAACTGTCATCCTTAGATCTCACCCTCCTGATTAGTAGGATTAGAGGCATGAGCCATGGGACATTTATTTGGACAGATGCTAATAAGCATCCTCACAGAATTTCCATGAAATTGTATAGACATATCTCCACTTTTTGTCTGTTATGTTTACATTACCATATGTGACTTAACCAGTACCATGTGTGTCCTGTTAGTTCAGAGAAGAAGCATAGAGTTAAGTTCCTTCTCTCCTCTAATTGGTACAGATCCTTCTACTGTAACTGGGAGGAAGATGAACAGGATTAAGAAGTAAGTGGACGTGGCACAAAGAGAAGTTCTGTCTTTGAAAACTGGGTATCTTTGAGGTTTCTGAATCAAATTCAACTTCCTTTTTTGCACACCAGTTGTGATTTTCACCAGGGGGTTGAGGCTTGGCACTTCAGTGGACAACAGATTACACAGTGTGGATGTGGTTGTGGTTTTGGACTCTCATGAATGACGAAGAGGGCTATGTATAGCACGTCAGATCAAGTGGGGAAACAACCTTCTCCTCCTATCATAGGGAGAATTTTAGATGATTATATTTGAGAAATTTCTAGAAGTGCGTTGTGAGGAGCGTCCTGCTTTCAGGAGTCTCTTCCTACAACATGCCAGTCCCGCCAGAAAGAGGCAATAGTACAAAGCTCAGGATGGGGAGGAAAGGCTCTCATTTTCCTTGTCACCAATCTGCCCATAGCATAGTTTGTTCCATCTTCCCTATGTGGATGGACTTCTACCTTGATGATTTCTATTAGAACAAAAACCATGACACCCTGAAAGAACTTACATATTCTTCTGGACCAGCTAGAGGAACGCATGGCCCATGAGATCAAGAAAAAATGGAAGAAGTCCTGTTTAGATACCTCAGATCTGGTGAGTATGGATGGAACCTGGGTCTCTAGGCATGGGCCATATGGGCATAGAGCCCATAGTACTCCCCAGCTTGTCAAAATATCCTTTTATGAATATTCTTTGCCAGGTAATATCTGTTCTCCTTTGAAAGAACTTGGAAATAGCAACTCGTTAGAAACATTCTAACTTCTCATCAGTGTTCAGTCCAAACTCAAGTTCTACAGCTTCCCCCATTAGATTCTTATGAAAGTTTAGTCACACCTTAACTTCTAGAGTTCTAAGACTCCTGTACCTATTTCCATGCTCAGGTTTGCATCACAGTAGAGCAGCTCCTGCAGATCTCCAGATAAAGAACCCATCAGTGATGTCGTTTATGATGACTCATGGAGATCAGAAACCATTACTGATCTCCAGAAAGCATGTGAACATAGAGGGTGCTTTTTTAATATATAGAAAGGCCCAAGCAGGTTTTGAGTCCTGTGGACATCCCACTGCTTCTTAACCCCACATGTGAAGCAGGTGTACCTTCACTTACCACCAAGGAATAAGATGATCCAGAATGTCTTCCATTGATGTTCATAATCCACCTAGATTAGGTCCAAACAAGTAAAAAAAATACATGTCTTGGAATGCAGGGTAAATGTGTGCTAATGGAAAATGACCCCAGTGTATCTTCAGGAAAACCAATAAGTGAGGTCCTAAATCTAGATTCAGTTGAGGAAAGGGAATCTTTCCTCACAGAATATCCTGACGAATCTGTCCTCCTGCAGGGGATCCAATTTCCAATTGAGAAATTAGAGTCTGTCCCTCCTTGGACTCAGGAAGAAAACCCTGTCTTTAGTGAGGAAGTAAATCCCTTTTAGGACTCTGAGGCAGAATATGTTTCTGAAGGCAACTTAGAAGCCAATCTAGATTTAGAGATTCCTACCCCCATTCCTGGGAAAACCTGTATTTTTCTTTTTGTCCTGATGGTTATAAAATGCACATTCTATTTATTTTTCTAGCTCTATTAAAATGTTAGTGTTTTTGATATATTCTAGTATTCATGAATCCTAACTATGTTTCTTTTTAAGCCTACAATCTGAAGCATTGTGCATACGTGTTCTTTTGGGGGAAAACATAGAGTGACAGGAGGCTGTACACGAGAGCCTACTGCATATTAACGAAACTGTTAAATGCACAGGGAGCGGCAAGGAAGCCAGGCCATGCCTGTTGGGGAAATAAGGTAGCTACAAAAGGTCTATGACATAGCATATTAGATGTTCTAGAAAGTTATTCTGTCAATTCGGACAAATGCCACAATACTTATAGTGGTATGTAGGACACTCTTCCAACCGTGAGTTCAAATCTGTATAAATTTCATTGTGCTTTGGGCACATATGGAAGAAAAAATACTCTCCAATAATATCATACAGTAATGTGAATCATTTTTTTTAAAACTGCTCCTAGGCTGAGAAGGTGGCTCAGTTGTAGAGTGCTTGCCTTGCATGTATGAGGCCCTGGGTTCAATTCCTCAGCACTACATTAGCAGAAAAAGCTGGAAGTGGCATTATGGCTCAAGTGGTAGAGCACTGGTCTTGAACTGAAGAGCTTAGGGACAGTGCCCAGGCCCAGAGTTCAAGCCCCTCAACTGGCAAAAAAAAAAAAAAAAAAAAACCCTGCTCCATTAAACAATTAATTAAATAATTAATAATTAATTCAGGCGGCAGCCACTTCATCTGGCATGCTGGTCCCTCTGGTGATCCTAGTGGAAGCCTGCCCACCTCGGGCCCTTGTGAGCACCCCTCGCCTGGGACTGTAGGAGAAGATCAGGCTGCACCTGCTGTTGGGCTAGGGCAGCAACCTGGAGGCTGCTGCATGAATGACACAGTGCCACTGACTCACATCTAGCAACCCCCTACCCCTTGGACCGGTTCCATGAGGATCAGCCCCTGGAAGCACACGCACACTATGGGACAGGGTCCACCCACCTAGGAAGGAGTGCAGACTGAACAGATACCACTCTGTGGATCAGTTTGTACAGTATTTATCAGCCATGGAGGAGGGGTTGATTCTGCTCTGCTGTGGGGAAAAGACAAAAAAGACAGGCTCAAGCGGGGTGATGCCAACTTTTGTACTCAGACTGGCAAGGAAACTTTCCTCCACACATTCTCCAGCAGGCTTAGGAAGCCATTCCATGCTCCTTGTCCATGGAGTAGCAGCCAGGGACACTCACATCCAATACTCCAGGATGCTCTTTTGGGTTTGTTTGTTAATTTATTCAGAGAGCCCCTCCCTCAGACAGCAGAGTTATATTCTGGGTTTTGTAAAATGTTCTGCATCTGAGCATTCCCAGTGTTTGGTTTTTGTATTGTTTCTTGTAAATCCGTTTTGAAATTTGTGTTTTAGGTGTTGAGGTGCTGGAGGAGAAGCCAGATTATGAAAATAGTTTCCTACAAGCCTTTCATCTAAAAATGAAAACAGATTCTCTCTAAAAATGCCTTTCAGGAAATAAATTTCAGAGTGGAAAAAAGGCTGTTTTCTCATGAGACAAAATGTGAGATTTTTATATGCATGTTTTATGCGTTCAAAATACAATTAAGTAATCCACTATCTAGGAACAATTGTCCAGACCTAAGAGTTAAGTGTCTTGGGAGTTAGAGGCAGGGTTTTTTGAGCTTTATCCAAAGGGAGGGAATAAAGTTAAAATCCATAGATTACTTTGTAGAATCAAAGTGGTAATACAAAATGAGGATCACTAAAAAAATCTCTGTGCTATTTGGGATTTTTATTGTTGCATATGAATTATTGGATTACTTCTATTTCATTGAGGAGTGAGATTGGGATATTGGTAGGTCTCACATTGAATTTGGATTTAGCCTTTGGCAGTATTGTCATTTTCATGATGTTATTCCTCCCAATCCATGACCATGGGTGGTTTCCCACTTCCTTAGTTCTGCTTTCATTTTCTTTTTCAGGTTTTTAAAATTTCGGTCATAGAGGTCCTTCACCTCTTAACTCCTAGATATTTTATTTCTTGTGTGGCTTTTAAAAAGGGGTTGCTTTCCTAATATCACCCGTATTCTTATCATTATTGGAATACAGGAAAGCCATTGATTTCTGAGGGTGAACTTTATACTTGGCTAGTTTGCCAAAGTTTCTGATCAGCTCAATAATTTGGGAGTGGAGTCCATGCGGTTCTTTAAATACAGGATCATACCATCTGCAAAGAGGGAGAGTTTTACTTCATCTTTCCCTATTTGGATCCCTTTAAATTTGCATCTTGTATTATTGCCCCAGCTAGCATTCTAATACTAAGTTGAAGAGTAGTGGAGAGAGCAGTCATTTTTATCTCATTCCTGAATTTATAAGAAATGGCTTTAAATTTTCAACATTAAGTATAATGCTAGCTGTGGGTTTGCCAAACCATAGCAGAAAGAACAGCACTGGAGCACTATCAGTTCCAAATTTCAAACTCTACTAAAAAGCCATAGTAAAAGAACAGCTTGGTACTGGCACAAGAACAGACCTGAGGATCAATGGAATAAGACTGAAGACTCAGAAATAAACCCACTGACCTATAGCCACCTAATCTTTGACAAGGGAGCTAAAAAATAGGATGGAAGAAAGACAGCCTTTTGAGTAAATGGTATTGACAAAATTGCTTCAGCACCTGAAGAAAACTAAAGGTAGATATGTATATATCACCCTGCACGAGAATCAATTCCAAATAGATCAAAGACCTCAAAATAAAAGAAGACACCATGAAAACATTACATGAAGGAATAGGAGAAACTCTAGGGCTTTTTAGAACAAGCCGAAATTTTCTTAATAGAGAACTGGAAACAAAAGAAATCTAAGACAGTTTGGACAATTGGGTTTGCATGAAACATCAGAGCTTCTGCAAGGCAAAAGTCATAGCTAGCAAGATCAATAGAAAGCCCACGTTCTGGGAGAAGATCTTCACGAGTCATAAAACGGACGAGGTTTTATATCTAATATATACTTAGGACTCAAAAAATTAAATCACCTGACAACAAATCCTCAAAGAAACAACTGCTCCATAACTAAGTGGGCTAAAGACTTAAAGAGAGACTTCTCTGAAGAAGAAATAAAAATGGCCATTAGTCTCATGAAGAAATGCTTAACTTTTCTAGCCATAAAAAGGAGAGCCTGGCATAATATATGACAAACATTAAGGGTAAACAACTACCAATTGTGAATACAGTCCCAAGCCAAACTCTCCTTTACATTTAAAGGACATATAAAAATATTTCATGACAAAGAAAGCGTGAAACAACATATCTCCACCAAATCATCAGGGTAGAAGTTAATTAAATATACCCTATATAGAGAAGATCAAGAAGAACAGGAACTGGTTATATAAAATGTTCCCTAGCAGAGAACAAGGTAAATATATTAACAGTAGGTGAGGCACAACTCCTAATAGCAGGGGTATAAAATAGCAGGGCTTATCAGATATTTCTCAGTCTTAACTTTCAATATCAATGGAATTAAATTTCCAATTAGAAAACAGATCAGATAGTAGTCTCAAAAAACAAGACACATCCATCCAGTGTCCACAATAGATACATTTTATTGACAAAAGCAAACATACTTAAACTGAAAGGCTGGAAGGAAAATTTTCAAGTAAATGGACAGCATAAACAGGCCACAGTAGAATTACTAAAATAAGATAAAATAGAATTCAAATTAAAATTAGTAGGTAGAGACATTACATATTGATAAAGGCAACTCTCAATTAGGACGATATAACAAGTGTAAATATCAATGCCCTGAATCCTGGACCACCCTACATCATCAACCAAATACTACACAACCTAAAAACACATCTCAAACCATTATTGTTATCCATTGATTGGTTATACTGGAAAAACTCAACCAATAAACTGAAGACCTAGCTAACTACATTGACCACCTACCCCTAACAGATATCTACAGAATATACATTCAGTATCAGTATATACATTCTTCACAGCAGGTCATGGAAGATTCTCCAAAATAGAACCTATCCTATGTCACACAGAAATTCTGTCCAAATTGAAAGAAAATTAATTGAATTCACATATCTTTTCAGACCACAACAGAATAAACTTAGAATTAAACAGCTAAAGCAAAAACCAAAAAAAGGTCAAACCCATGAAGAGTGAACAACACACTGCTGTATGACCAGTGGGGCACTGAAGAGATTAGAATAGAAATCTGAAAGTTTCTGGAAGTTAACAAAAATGAATACACAAAATACCAGCTCCTCTGGGACATATTAAATGCAATACTTAGTGGAAAATCTATAACTTTGAATGCCTACATCAAGCAATTGGGGAAATCTCAAATCAAGATTTCATTTGATTTTAATTATGGTCTGCTATTAGGACTCTCACAGACACCAAAATCAGAGGATGCTAATTAACCTGATAAAATGCATAATAAAATTTTTATAATTAATATAACATGAAGATTTTAATATTAATAACGTTAAAAATACTTGCATTCACATTATATAATATATTGAAATCCTTTAGCTTCATCAATTTTTAAAATATTTATAACTAAATGTAAATTGTTTGTAAATAGTTATTTGATGATGTATAAAAAAGGAGAAAAAGATATTCATACATATTACTACAAATGCAAACAGATTCACCTTGTTATTTATGATCCTTCATTTGTTGGTTTCATTCATGCATGGATAACATGCGAAGAAGAAAATTGCAAACTTGACTTTACTAAAGGATTCATTACATGGAGTTTATGTTGGGCTAAATAGATTTTATGAATTAAATTGTTTTGTCCCACCAACCAGATGCCCCTCAGTAGATGAATGGATCAAGAAAATGTGGTATATATACACAATGGAATTCTATGCCTCCATCAGAAAGAATGACATTGCCCCATTTGTTAGGAAATGGAAAAACTTGGAAAAAATTATATTAAGTGAAGTAAGCCAGGCCCAAAGAAACGTAGGTCCCATGGTTTCCCTTATTTGTAATATCTAGTATATGTATGAGTCAAGCGGAAAAGGTCAGATAATGTGATGTCAGGAAAATGAACCCTTAGATGTGTATTTTAATGTTTTTTTTCTTTCATGCATGTGTTTCTAACACATTTATAAGATTATCTCTTTGTTGCTTTGTGTGTCCCTCCCCCACAATATAACCCCTGCTTTCACTATATTTGATGTCAGTATAACTTGTGGAGGAGATGGGGAAAAACCAGTTGTTTAAGGATACAGGTGGACCTGTTGCAACAATGAGAAGTACAAGTTGTCATGTCCAAAACGAGCTTTACAACGTTGGTGCAGGGGGGGGGGGAAGGAGAAGGATTGGGATTGGGGGGGAGGGGGGAGGCTGGGAAGGGATGTGAAGGGTAAACAAAGGAGGAGGCTGCAATGCTTGGTAAGAAATGTACGCATTATCCTGCCCATGTAACTGTAACTCCTCTGTACAGTATGTTCACAAATTAAATTAAATTAAATTAAAAAAATTGTTTTGTCCCATCCTTTCTCCCTCCCTTCCGTCTTTCCTTTCTTCTTTGCTTCCTCCTTCCTTCCCTCCATCCCTACCTCTCTCTTTCTCTCTTTCCTATCTTTTTCCTTTCTTTCTTCTTTTCCTTCTTTCTTTCTTTCCTTCTTTCTTTCTTTCTTTCTTTTTTCTTTCTTTCTTTCTTCTTTCATCTTATATTCCTCTCTTCCTTTTACTCAGAATATTTCTTATGGCAATAGAAAAAATCCCAACTGTTATACTCTAAGGTGTTATGAGTAATTATAAATATTAACTAGATTAATATTAATTTTAATAGCCTATGTTATATCTTAAGACAAATTATACTAAAAACAACTTCTCAAATGTTCCAAGATATGTAACAAATATGACTTTTCATGATATTGTTTATTTCTTCAAACTAAAATAAGCATTTAGACATAATATTGCATGTGTGTGTGTTTTGTTCTTGTGATTGTAACTCAAGACCTATACCTTAGTTGTTTTTTTCCTCAATGGTATTGCTCTATCATTTGAGCCACAATTCTATTTCTGGCTTTGTGTGTGTGTGTGTGTGTGTGTTGTAATGTGTGTGTGTGATTAATTGAGATGTGTCTCACAAACTTTCTTACCAAGGCTGACTTTGAATCCCAGCTTCCTGAGTAGAGAGGATTACAAACTTGAGAGAGCCATATTTAGCACAGATTTAATATATCCAAGAATAAAATAAATTGTATTATTTGAATTCTAGATGCTCAATTTAACAAATTAACATTTAGATATTTATTCAGTTATTAAACCTGAACCTGCATTGTGAAAAATATTTTTCATTTTTATGAAAAAATATGCACTCAAAGGTTTAAATGACAGAATCTTTAGACAAATTGCAATACTCTATTATTCAAAAGCAAAAAAGGGATCGTTAATCAAATTTCTCATGTAAGCTAAAAAGTAAAAGGCTCTATCAGGGTGAATGAAGCAATTTTTCATTAAATTAAATATTATATACTATGGCCAATATTACATACTGTGATTTTCTATTCTTTTAAACCTAAACTTTTTTAGGTCTTGTAAATTCATACATTTTGTGAGTATATAAAAATTTTGATTACTAGTCATGTATTTCTGAGGTTTGATTACTAAGTCATTTCAGAGAAACAGTGAATTTCATGTATTTTATGTCAACAGTGATTTTTAGAAATTGAATCAACCTCATAAGAAAACTAAAGCAAGATATTTAATCACTTATCCAATTATTCCTATAGACTTGAAGATAACTAATTTTTGAATGTTAGGAAATTCATTTTATACCTACTCTCTAAAGAATAATTCTGATAAGTGATCATGATAGTATTTATTTTTCCTTCAACTTGAAGGAAAGAACTTCACTATAGATGACAAATACTTGAATAGAAATGTCATAAAATTATGAAAAATTCAAGTCATTATGAGTTAGATGAAATAGTCATTTTTGAAGGTCACAAAATGAAACCTCTGGGAGCATCCTTATCCGTTAAATAAAATGTATTTTCACTCAAAATATTTCATTCATCTCTTCAGCAATGGTATAACCAAACCACCTCTATGCCAAATAGCATCTCAGGTATTTAAGAATAGAAGTTATCACAATTGTATAGAAAGATCTACCCACCAGTCTAGAAATTAAATCTAAAATTATAAAGGATTGGGATTAATAATTTGGTTTCACTATGTTGCCATAAAGAGGTGAAACCTTTCGCGTGGGCATAGTAATAGAGATTAGGTCACTGAGAACTTGTGATCAAAGAAGGTTTAATATCAATGTCCTTTCTTCCTCTTCCTTCGTTTACTTCTCTGTCTCCTTCTCCTTTTCCTTCTCCCTCTCCTTCTTCTCCTCCTCCCCTTTCTCCCTTTCTCACTCTTATTCTTCCTTTTCTTAACTTCCTCGCTTCCATGAATACACAAACTCCATCACATCTTCCTGATATGGGGTACTGTACCACCACCAACCAAAAGCAATGAGAATAAGAAATGTAAATTGAAAGGTATAAAATCAGAAACCAAGATTAATCTTTCCTCCTTTGAAGTTAATTTTATAAAGTATTTTGTCATATCAATAGGAGACTGACACAGCATGTTCTCATTTATTATAAGGGATAAGATTTACTGGAAATAAATTTGGCCAACATTGTCCTAATGAAATAATTGATTAAATTAATTATATTTGGACAAATCTACTTTAAAATATCAGATATACTTCAATAAGAGTCAAAAATGTGTTCAGAGGGAGAGTGGAGGTGAAACTAGAGCTAAACAAGCTCTAACATTGAAAGCAGTTTTACTGTTCCAGTGAACAGTCCTAGGCTAGAGAATCACACCAAGTGTCGCTTCACAGTACACAGAGTTTGGCCAGACAGGGAAAATCCAAGCAAGGACACAGATCAGAGAACTTGCTGGTAGCCACAGCTGTGGCGGCCGTGGCAACAGTGGTAGCGGCCATAGCAGCCATACCTATAACAAATTGTCCAGGACAAAGTTGCCAGACACAGCGGGACAGCGGATTCTACTCACCACCAGTAAGAACTGACAAGGAGCAGATACTTTCATACTGCAGATAGCAAACCAGAGATGGCCAAGGAACCAAGACTCTGACGTGAGTAGAATGCTGACATCCTCACTCCTTCTCAGGGAGCAGAGGAGGTAAGGCCACTCCTCCCTGCCACCAACACCGGAGATCTCCATCTTTGATACTGAAAAAGGCCCATTTGAACAGCTATCTCCAACTCAGGCTTAGAAGAAAACAAGATCCAATTAGGAGGTCACAGGAACCTGACCTGACTTGCCAGGCTCAGTTCCACCCAAGAGAAATCACCCAGCCCAGGCAAAGAAGCTCCGCCCTTAGAGGAGTGACTTTCTTCACTCTGTAAACAGAGCCAGAGGCTGTCCCTCCCTACAGCAGCCTTGACAATCAATTGAAATTCAGTAAACATAAATGCTGAGAATGGATCCAGACTGGGCTGTGTGTCTCAGAAGCTAGCACCTCAGGGAAAAGCAACTGTTTGCTGAAAGGCCTCAACCCTACCCAGAACCTAGACTCATCACAGCATCTCAAAACTAGAAGAAACAGCCATCTCCCTCTTTTGTGATACTCAAAGCAGATCTCCCTCCCACTGAACTAGCCTGGGAGGAGGATCACAAAATTATGGGTAATGCCGAGCATTTTTCTGCCTGCTCAAACAAATTGACTTAAGCAACTAATCAAGCCACAGGAAAAACAAACACCACAAGCAGACCAGAAAATCCACCAAGAGACAGGTGATGGACACAGGGGATATAGAGTATCTTCACATTCTACCCCCACAAAAAAAATCAAAGAAGTCTTTTGTACCTTACTTTAATTTTAATTTTTTAAAAAAATAATGTTTTCTATTAATCTTTTTCTTCTCATCATTATTTTATGTGTAAATGTGTGTGTGTGTGCTTTAAAAAAAAATCTCTTCTGACCTTTTGGTCCTTATTTTTTTATTCTTTTCATTTTTTCTCTTTCTTTTTTGTGAGACTTAATTGTTATTTTGATCATCCCCAGATATTAACCCATCGTCGTATATTAGACATTATGCCCCATTGTGTACACACTTAATCCAGAAATTTATTACTCAGTTCACACCCTCTTAGGCTAAAATTCTTTAAGAGCAGGGCTGGGAAGGTGGCTCAGTGGTAGAGTGCTTGGCTTGCATGCTCGAGGCCCTGGGTTCAATTCCTCAGCACCACATAAGCAAAAAGAAAAAACCCTGATGTGGCGCTGTGGCTCAAGTGGTAGAGCGCTAGCCTTGAGCTGAAGAGCTGAGGGACAGCGCCCAGGCCCAGAGTTCAGGCCCCACGACCGGACCCAAAAGAAAAATTCTTTAAGAGCAGTATTATCTCTCTTTATACCTATATAATTTTCAAGTAACTAATTTTAAGAATTTTTTTTTTTTAGTTTTTCATGTCTGCTTTCTATCCCTCCCTTCCTCTCATCCTATCATTTTCATCTCTCAATATCATCCTTAAACACATAATTTTAAGTGTTTCACTTTTTAAATTTAAATTTTTTATTTCCATTTTTTCTTAATCTCGCTTCTATCATTCTGTCTAATACATTTCCCTCTCTAAGATTAGGACTTGGTTAAATTCACTCACCTCTCCACATCCCTCTAATCCTATTTTTGCCCACATTTCTCCATAAAATTAATAATTTGTGGTTTGCCAAATTCTTCTTTGCTGTTCTTAGCCCATTGCGCCATAGTTGTTTGATATTGAATAAATTGTATCTGTTGAAAAATATTGTATCTGCAGACTTTTGTCTGTGAAACTACAGAACTTTGATTATACTTGCCTTAAAATTTTGTTCTAGCAAAAAATTGGTGTTACTTTCATACCGACTGGGCAGAACAAGCCAGAAAAACACAAGGAAAATTGCAAGCCCAGTTATCTGAACTCCCACTCAGGAAAATCAGTTGACAGCATAGTTAATATATAATCCAGAAGAGAGTTCCCAAAAATCTCTACAAATGCTACTGGTAAACATGGTAAAAATGATTGAAAACCTTCAAAGGATTCAATGTGAGTGTGATAGGGAGAGAAAGGCAAACCAAAGATTAATACTGGAATCTCATGAGAGTGAGGAAGCTCCTCAGAGATTGATACAGGAATTGCATGAGCAGGATGAGAACAGTCAAAGAGAAATACAGGAAATGCATGAACATGAGGAAGCTAATCAAAGAGTAATACAGGACTTGGGAGAGCAGGATGACAATAGACAAAGATCAACATAGGCATTCATGGAATCCATAAACAGAAAGCTGAAAGAATTCAGGGAGACCACAAAGGCAATGATGAATGGAGCCCAACAGAAGGAATGGGAGTACAAGGAAACCATAAACAATCAAGTAAGTGATTTGAGAATTAAAACAACACCGAATTAAGGAAGTAAAGAATTTCATACAAGATCTAAAACAAAGCTCCAACAAAGAATTTGAAGCCATAAAAGCTGCCCAATTAGAAGGAAAAGAAATAAAAAACAAAGTAGAAAATCTCGACAGTAGGTTAGACCATGCAGAGGAGCAAATTTGAGGGATTGAGGACAGCTAGGTTATTATAGAGAAAGAACATACAACTATCCAAGACAAATCCAAGAGATATGATAGATCTATTAAACATTTGGAAGACACTCTCAGAAGGCTTAATCTGAGGATAATTGGTGTAGAGGAGCACCTAGAAACAGAAGTTAATGGTCTAGGAAATTTGGTTAACATGATCCTAGCAGAGAACTTCCCAAACATGCAATAAGATAAGCCTATTTAGATACAAGAAACTTTTAGAACCCCAAAAAGACCAGACTAGGGCAGGATATCTCACCATTACATTATAATCCACACTTGACCAATTCCAAGGAAAAAATCCTAAAAGCTGTCAAGTAGAAAAGATCAAATACTTACAAAGGGAAACCAATTAGAATCAGCTCAGATTTCTCAGTGGAGACAATTAAATCAAGAAGAGCCTGGAATGATGTAGGCCATGTCCTAAGGAAAAACAACTATCAATCAAGCTTACTGTAACCAGCTAAGCTCTCTTTCATAACTGAAAGTAAAATAAAAGCCTTCCATAGCAAAGAAAAACTGAAATAATATATCTCCAACAAACCAGCCCAATAAAAATTTAACGATGTGCTAAACATAGGAAACCAACAAGAGCACAATAAAGACGAAGAAACCGCACCAAAACTGAGAATCCAAGAACTATAGGAAGAATCCAGTTGCTCAAGCCCCCAAGAAGTTGGATAGCATTGCAGGAACTCCCAAACACTTCTCAGTCCTAACTCTCAACATTAATGGAATTAACTCTCCAATTAAGTGACAGACTGTCTAGTTGGATTAAAAAGCAAGACCCTTCTATCTGCTGCCTTCAGGAGTCACACCTTGCTCATACAAACAAACACATTTTGAAAGTGAAAGGCTGGAACAAATTCTACCAAGCAAATGGCCCCCATAAAGAGGCTTGAATGGCAATCCTGATATCAGATAAAATAGACTTCAAATTACAATTAGTGAGAAGACGTAAAGAAGGTTGCTACATACTAATTAAGGGATCTCCCCTTCAGGAGGATATTAAAATTCTAAATCTCTATTTGGCAAACAACGGATCACCCAGATTTATCCAAGAAACACTACTTTCCCTCAAATCTCACATAGATCCAAAGACATAAATTGTTGAAGAATTTAAATCACCACTATACCCACAAGATAGATTAAATCAGCAAAAACTCAACAGAAAAACTGCAGATCTAAACAACTGAATAGATCAACTAGATATAACGAACATCTACCGAATATTTCACCCAGCAGCATCACAATACAAGTTTTTCTCAGCATCACATGGAACAGTTTCCAAAATAGACCCCATTTTAGGTCATGAAGTAAACTTGTCCACATTCAGAAACATTGAAGTTTTACCATGCATTCTCTCACACCACAAGGGAATAAAATTAGAACTCAACACCAAAAGCCACCAAAGAAAGTCCTGTAACACATGGTGGCTAACAACATAATGTTGAATCACCAGTGTGTCAGGGAAGAGATTAGTAAGTAAATTCAAATATTCATGATATTCAACAAAAAGGAACACACAAATTACCAGCTCTTCTGGGACAGAGCAAAGGCAGTACTCAGAAGGAATTTTATAGCTCTGAGTTCCTAAATCAACAAATTGGAGAGATCGTAAACCAACAATTTTATGAGATATCTGAACCTCCTTGAAAAAGAACAAAAAGATAAACCCCAACCCAGTAGATGGAGAGAAATACTTAAAATTAAATGAATTAGAATTTTTTAAAAAATCCATAGAAAAAATCCACAAAACAAAGAGTTGGTTCTTCGAAAAAATTAACTAAACTGAAAGACCGTTAGCAAATCTTATCAGAAAAAGAAAATACACCCAAATAAATTCAGAGATGGGAATGGAAACATCACCACAGAAACAAGATTCAGAACATTATAAGGGAATGCTTCTCAAACCTTTATATTAATAAGTTTGAGAACTTGACATAAATGGAACTTTTCCTAGCAAATATGGACATGCCAAAAATGAACCAAGATGAGATAAACCATCTTAACAGCCCCATGTCAAGGATGGAAATAGAAGCAGCAATAAGAGACCTCCTATCTAAGAAAAGCCCAGGAATAGATGGATTTACAGTGGAATTCTACAAATCCTTCAAAGCAAAGCTCAAACCAATATTCCTCCAACTTTTCAATGAAATTGAAAGGGAAAATTCACTACAGAACTCATTCTATGAAACCATAATAACTCTTATTCCAAAAACAGGCAGTGACTCATCAAATAACAAGAACTATAGACCCATTTCTTTGATGAATATTACGCAAAACTTCTCCACAAAATTTTGGCCAATCTACTTCAAAAATTCATCCAAAAAATCACGCATGACGATATAACATGTTTCATTTGAGGGATGCAAAGCTGGTTCAATATACACAAATCAATTAATATAACTCATCACATCAACAAAGAGCAAGGATAAGAACCACATGGTTATCTCAACAGATGCAGACAAAGCATTTAACAAGATCCATCAAACCCTTTATGATGATAGGTCTGAAAAAATTAGGAATCCAGGAAACATTACTCAATACAATAAAGGCTATATATGACAAACCTACAGCCAGCGTTATACTTAATGGTGGAAAAATAAAGCTATTTCCTCTTAACTCAGGAATTAGAGAAGGATGTCCACTCTCTACTTCTCTTCAACTTAGTATTAGAATCCTTAGCTACCGCAATAAGACAACATGCAAACATAAAGGGGTTCCAAATCGGGAAAGATGTAGTAAAACTCTTTGCAGATGACATGATTTTAAAGAATCACACGGACTCCACTTCAAATTACTGAAGCTGATTCTAAACTTTGGCAAAGAAGCAGGGTATAAAATTATCCCTCAATAATCAATGGCTTATCTGTATGACAACAATGAGTAAAGCGTGGGTGAAATCAGGAAGGCAACTCCATTCATAATAGTGCACAAAAAAATATGTAGAAATTTACTCAATCAAAGAAGTGAAGGACCTTTATGATGAAAACTTTAAAAACCTGAAAAAGGAAATCAAAACAGAACTTAGGAAGTGGAAAAACCTCCCATGCTCCTGAATTGGAAGGATCAACATCGTGAAAATGACAATACCTGCCAAGGCTATCTACAAATTCAATGCGATACCTATCAATATTCCAACCTCATTCTTCAGCGAAATAGAAAAGGCAATCCAAAAATTCATACGGAACAATAAAAGACCCAGGATAGCTAAAGCAATCCTCAACAGAAAGATCACTGCAGGAGGACTATCAATACCAAATTTCAAACGCTACTACAAAGCCATAGTAATCAAAACAGCTTGGTACTGACACAAGAACAGACCTCAGGATCATTGGAATAGAATTGAAAACTCAGAAATGAACTCACAGATCTATAGCCACTTAATCCATGATAAGGGAGCTTAAAAACTAGAATGGAAGAAAGACAGCCTCTTCAGTAAATGGTGCTGAAAAAAAATTGGATAAATACTTGTAGAAAACTAAAGCTAAAACCTTATATATCACCCTGCAGCAGAATCAACTACAAATGGATCAAAGACCTCGGGGTCAAAGCAGAAACTCTGAAAACATTACAGAACAGAATAAGAGCTACCCTAGGTCTCCTTGGCACAAGCTGAAATTTTCTTAATAGATACCTAGAAACACAACAATTCAAATAAATGTTGGACAAATGGGATTGCATGAAATTGCAGAACTTCTGCATGTTGAAGGACATAGCGAGCAAGAACAATAGAAAACACACGGATTGGGAGAGGTACTTCACTAGCCATACAACGGACAAGGGTCTCATATCTAAAATATACCGGGAACTCAAAAAATTGAATCCCCCAACAACAAATCTTCAAAGAAACAACTGCCCAATAAATAAGTGAGCAAAAAGCTTTTTTTTCTTTTTTTAAAATTAAGTTTTTTTATTGTGAAAATACTGTACAGAGGGGTTACAGTTACATGAACAAGGTAATGAGTACATTTTTTTTTGTTATTATTTTCTTTCTTTTTTTATTCTGAGAATACCATACAGAGGAGTTACAATTACATGGGCAAGATAACGGTACATTTCTTATCAAGCATTGTTGCCTCCTCTTTGTTTCCTCTTCCCATCCATTCCCATAGTCCCCCTACCTCCCCCAATCCGATCTTTAGCCCCCCCCCGCCAAAGTTGTAAAGTTTGTTTTTCTACATAACCATTAATGTCTCTCCCCCACAGTATAACCTCTGATTTCACTGAATTTGATGTTGGTATAATTTGTGGAGGAGAAGGACAAAAACGAATCGAGCTAAAGTCTTAAAGAGAAACTTCTCTGAAGAGGAAAGAAGGATTGCCAATGGACACATGAAGAAATACTCAACCTCCCTAGCCATAAAAGAAATGCAAATCAAAACAACATTGAGATACCACCTCAGTCCAGTTAGAATGGGAAAAATCAAGAACTCTAACAACAACAGATGCTGGAGGGGATGTGGACAGAAGGGAACCTTACTGCATTGTTGGTGGGAGTGTAAACTAGTTCAACCACTTTGGAAAGTAGTATGGAGGTTCCTCAAAAGACTCCACATAGAGCTCCCCTATGACCCAGCAATCCCACTTTGGGGCATTTACCCGAATGTTCACAAACAAAGCTATAAACACAACCATGTTTATGGCAGATATATTTACCAAAGGTAATATATAGAACCAACCCAGATGCCCCTCAGTAGATGAACGGATCAAGAAAATGTGGCATATATACAAAATGGAATTCTATGCCTCCATGAGAAAGAATGAAATTGCCCCATTTGTTAGGAAGTGGAATGACTTGGAAAAAAATAAATTAAGTGAAGTAAGCCAGGCCCAAAGAAATGTAACTCCTATGGTATCCCTTATTTGCAGTAACTAATTTATGTCTGAGACCAGCAGAAATGGTCAGTTAACTTGATGATAGGTAAAATGAACCCCAAGATAAGGATTCAATTTGTATTCTTTCTTGAGATTGTTCCTAACATACCTATAAGATGATTTCTTTATTGCTTTGTATGTCCATTCCCCTCTGTATATCCTCTGCTTTCACTGTATTTGATGTTGGTATAATTTGTGGAGGTGAGGGAAAAAAGAAATTGTTTAAATAGGGATACAGGTGGACCCATTGCAACAATATGATGTACAAGATTTTATTTCAAAAAATAAAATGTACAACTTTGGCTGTGGGGGGGAGGATGAGAGGGAGATGGGAAGTATTGGGAAGGGGAAACAAAGGAGTAGGCGACAATGTTTGATAAGAAATGTACTTATTACCTTGCCCATGTAATAGTAACCCCTATGTTATGTACTTTCACAATTTAAAAAAAAGTGGCAAAAAAAATTACCTGTATGGTTTCCTATGAAAAGAAAGCAGAATGCAATCTGTTCCTCAAGGTAATTGACCCATAACTGGCAGTACTGTCACTTTCATAAATGATGTAAGAATACTGAAGAACAAATTTCAATTCAAACTTCCTGATATAAAATTTTCTTTGTCCCCTGTAAACAACCTTTCAATTTTACCTATGTCTTGCTCCCAAAATGACTCGTATTTTATTCTTATCATATTTTTAAATTAACTTTATGTAGTTGAATGGGAATTGCAGTTTGACAAAGCAGTTTAGGAATAGTATTTAGTGAGTTTTTTTCTTTTTTCTCTCCTGAGGTTTGAACTCTGGGTCTAAGCGCTGTCCCTGAGCTCCTTTGGATGAACACCAGAACTCTATCACGTGAGGCAGCAGCAATTTCAGATTTTTCTGAGATTTAATTGGAGATAAGAATCTCACAGACTTTCCTGCCAGGGTTGGCTTCAAACCTCAATCATCAGCCTCCTGAGTATCTAGGAAAAAAGCGTGAGCCTCTAGTGCCTGGCTTAAAACAATGCATCTTTTTTATTTTTGGCTAGTCCTGGGACTTAAACTCAAGGCCTTGGAAATGCCTTGAGATTCTTATCCTCATGCTAGAAATCTACGACTTGTGTCATAGTGCCAATTCCAGTTTTTTTTGTTTATGTAGTACTGAGGAATCAACCTCAGGGCTTCATACTTGCAAGGCAAACAGTCTACCACTAAGACACATTTCATGGCTAATACAGTGCAACTTGAGGTTCACTATCCCTCATCCCTCTCTATCCTATTTCATCCCTCAATTTACATAATTTTGTAGAATATTTACTGGCTCACAATATCATACATAGTCACTCAGAGGATATGTCACAGAAAAAATTTTATTGATAGTCTTATTCATCAACGTACTAAACTCATTCATTAAAGAATTCTCTGATTTTAAATTCTAAATTATCACTCAGATTCACCTACTACTATTCTAAAATAAGGTTAGCATAAATGCAATCTACAATTCTTCAATAAAGTACAATGATTCATAGAATGTCTAAAAGTTGGACTATGAACATCTCCTTAAATTCTAGAATATTTTATCAACACTGCCCTCTGAAAATACTCCAATATTTAGTAGTAGTCACTTCCTGTCATCATTAGAAAATACCCTTCACTTGACCAAACATTACTTCATAGTCTACCACTACAGATGTGCCAATTTAAAAAAGGTCATATAATTTCTTATCAAGCATTTTAGCCTCCTCCTTTGTTTCCCCTTCCCGTCCCTTCCCATCTTGCCCCCGACCCCCCCCTCAATCCTCCCCGGCCCCCCCACGAAAGTTCTAAACTTCATTTTCGACATAACGACTTGTACATCTCATTGTAACTAGAAAATGTAGTATAGGGCTGGGAAGATGGGTCAGTGGTAGAGCGCTTGCCTTGCATGCAGGAAGCCCTGGGTTTGATTCTTCAGCACCACATAAGCAAAAAGAAAAAAGCCGGAGGTTGAGCTCTGGCTCAAGTGATAGAGCACTAGCCTTGAGCTGAAGAGCTGAGGGAGAGTGCCCAGGCCCAGAGTTCATGCCCCGCTACGGGACACCCCACACCAAAAAAAAAAAAAAAGAAAATGTAGTCTGTTTTATCCATTTTTCAATGCAATATTAGTGTTTCCCAAGTAAGTCCATGTAAATTTATTTCATGTTGCTTTGCGTGCATGTGTATAATTGTATTACATCCTCAATGGGCATTTCAACAATTTATTATATTCTATTGTAAAAGATTTTGCAATATCTATTCTTGTACATGTGTATCATTTGACATAACTTGAAATATATTTTTATATAAAATTATGATTGAAAATGCTGGATCATAGATGCAACTCTGTGTATAATATCTTAAAGATTGCCAATATGTTTAACAAACTGTCTATATCACTTTAAGTGCCAAGCACTTGTATAAGGATTCCAATTTCCACCTAGTGGCTGTGCAGAGGTATCTTATTGATGTTTCTATTTCTATTAATCTCTATATGTATGCAATGTCTAGGCATGATATGATATTTTCATGTTCTTTGGTTGTTGGTATATTATAACAGACATGTGTATTTCAGTTTTTTTTGGTTTTGTTTTAATTTAATTTTATTTTATTTGTGAACATACTGTACAGAGGGGTTACAATTACATGGGCAGGATAATGCGTACATTTCTTACCAAGCATTGCAGCCTCCTCCTTTGGTTTACCCTTCACATCCCTTCCCAGCCTCCACCCTCTTCCCATTCCAATCCTTCTCCTTCCCCCCCCCCCCCCAACACCGACGTTGTAAAGCTCGTTTTGGACAAGTCAACTTGTACTTCTCATTGTTGCAACAGGTCCACCTGTATCCTTAAACAACTGGTTTTTCCCCATCTCCTCCACAAGTTATACTGACATCAAATATAGTGAAAGCAAGGGTTATACTGTGGGGGAGGGACATACAAAGCAACAAAGAGATAATCTTATAAATACCTCAGAAACACATGCATGAAAAAAAAAACCTTAAAATACATATCTAAGGGTTCATTTTCCTGACATCACATTACCTGACCTTTTCTGCTTGACTCATACATATACTAGATATTGCAAATAAGGGAAACCATGGGACCTATGTTTCTTTGGGCCTGGCTTACTTCACTTAATATAATTTTTTCCAAGTTTTTCCATTTCCTAACAAATGGGGCAATGTCATTCTTTCTGATGGAGGCATAGAATTCCATTGTGTATATAAACCACATTTTCTTGATCAATTCATCTACTGAGGGGCATCTGGGTTGGTTCCATATCTTAGCTATGGTAAATAATGCTGCAATAAACATTGTTGTGCTGGTAGCTTTAGTGTGGTCTTGTTTGTAAACATTGGGTAAATGCCCAAAGTGGGATTGCTGGGTCATAGGGGAGTTCTATGTGAAGTCTTTTGAGGAACCTCCATACTGCTTTCCAAAGTGGTTGAACAAGTTTACATTCCCACCAACAATGAAGTAAGGTTCCTTTCTGTCCACATCCCCTCCAGCATCTGTTGTTGTTAGAGTTCTTGATTTTTGCCGTTCTAACTGGGGTGAGGTGATATCTCATTATTGTTTTGATTTGCATTCCTTTTATGGCTAGGAATGTTGAACATTTCTTCATGTGTCTATTGGCCATCCTTCTTTCTTCTTCAGAGAAGTTTCTCTTTAAGTCTTTCGCCCACTTATTTGTTGGGCAGTTGTTTCTTTGAGGATTTGTTGTTGGGGGGTTTAATTTTTTTGAGTTCTAAGTATATTTTAGATATGAGACCCTTGTCCGTTGTATGGCTAGTAAAGATCTTCTCCCAATCCGTGGGCTTTCTATTGATCTTGCTAGCTATGTCCTTTGCCCTGCAGAAGCTCTGCAACTTTATGCAATCCCATCTGTCCAACCTTTCTTTGATTTGTTGTGTTTCCGGGTCTCTATTCAAAAAATTTCGGCCTGAGCCAAGGAGACGTAGGGTTTCTCCTATTCCATCCTGTAATATTTTCAGAGTGTCTGCTTTGACTTCAAGGTCTTTGATCCATTTGGAGTTGATTCTGGTGCAGGGTGGTATATAAGGATCTAGCTTTAGTTTTCTACATGTAGTTAACCAATTTTGCCAGCACCATTTACTGAAGAGTCTGTCTTTCTTCCATTCCATTGATTTAGCTCCCTTATCAAAGATTAGATGGCTATAGGTCTGTTGGTTCATTTCTGGGTTTTCAATTCTATTCCATTGGTCCTGAGGTCTGTTCTTATGCCAATACCAAGCTGTTTTGATTACTATGGCTTTATAGTAGAGTTTGAAGTTTGGTATTGATATTCCTCCAGCAGTGTTCTTTCCGTTGAGGAGCATTTTTGCTATTCGGGGTCTTTTTTTGTTCCATATGGATTTTTGTATTGCTTCTTCTATTTCCTTGAAGAATGAGGGTGGAATTTGGATAGGTATTGCGTTGAATTTGTAGATAGCCTTGGGAAGTATTGCCATTTTCACGATGTTAATCTTTCCAATCCAGGAGCATGGGAGGCTTTGCCATTTTTTTAGTTCTGTGTTGATTTCCTTTTTCAAGATTTTAAAGTTTTCATCATAGAGGTCCTTCACTTCTTTAGTTAAGTTAATTCCTAGGTATTTTATTTTTGTGGGGCTATTACAAATGGAGATGCTTTCCTAATTTCAGCCACACTTTTCTCATTGTTGGCATACAGAAAAGCCATTGATTTTGGGGGGTAATTTTATAACCTGCTACTTTGTCAAAGTTTTGAATCAGGTTGAGTAATTTGGGAGTGGAGTCTAGGGATTCTTTAAATACAAGATCATGTCATCTGCAGAGAGGGAGAGTTTTATTTCTTCTTTCCCTATTTGGATCCCCTTTATGTCTGCATCTTGTCTTATTGTTGTAGCTAGGCGTTCTAATACTAGATTGAAGAGAAGTGGAGAGAGTGGGCATCCTTGTCTTCTTCCTGAGTTAAGAGGAAATAGCTTTAGTTTTTCACCATTGAGTATAATACTGGCTGCAGGTTTGTCATATACAGCCTTTATTGTATTGAGGAATGTTCCATGGATTCCTAATTTTTCCAAAACCTTCATCATGAAGGGGTGTTGGATCTTGTCGAATGCTATTTCTGCATCTATTGAGATAACCTTGTGGTTCTTATTCTTGCTGCTGTTGATGTGATGAATAATATTAATTGATTTGGGTATATTTAACCAGCTTTGCATCCCTGAAATGAATCCTGTTTGATCATGGTGTATGATATTTTGGATGAATTGTTGAAGTCGATTGGCCAAAATTTTGTTGAGAAGTTTTGCATCAATATTCATCAAAGAAATGGGTCTATAGTTCTCTTTCTTTGATGAGTCCCTGCCTGGTTTTGCGATGAGGGTTATGATGGCTTCATAGAATGTGTTCGGTAGTGAGCTTTCTCTTTCAATTTCATTGAAGAGTTGGAGGAGTATTGGTGTGAGCTCTGCTTTGAAGGCCTTGTAAAATTCCGCTGTAAAACCATCTGGTCCTGGACTTTTCTTAGCTGGGAAGACTCTTATTGCTGTTTCTATTTCAGTGCTTGATATGGGCCTGTTAAGATAGTTTAACTCATTTTGGTTTAGTTTTGGCATGTCAATATTTGCTAGGAAAAGGTCCATTTCTGTCAAGTTCTCAAACTTATTTGCATAAAGTTTTGAGAAGTATTCCCTTATAACGTTCTGAATCTTGGTTCTTTCCGTGGTGATGTTTCTGTTCTCATCTCTGAGTTTATTAATTTGGGTGTGCTCTCTTCTTTTTCTGATAAGATTTGCTAAGGATCTGTCAATTTTGTTAATTTTTTCGAAGAACCAACTCTTTGTTTTGTTGATTCTTTCTATAGTTTTTTTGGATTCTAATTCATTTAATTCTGATTTAATTTTGATTATTTCTTTCCGTCTACTGGATTGGGGTTTATCTTGCTGCTCATTTTCAAGGTGGTTTAGATGTGTCATTAAATTGTTGGTTTCAGATCTCTCCAATTTGTTGATGTAGGAGCTCAGAGCTATAAACTTGCCTCTGAGTACTGCCTTTGCTGTGTCCCAAAGGAGCTGATAATTTGTGTGTTCATTTTTGTTGAATAGCATGAACATTTAAATTTCCTTTCTAATCTCTTCCATGACCCACTCATGATTCAGCAGTGTGTTGTTCAGCCTCCATGTGATGCCGGACATTCTTTGGTGGCTTTTGGTGTTGAGTTCTAATTTTATTCCTTTGTGGTCAGAGAGGATGCAAGGTATAATTTCAATGTTTCTGAATTTAGACAAGTTTGCTTTGTGGTCTAAAATGTGGTCTATTTTAGAAAACGTTCCATGTGCTGCTGAGAAAAACGTGTATTCTGATGCTGCTGGGTGAAATGTTCTGTAAATGTCTGTTAAGTCTAGTTGATCTATGCAGCTGCTTAGATCTGCGATTTCTCTGTTGAGTTTTTGCCGAGTTGATCTATCTAGTGGGGAGAGTGGTGTGTTAAAGTGCCCAACAATTAATGTTTATGGATCTATATGGGATTTGAGGGAAAGTAGTCTTTCTTTGATAAATTTGTGTGCTCCATTGTTTGGCGAATAGATACTTAGAATTGTAATATGCTCCTGAAGGGGAGATCCTTTAATTAGTATGTAGGGACTTTCTTTATCTCTTCTCACAAATTTTAATTTGAAGTCTATTTTATCTGATATTAGGATTGCAACTCCTGACTGTTTATGGGGTCTGTTTGCTTGGCAGATTTTTTTCCAGCCTTTAACATTGAAAATGTGTTTGTTTTTACGGGCAAGATGTGACTCCTGCAGGCAGCAGATAGAAGGGTCTTGTTTTTTAATCTAACTAGACAGTCTATGTCGCTTAATTGGAGAGTTCAGCCCATTATCGTTAAGAGATAAGACTGAGAGGTATTTGGGAATTCCTGCCATGTTATCCACCTTCTTGGGGGCTGTAAAAACTGGGTTCTTCCTATGGTTCTTGGATTCTAAGTTTGGGTGCAGTTTCTTGGCCTTTATTGCGGTCTTGTTGGTTTTCTATGTGTAGGACATCTTTAAGAATCTTTTGTAGGGCTGGTTTGGTGGAGATGTATTGTTTCAATTTTTCTTTGCTATGGAAGGTTTTTATTTGGCCTTCAGTTATGAAGGAGAGTTTAGCTTGATACAGTATTCTTGGTTGATAGTTGTTTGTTTTTAGGGGGTGGCATACATCATTCCAGGCCCTTCTTGCTTTGATTGTCTCTGCTGAGAAATCTGCGGTGATTCTAATTGGTTTCCCTTTAAAGGTGATTACCCTTTCTCCTTGACAGTTTTAAGGATCTTTTCCTTGGTCTGAGTTGATCCTGTGAGGATTATAATGTGACGGTTGGATGTCCTCTTCTGGTCTGGTCTATATGGGGTTCTAAAAGCTTCTTGTATCTGAATAGGCCTATCGTTTTCTATGTTTGGGAAGTTCTCTGCTAGGATCCTGTTAAATTTCCTAGACCATTAACTTCTGTTTCTAGGTGCTCCTCTACACCCATTATCCTTAGATTAGGCCTTCTGATGGTGTCTTCCAACTGTTGGATAGATCTATCATATTTCTTGGACTTGTCTTGGATGGTTGTATGTTCTTTCTCTATAATATGTAGGCTGTCTTCAATCCCTAAGATTCGATCTTCTGCATGGTCTAACCTCCTTTCAAGACTCTATACTTTGTTTTTTATCTCTTTTCCTTCTAATTGGTCAGCTTTGATGGCTTCAAGTTCTTTGTTGAAGGTCTGTTTTAAGTCTTGTATGAATTTCTTTACTTCCTTAATTTGGTGTTCAGTGTTTGTTTTCAAATCACTTAGTTGATTGGTTATGGTTTTTTGGACTCCCATTCCTTCTGTGGGGTTCCATTCAGCTTTCCCTTTGTGGTCTCCCTGACTTCCTTCAGCTCTATGTTAATGGATTCCATGAATGCCTTTACTGATCTTTGTGTGTTCTCTACCTGGTTTCTCAATTCCTGCATTACTCTTTGATTAGCTTCCTCCTGTTCGTGGGATTCCTGCAGTTCTCTTTGAGTGTTCTCAGCCTGCTCACGTCATTCCTCCCTTTCTCTTTGAGTATTCTCAAGTTTTTCACGCAAATCCTGTATCATTTTTTGAGTAGCTTCCTCACGCTGGATATTCCTGTATTAGCTTTTGGGATGCCTCCTCTCTCTCCCTTTCATGCTCATACAGAGTCCTTTGTAATTTGTCAAACTTCTCATTTATCATGTTTGCCAACAGTGTTTGTAGAGCTATTTGGGAACTCTCCTCTGGTTTATTCATTATCTGTTCTGACCCCTGATTATCAAGATTGGGAATTGAGATATCCGGATTTGCAATTTTTCTTGTGTTTTTCCAGCTTACTCTGCCCATTGGAGATGAAAATAGCACAAGTTTTGTGCTAGAACACTATCTTAAGGCAACCATCAATCAAAGTTTGCATTTATACAGTCAATAGTCTACAGATACAATCTAGTTCAACAGATACATCTATTCAAAATCAAACAACTATATGTTAATGGGCTTCGAACCACAGAGAAGAATTTGGAAAACCAGAAATTATTAGGGTTAGGGAGAGATGTGGGTAAAAAAATAGGACTAGATTGGTGTGGGGAGGCACAGGGAGAGTTAACTATGTCCTAATCACAATTCAGGAAATAGGTTGGGTAGGATGCAAGTAGAGAGAGAGAGAGAAAAAGAAGAAAGGGAAAGGGAAATGAAAAGAGACCAGAAAAAAATAGAAAAGTAAAAATTAATATTATTATGGAGATTAAAAGACCATCTATTTAGAGAGGAATGTGAGTATATTAAGAGAAGGGAAGGGACATAGAGGAAAAGTGAAAAACTTAAAAAAATGTTTAATATATTATATAGGTATAAAGAGGTAGTACTGCTATTAAGGAATTTAAGTCTCAAAGGTTTTGAATTGAGTAATAAATTTGTGGATTAAGTGTGTACACAATGGGGGATAGGGTCTACTAGTTAACTCCGGGTTTATCTGAGGATGTGCAGGACAAGCGTTAAGTCACATAAAGAAGATCAAAAGAGAGGAAAAGGTGAAAAGGATGAGAAAGGGAGAAAAAAAGATCAGAAGTTCAGTAGAGCTAAACAAAAAACAAAAAGATAGTTAAAAAAGAAAGAAAAAGAGAAAGAAGACAAGAAAAGAAAGGAAAACGCACATTCACCAATTCCTAAAATAAAAATTATAAAAGGAAAAAAAAGTTACTGGAAAACAATTATTTTTTCAAAAAAGGCAAAAATTAAAGATTAATAAAATTTTTAGAAAAGGAAAAAAAATTTATATATATATATATATGGTACCAAAAAAAAAGAAAGAAAGAAAAAAGGAAAAGAAGAAGAAAAAGAAGAAAAAAAAAGTTCTTTGATTTTTTTTTTGATTTTTTTGGGAAGGGTCGTAAGAATCCTGTATCTCCCTTTTGTCTGTAACCAGCCTCTTTTTGGAGTCTCTGGTCAGCTTGAAGTCCTGTGGCTTGATTGGTTTCTTAAGTCAGTTTGTTCGAACAGGCAGAAAAATGCTCTGCTTTACCTAATATTTTGAGATCCCCCTCCCAGGTTAGTTTAATGGGAGATGATCTGCTGTGAGAATCACAAAAGAGAGGGATGCAGTGGTGAGGCTAGGTTCTGTGTAGATTTGAGGCCTTTCAACAATCAGTAGCTTTTCCCTGGGGCTATTTTCTGAAAAAACTCACAGAGGCCAGCCTGGAGCCATTCTCAGGGTTTCTGTTTTCAATTGATTGTTGAGACTGCTAGAGGGAGGGGCAGCCTCTGGTTCTGTTTACCCAGTGAGGAAAGCCACTCCAATGGCTGGCGCCTGAGCTGGGTGACTTTTCCCTGGATGGTGCTGAGTCTGGCAGGTCACTTCTCCGTTAAGTTCTTGTGACTTGCTAAATGACTCGTTTTATTCCAAATCCTGAGTTGGAGCTGGCAGCTCCTCCGAGCTTTGTCGGTATCCAAGATGGAGATCACCGGTGTTGGGGGGGGAGGGGTGGCCTTCCCTCCTCTGCTCCCTTAGAAGGAGTGAGGACGTCGGGCTTCTACTCACGCCGAGTCTTGGATCCTGGGTCGTCTCTGGTCTGCAAACTGCAGGATGAAGATGTCCGCTCCTTGTCGGTTCTTGCTGGTGTTGAGTAGAATCCACTCGCCTGCTGCGTCTGGCTCCCTCGTCCCGGACTCTCTGTGTGAGCGCTCAGGTATGGCCCCAGCTGAGGTCTCTGCCGCGACCCTGCCGCCGCCACCGAGGCGGCTTCTGGCAAGCGCTCAGATGTGTCTTCTTGCCTTGGCTTTCCCTCTCTTGTCTAACTCTCTGTCCTGTGATGGCACACTTGGTGTGATTCTCTGGCTTAAGACTGTTTACTGGAACTCTAAAACAGCTTTCTATGGGAGAGCTTGTTCAGATTACAGCTTCTCCTCTGCCATCTTCCCAGAACCCTGCATTTCAGTTTTTTGATAACTTATTTAGGAAGGTTAAAGTTTTTCATTGGCATTAATATATATAAGTTTTTGACAATTTCTAAAAACACCTGACCAGCACTCTTTGACTCATTGACAAAGGAATATAAACTGAAATATATATATATATCTGTCCAATATTAAAGCTTTTAGTGTAAAATTGGTATGTTTGTAAAGGAAAGATTACACAGCTCAATGGGTTTATAAGGCACCAGATTGGATCCACATAATTATTATCAAGGAATATTTAATAAGGAGTAAAACCAAATATTTGTGCAATGATATTCTCTTTAATAAGTGGTGATAGGTTAGACAGTATTGGGGAGAAATAAAAAATGAACATTGACTTAAACATAACAATTCAAATATTAACTTCAAGCAGGATTAAAACATGGCATATAAAACAAAAAGAGTGATGTAAATGTAAAGCAAAGAAAGTTGTTTTGACAATTTTGGAGATGAAGTATTCTTAACTTAGGCATTAAACTTATAGGAAAGGAAACTTGATATAGTAGAACTCCATAAAAGTGTAAAATAAAATTTGGTCAGTGAAAGCTCATATACAAGTCGTGAATACAAATTAGGAGCAGAGGGCTGATGTATCTCATCCTAGCTACTTGGGAGGCTGTGATTTGAGTATTGCTGTTTGAAGACATCTCATAAAATAAAGTCCCTGAGAATCTTATCTCTGATTAATTTACAAAAATCAGTAGTGAGGCATGACTCAAAGGGTAAATTGTTAACAAAATGCAACAATTCTCAGGGACCCTGAGTTCAAACCCCAGGACCATACATACATATACAAAAGTAATAGTAGTAATACTAATAGTGATGATGATGACGATAATGATGATGATGATGATGATGATTAAGGGTACCCAGAGTCAAGGATAAAATATTTGCAAATCCTATACCTGAAGAATACTTCAAATTGAGACTCTACATAGTACTCTTAAAACCTAATGTTAAAAAATATTTGAAACCAGCAAAATACATCTTGTGAAAAATAAGCACTAGAAAATCATAATTAGTCATCAAATAAATGCACATTAAAACCAAAATGACATCATAAAATATGGATGAGAATTACTTCATATAATACAATAATGACTATACTAAATGTTATCAAGAAACAGAGAAACTGTGGGCCTGGCAGGAATGTCAAATGGGAAAGCCACTTCTGAAAACATTGTGACAGTTTCCTAGAATATGAAATATGTAACCCATAGCATAGCACAGGAATTGAGCTCTTCAGGCTTTGTCTCACAGAAATAAAATGTACCATTCACCTCAAAGCCAAAACACAGAGGTTTTACCAGCATTATTTCCTCTAAAAACATGGAAATAAATTCATGCTTTCTTCAGGTGAATGGGAAAAGAATTGTGCTACATTCTCTAATAACAGAACCAAAAGGCAACTCGCATAAATGCAATACAATATTAAGGCATACAATAATTGGGAATAATCTATTATATATTTGAAGGCAATCTTAAAAACTTATTTATTGCATGATCTAGAAGTCACAGAAAAAAAAATGTGTTACCAGGATGAAACAGGTTTGTGATGGGACAAAGAGAAGTAGTGGGTTTAATTATAAAAGAATAGCATGAGACAGATTCATTTTTGGTAAAGAAACGTATCTGTAAATATAGTATATTCATATAGAGTTGATAACATTATATTGGACTTAATATGTGAACAAAATAACTAAAACAACTGAATGCTGCTTAAGGTACTTGTGAAATATTAATGTCTACTTGTGATGTCTTGCAATAATTATTTAAAGAAACTGGGAAAAGTACTCAAGGGATATCTCTGTGTTCTTATAACATCATAAAGATCCATACTAACCTCAATAGAATTTAATGGTATCAAGAAAACAGAAGTCAATATTGAATGTTTACATTGGGAACTAATCTGGGTCCAAGCTTGAGATGAAATATACCTTGCTAATTAGAAAGCAGAGACTTAGAAGATTGATATCAGGGCCAATTTTTATAAAAAAGGGAGAAATTACCAAAACATAGTAAGCTAGATATAGTGTAATATCCCTGTTACTCACATTTGTGAAAGCCATAGGTAAGAGATCATTGCATAAGGGAGGCTTGGCCTGAAAAATAATATAAAGTGGTTAGAGCCTTAGCAACTTCAAGCACCAGTATTATCAAAGGAAAAAAAGAATAAAACAGAAAAAGGAAAGGAAAGGACAAAAAAGGAAACTATTTGCTCTTCATTCTTGTAGTTTCATGTCATTGGGTACAAGAATTGAGAATATTTTGTTTACTGTTTGAGGATTCAGGCCTATCTAATATGAAAGCATTTATTTTAAGTAATTATTGTATTACTATTATTTATTAACTTATAGGCCTTCTTGGAGATTCAACCTATGGCTTTGTATATATTAGTCTAGTTCTACAACTGAGCTGTACCCCAGCTCTCTTGTATAGTTTTGGAAATTGTTTATGAATTCTTCAGTAGTTAACTATTCTACATTCCGTCTTATCTTTTCTCTCCCTTTTCCTCTATGCATATTAGTTTATGTGTTGAAAACTTTCCTCAATTTTATCTTCTAAACTTAGAATATTGCTGTTGAGTTTACAGGGAAGTCGTTTGTTATATGACATCTTTTAAAATTATATGTATATATATATATGTACTTCACATGTATAATTGATTCTTAGAGTTCATTGCAATAAGCATCACTTTATCTGGTCATATGCACATAGCTATTGAGCCATTGTGATCCTCTCCTAAGAATAACTTCCATTGTCCTTGCCATGTGAATGTTTATAGTGCTGTTAATCATATCCAAGTGCAATTATATGTCATTTATTATCTGTTGCATTACCTTGTAGATTTATGGATATATCTAGTTATTAGAAATGAGGAAAGCCATGCAACATATACTTAATTGGATGTGGCTTATTTCACTTAATATCATTGTTTCCCAGTCTTTCCATTTCTTCAGGAATGGGGTAATACCATTTTTTCCAATGGAAGTGCAGAATTACATCAATACAACAGAATTGAAGATCCAGAAATTAATCCACACCTATAGGTACATAATCATTGATAAGGAAGCCAGAAACATAGGATGGAAGAAAAACAGCCTCTTCAAAAAGATGTGCTGGTAGAATTGGCTGTACACAGGCCACTTAAATTTTATCCTTATATATCCCCTTATACCAGAATCGATTCCAAATGGATCAAAGACCTCAATGTAAGTCCAGATACCTTGAAAATGTTACAGGAAGAGTTAGGGGGAAATATGGGGTCTCCTTGGCACAGGTCAAAACTTCCAAAAAAGTCTGGATAAATGGGATTACATCAAACCAAATCAATCATTTGTCAGACTTAAAAGCCATAAAAAAAGATAGTGTAGCACAGATTTATTAGAGAGCAAACCTACAGATGAGTGTCTCAGCCAATGCCTTTCTCCCTTTTCTAACTAGGTTATTTATGGTGGGTTTACATAAATATAAGAGTTTTCTGGTGGGGATTAATAAGAAATTAACTAATGCTAAAAGAGAGACAGTATGTGAACTGAGTTGTAGCTGGAGAAAGGGAAGGACTAAGGTGGGGTGGGGGGTCTAGTTCAAAGCCTTGGCTTGATGCCAGTTTAGTAATTTATAGCTGCACCAGAGAAGAGGGGGTAAAACAGGAGTGGTTATTAAAAAAGCACTGGTCTGAAACCTCAAAATAAGCACCCCTGTCTGTGTGGACCAAACAGTCTCTAACATGAGGTTCTTTTTAAATTAACAAGCACGATTTTAGATTTTTGCAGAGTGGAATGATGCATAGTTACAGACGAAGTCTGATATGTCAGGTAATCCAGTCTGCTCTTTCACATGTTACCCAATAGCCAGGTTTCAACACAAATGACTACAATGAGATTGTCCAAATTTTTTATACTGTCACTTTTACCTCTCATGAATCAAAATTCTGTATAATAATTTCTGTATTCCAGATGTTTTCACAACATTTCTCATGATCTTTCCTACTATTTTGTCTTCATTATTGATGCTCATACTACTTTTTTGTTGTTGTCTTGTGTGTATATGCCATTTTTAGAGCTTGAACTCAATGTTTAATGGTCTCCCTTGTGTTTTTTGGTCATAGCTGATGACACGTTATTCCTTGAGTCACATCCACACCTTCTGCCTCCTGCTGGATAATTGGAGATAAGTTTTCACATTTTTATCTGTTTGGACTGATATTGAGCTAAAATTTTCAGGTGTTAGCTTCCTGAGTTTCTATGATTCTACACATGAAAAACTAACATCAAGCTTTGCTATACCATTATTTTAATTATGTCTTAGAAGAAAATGGAAGTATATTTGTGTTAAGTGTGCAATTTTCAAATACAAGTTTGAATCTAATTGATATAATGTAACTGTTATCAATTTTAACAGTTGAATCAATGAATACTACACATTCCCAAAGAAATATAGTTGAAAAAAATGCATAATTATTTTCTTTAAACAAGTAATGGAACTCTGAACTTCTTTCACTTTACAATTCATGTTTTATATAACTTTAATTAGCAGACTTCCATGACTAAAAGAAAATATATTAATTTTGTACTATAAGAAGCAAAGTGATTATAGTTAAGACTAGATATTTCATCACAGCCAGAAGATAAGTTTTTGAGCATTCTCCCTATAAAGAAATGTTACATGCAGAAATTAATGGATATGGTGTGGCTTGATCATTAAACAATATATAAATGAATGGGATTATCACTCCATACTTCATAAATGTGTAAAAATTAATTATGTTGCTAGGCGCCAATGGTTCATGCTTGTAAACCTAGCTACTAAGGAGGCTGAGAGGTGAGAATCATTGTTCAAAGCCAGCCTAGGAAGGAAAGACCGTGAGACTCTTACCTCCAAAGACCCACCTTTGGAGGGTGTGGTCTCAAGTGGTAGAGCACTAGTCTTGAGCTGAAGACCTGACGGACATTGTCCAGGTCAAGATTGCAAGCTCCATGTCCGATAAAAATTAAAAACAGTTACAATGAACAAATTTTGGCATAAATGTTAAAATATGAATTATAAAACTTTTAAATCCTCACTAGATATACTAGTTGTCATTGAATCAATTGTGTAAATCACACATTTCTCACTCAATTCATATTTGTATGTTTATATACTTATGTGCCATAAGTATGATTAACTGATACGTGATAGGCAGTGTTGTTTTAAGAATCTCCCTTGGCTTTCTAACATTAACCCTTCTACCCTAAAATAAATATGCCCTCCAATCTTGTAAGAGGTTTCATCTCATTGAAGCATAAAAATATAAACCATAATCATTTTTTGGAACAACTTTAACATTTTACATGCATTTCACTTAGTTTAAGAAACAAAACATTCAAGTCATCTTAACCGTACAAGTAATAACAAAATGTCTTCTGATCTTTTCAGTCCTTTAAGAGATGAAAATCTTTAATTATATATCTATTTTTTCTGCCTAACATCCTATTCCTGAGGAAGATCTTTTGTGTAACCTTGTGTTCCTGATTAGAAGACAGGAACAAAGGCAATAATGAAAATAGCCAAGAAAAATATTTGAAAACAATTATATAACAATCGCAGACACTTCTGTTTTCACTGGTTTCAATGAGAATATACGTTAAAGTATCACGTTTTTGTTATCATTTAAAGAGCAATAATTAAACTTCAATTAGCAGTGAAGAAGATAACAGAAAACTGAAGGCAGCTTGACTTTGAACAATCCAAAATAAGCAAAATGTATTTATCTTGTTTTTCTATGTAGTTGCCAAAATAATAGAGTGCAACACCCAAAGGCAAGAAAACACCTAAGCCAAGGCAGTAAACGTTTGTCTATAAAAAAATGGTGAAGGTCTGACTCTTTCAAAGTCACGTTTGCAAAAATGAAAAGTGTATTTGCTTTAGTGTGAACTTTAAAAAATATAAAAATTCTTCATTAATGTTTTACATATCTAGACTAGGACTTCTAATGTTGGAGAAGAGGAAAGGTATGAAAAAGTTCAAGATTGACTATTCCCCAAGATCATTCTTCTTTATCAGCTATAGCAATGCCTTGGTTACTCTTAGTATCATGCTTGCTTACATTTAGAAACATTATTTGTTGCTCTGTTATACGCTGCAACCCTTGAGTGTTAATAAAGTAATTTCCTAAGAGATGAAAGTAGCTGTGTAAACAAACCTAAAATGTCAAAGACTTAGCATAGTGGAAACTATTTTCTAGCTATATCACAATGTGTAAGTGTAGATTGTTTCCCATTGTTCCATGGGACCCATTTTTGTTAACTTCTTTTTCACCATCTGGTGATCCTATAAAATCCTATACCATCCTGGGATTGCTTATCTTTACTGTATTCTCTAATTTCTGTTGGAAAGTTAGGAAGGAGAGAAGATTGAGTTACTGTTTCGGTTTAACCTTAACTTTTATTACCTTAGAAACTGTAAATCAAAATGACATAAATTATCTTTATCATAATATGAGACAGATATCATTTCTCTATTCTTACCCTAGCCTTCTACATAACTTTGGTACTTAGTGATCCCCAAATGTGAAAATGAAGATAGGGAGCTTCTTGTTTAAATATTATTTAGGAATTCAAGACTTCATTAATGCAAAGGTCTTAGTAGTATGCACATCATACACGTGTACAAAGCTGGCGGCAACTTTTTCTTATTCTCAGAAACTAGGACATGTGGTATCCTTGTAGTTGCATCAGGAAAAGGCTGTAGTTGAGTTAGCTTACCACACCAAATCTGCTGTAAAATATTTCTACAAGATAATTAGCTTGAATAATCCATATTTATCATTTACATTTCTAAAGGACAGAAATCTAAAATAAGTCTCACTAGATTAAAATTGAGCCCCCTACAGAGCTAAAATATTTTCCAGGTGATTCTAATGGAAAAAGCATTTACACCCTGGTCCGCTTTTCAGAAACTTCAGAATCTGTGTTCTTGTCTTTTCCTTTATCTTCTAATGTAGCATCTTTACATCTTTCTGATGATTCTTACCTAATGATGTTCCTTTCGAACTATAGCTGGGTCTTTTGAGTATACGTTGCCCATCTGATAATTATTGAAATTTGTGTTCCGTGGGTAATGAAAGGTGATTATTTTACAACCTTATATATAAAATGTAAATCAACATTTGATGGATTAGATATTTCGGGACTATAGATATTTTGGGAAGGTATTTTACTGCCTACCACAATGAGTGTGTAAGCATTCTTTCTACAGGTTATAACAAGCTATCCTTTCATTAATTTTGAACAACATATTTCTTTAATAAAATATAACTAGAAAAAACTGGGTTCCTGAAAGCATTTAATCCTGATTAAAAATTGTCATGTACTAGAAATCTTAAATGTCAGACAGCAGCTTCTGAAGCAGTTCTGGCACTATCACTTTTTGTATGTTCTGCTTACAATCTTCTCTTTTCAAGAGCATTTGATTGTTATTTTTTTGGAATTATGGTTAATAGTTATGTGACTGCTATTTTTAAAGAATGCACCACCAATACTGGTTCTTGTCTTTCAACTTGTTTATGTGTAATCTATTTATGAAAGAAACACAGCTATTTGAATTACATGAACTGCTTATTGAAATGTGGAGAGGAAAAAGGAAAAAAAGATGTCCCTGTGTGTATGTCATGCTGAAAATGTACCTAAAAGCTATTTATTTTAACATCATATATTTTTTATTTTGTTTGGATTGTGATAAAATTTAGCCTCTCAACTCACACAATGTTACAGCAGTCTTATTTTATGCCTACCAAAAGCAAACAACAAATTAATATATATTTAAATTTTTTATTGTTAAAATTATTATTTATTAAAAAACAATATTTTTAAAAAATAGCCAAGGCAAATTGTTTAGTAGATGTTTAGAGTCGTGTTCAGACTCTATTGTTGAAGACAGAAAGGGAAAAATCATGCTTTTCTTCTTCCTTGAGCCACTCTGATTTATTTCATCTATTTCTGAAAGAATAAAATTCTGGCTTTGAAGCCTTTTGCTTGATATCCACATGTGTCATTCTTCTTTATTAATAGGAGAATTTGGAGAAAGGATGAAATTTCTCACTAGAAAAAGGAATAGAGGAAAAGAGAAGCGAGAAATCTAGATATTTTGTTCTTCCTCATCTCAATCACAAGTTCTTGATAATGATTGTGGATGTTAGATACAGTACCCTAGAGTGATTAAACACATTTGTAGAAAAAGTTAACCCCTCGAGTGATCACTTAGAGAATGCTTATTTATTATAAAAATGTAATAGCATCAAACAGGAAGTGTTATCTGTTTAGTACTTGTTTAGTATTTCTTAAATTCTGATGTGCTGTAGTCATACAAGAACGGTAAGAAACTAACATTAATATCACGTTCTAATACTCTCTTAATTCTTGCTGTGTTTGAGTTTTGCCTCATTTTACATGCTATATTCTTCCAGTATAAAAGTTGAAAAAAAATTCCCTCTGGAAATAATGCTATTTTTATACCTAAGGGAAAAGACACAAACAATGGGATAGAAATCTTCCCCTAGAAATAGCCTTTGACCACTTCTTGTTCATTTTTGTAAGCCGAAGTAAGTCTCTTGACCCATCTTGACATTGCAGAGTAGAGGTAAATCTCACCTACAGGAAGCTGATGCAGGGCAGACTAATATGCCAAGATATGCAACACTGGAGATAAAGAGGAAAAAGAAGAGAACTATAATACAATCAGTCATACTTGCCATCACACGTCTCTGCAAGAAGGAAAGTATTATGTACCTTTGTTTCTAAAACTACTGAGATCTTCAAATCATGTCTTTTATGCTTCCATGTTACTGGAATTAGAGAACATCTTAATACTGAGACAGCATAAAATCTCAAAGAAAGCTAGAATAATCATTTCAATACTACATTTTGTTCTGCTAGGACATGAAACCATTTTATAGACAATACTTTATACTGATAACTTTTTTCCAGAACTGGATTTTAATATAGGTGACTATCCACCAGAATAAATGTCTTCATTTATCTGCATCTTGTGCAGACAGCATATTCAAGTAGATTTGGGAGTTCATCAGTAGCCCTTTTTAAAAATGCAAAAAAATTTGGACTGGGAGCCAATATACATATTTTTCCAACATCACCTTCCACATCCTCCTTCTTCCTTCCTAGGAAATATACCCAATCAATTAAAAAGGCTTCGATTTTTGGCTCTTGAACTTGAAAGTGGAAGCAGAATGTTATGGATGTCGGGGATGACTTTTTTTATATATAATAATATAACATGAAACATGCCTATGAGTCCTGCAGGTCCTAACACTGTACTTCTGTAGGGAAGTGATAGGAATGTCAGCCTTACTGGGCTTAGTATTGTTTTCCACTTCCTTTTCTACCACCTAGCCTAAATTATAATACATAGTAATGGAATGAAAAAGTAATGCCATTTTAAGAAAGTCATTTAAGGCTCTGGGAATGTGGCTTCATGGTACAGTGATTGCTTAGAATGCATAAAACCATAGGTTCAATTCATCAGTCCCACATAAACAGAAAAGGAAATGGTGCTGTGCCTCAAGTGGTAGAGTGCAAGCGTTAAGCAAAATAAAAAGAGAAAAATCTCAGGAAGAGTTCCCTGGCCCTGAGTTCAAGCCCCGGGACTGGAAAAAATGCATTTGCTTAGTAAATGCCAAATAAAGAACCTATATTTGAATATATAATTGCTCCTTCCAATTATGACTTAACAATTGTTCTTAATTCATGTACTTTACCTATATTAGAAGGCTGTGTTGAGAAAATAAAAGGTTTTGTTAGTAAGTCACGGCAATTAATGTCAGGAATGTGCTTAGATATCAGGTGAATATTAATCCTGGAAATTCAAAGATTCCAGGCTTTTGAGTGGTCACTGCTAATCACAATGTGTAGGGTAGTCTAAGGGAGAGTTATAAATCTTTTTGGTTAGTTATGGCACCAGAAAGGCACCAGCTAATTAATAGTTGTAATAGATGTGAAGGAATAAATCCAGATGGCAGAAATAAATGATAATTGTTACGTTTTTTTAAAAAGAGGTAGCTGAGTAAGAACAGCACCATGCACGTGTTATTCAGGTAAGGAATAAGTTTATTCCTCGTTCCGGCTGGCACCAGGCCATCTTAGTCCTCCACGTGGTGGGGAAAGGCCTGGGAAAGAGAACTGGGAGATCTGGGAAAGAGAAAGAGCTAGGAAAGAGAGAGAGCTGGGAAAGAGAAAAGAGCTAGAAAAGAGAGCATGTGGGAAAGAGGTGGGAAAGAGAGAGCTAGGAAAGAGAAGAGAAGGAAAGAGCTGAGAAAGAGCTAGAAAAGAGCAGAGAGAGGGCGTCTGGGCCTGGGCTAGGCCTTATCTAGGGTATGGGTGTAGAAAGGTGTGGCCACATCAAATTCAGATGTGACCTCAGCGGATGCAGATGTGACCCCTTCCAGGTGTTCCAGTTGCCTAGGTAACACAGGTACTGGGTGGAGACTTTGCTGAGAGGAGAGTGGAGTCTGTTAGCCATCCAGGAGCGGACCTTACAATAATAATAACTAAATTATACCAGAAACACTTCTAGGGAACCATATTTGGTTATTGAAGAACTAGTTATCAACCAAGCTTATTCTTCATTACATTTAGCATTCTATATCACATAGGCTAATTCTTAATCTCTGTGTGATAAATTGTATGTCATTCTGTGTTGTTCTTTCCTATATGATCTCCATTGCTTTTTAAAAACATCAGGCTTTTTATATTTCTATACTAACAATTATTTATACTAAGTCCACCATCGCAGAAATCAGAAGATGCTAAAGTAAGAGTCCAATAGCTCATGAGTCATTAATGTAATAGCATGGAAAATGAAGACATATTAATTGCTACCTCAAATTTTCTGAAAAGCAGAAATGTCATCATTTGATTCAAATTTTCATTATTTGTCTACAGTGTCATTAAGTGCACATAAATGCAAATATGAGCCAGGTGATGGTGGCTCACGCCTATCATCCTAGCTACTCGAGAGGTTGAGACCAGAGGATTGTGGTTCAAAGCTAGCCTGGTCAGGAAAGTACATGAGACACTTATCTTCAATTAGCCACCAGAAACCAGGAAGTGGTGCTGTATCTAATGTTGTAGAGCACTCAATTTGAGCTAAAAAGCTGAGGAACAGTGCCCAGGATCAGAGTTCAAGCCCCACGACCAAAAAAAAAAGTCAAATAAATTTTAGTTTCCCAAAAAGGAACTATAAAGTCAATAGTAATCTTCCCAAACAGAAAAATTTTTCCAATATGATTCAGTGCACCTACTTTTGCTGAATTGTTTAAGTTATGGCTTCTTTGCTGGATGCATTCTCTTCTTTTAAAAATTGTCAAATATTAGCTTTATTATAAACTTCATCTAATATTTCTTTGTTCAAAAGAGAAGTCCATACAGTTGATGTCACTTAGCTGTCTTACTATCTCAGTTCAAAGCCAACCCAGGCAGGAGAATCTGTCAAATTTTTATCTCTAATTAAACACCAAAAAATCCGGAAGTGGACTTTTGGCTCAAGCAGTAGTGGACTAGCTTTGGGGGCAGGTAGACAGGAAAGACAAATGTTCAGGGACAGGGTCCAGCCTCTGAGTTCAAGCCCCAGAAGCGGCACAAACTAAACAAACCAACATGAAACAAAAAAACCCACATATTTCTTTGGACCATCCTTAAAGCACTGGTTTGAAAAGAGGCTCCTTTTGCTGATCATACTCACTGGATCCTGCTTTTTGGAATCCTTATTGATATGGCAAAATCAGGACCAGAATAAAGGAATGGATATCTGACTTTTACAACAAGAGAATCAGCTCAGGAGTTAAATATCCTGCATAAGACATTTTAAAACCTCCGTGTCTTTGTTTCTTTGCAGTAGAACATTGTACAACAATGTTATTTCCATTTTTTCTATGCTGGCCTTCAAATGGCATATTGTTTCCTTTTGTAATACTCTCAACTAGAAGTTTACAGAAAGTTTTATAAGTAAAGAGAACATTCGAAAAAGTCAGGGACAGGGTTTCCTTCAATCCTTGGATTATTTTCTTGTACAGTAAAAGGACCACACAAACTAACTTGAACTTTGTAATTTCTCTATGTTCAATTTCTCTCCTGGATTCAGTTTCTACTTCCTGTAAAAGTTCCTTTCAATTACTTACAGTAACAATCTATGGTGCTGCTCCAGGCAAAATGAATGTTTTCTGGCTTCATTGAAGTAGCACAAAACATCTTTGGGCATGAGGTAACACGTGTTTCAGAGACAAATTAGCAAAGAGAAAATATGGAATTCACATGGCTTATCAAACATTATCCATGTACATATGGCCATATAAGACTATGTTAAGTGAAATGAGCCCCAAAATAGGGACACAACTTTTTTTTCTTTTTTACTATTTTTTTTAATGTATCTGACATGTATTATGTGATTTTTTTATTTCTCTTCTATTTTCTTCTTCCATGGTATAACCCGTTTCCACTGTTTGATATCGGTGAACTGCATCATGCATATACATTTTTCTAATGTGGGGAGGGGAAGGGAAATAAAATGGTGAAACAAGGATACAGTATGACCTGTTGTAACAATGAGATGAACAAGACACTATGTTGAAAATGAACTTTACAACTTGGGGATAGTAGAGGAGATTCAGGGTGGTGGGGAGAAAAGGGATGGCAGGGGAAAGACAAAAGAGGATGTAACAATGCTCCTTAGATAATGTAGTCATTAACTTACTTATGTAACTCTAACCCCTCTGTCCACCATTTTCACAATAAAAAAAATGAAAAAAAAAAAAACCATTATCCTGGAGTACATTTAGTTCAAATTTCCTAAGTGCTCTGTAAATTAAGACCGATTTTAAGTGGGAAGAAGGTTCTCAGAAACTTTTTTTGGTCAGTGTTTGTGTTGTGCATTATTACCCAAGTGTACATAAGTTAACAGAAGGAGAAACAATAGGTGTAGGAGAAAGAGAAGTTCTGTATTTAAGTGTAATGGTTCAATACTCTATAGAAGACTCTGCAAATAAGACAACGTTGAAATAGTAAAGCCAAGGCCAGTATGTAGATCTATGGGAGTGACATAGAGAAAGCATTACTACTAAGTGGAACATGAAGGATGAGACCACTCTCTTTCTTCTACTAGCTCTAAATCATGATAGCTAATCATGCAAATGTAAAAAGTAGAATGGAAAAATAATCCTGGTTCCAAGCAAGTTAGATATAAGTCCATGGACTTAACTGGAAAAAAGTCCATATCGAGAGAGCAGGACTTATACTAACAATAAACTGGTGGCTAAGATCACATTTCTTTTTTTCTTTTCTTTCTTTCTTTCTTTTTTTTTTGATGGTAGTGGGGCCTGAACTCTGGTCTTGGGCACTGTCCCTCTATTCTTCAGCTCAAAATTTTTCTCTACCTTTGAACCCCACACCACTTCCAGTTTTCTTGTGGTTAATTAGAGATAAATGCCTCAGAAACTTTCCTACTCATGCTGGATTTGAACTGCAATCCTCAACTCTCAGCCTCCTAATTAGCTAGGATTACAGGTGTGAGCCACTTGAACCCTGCTTAGGATCACATTTCTAACAGTGTACACTCAGCATATGTAATGTGTATGTTCATTTATCTTTGTATGAACTCGAGTTAAAAATCTGGGTTACAGCTTAGATTTTACACTCACAAAAATGGTTGTAGTTAAAAAGTTGATACTCCTGGAGAAATAAAACTTAAGAATGCAAAGGAGTCTGGGAAGTTCAGTTTGCATCCAGCTTGGGCAAAACAGTCTTTGAGACACTATAATTAGCCAGCCAAAAGATGCATTAGAAGAATGGCTCAAGTGATGGAATATTAGTTATGAGCAAGATTGCTGAAGAAGAGCTTGAGGTTTTTGCATACATATATACATACAAATACGCATATACACACAGAGGCACTTATATGATCAAACACACATATGGAACAACTCTCAGATTCTGTAGAAAAGTTAGAAAATATGTCCTGAGTAAGACTAAAATCAACGGATAATTTTTAATATTAGAAAGTTTTCAAGTGAAATTTCCCCAAAAACCTTGAGAATATTACGTAGATGGGAATAAAAATAGTAAGAAAGTCAAGTCATCATTAATAAAGGGATCAGATCCAGGAAGGAATGAATCAGAGACCCCTTCAGGTGCATCTGAAAATGTTCATATCCTGTGTCAAATGTAAGAACATCTTTGAAAATAGTACATGAACAGTCTGAGCCATCAGTCTAGTGGAAAATATTATTGGAGAAGTTCAGAATTGCTAGTCTGTATCTAGATTAAATAAACCAACAAACTATGGTAGGACAATGTGATACAAGCCAGGAATTCTATCACTCAGACTTAAACAGGTAATTAGAGAGTGGAATGACATAGTGATACTTTCACTGGACTAGGTAGTATAATTTTGTCTCAATAAAACAAACCAAGAAAGGAATAAAAAATAAGTCAGAAAGGAACACACAGTTGGAAGTTTGGGCTAATTTTGTCCTTATGTTTTGAGAAATCAAGTTTCCTATTGAACTGCAACTCATATATAATCCTCAGTTGTGTTTAAATATCGTCTGCATTACAGAACATTACTAGATGCAAAAGAGCTCATGATTCCCAACCAAGAATTTGAAAAAGCAATAATCATTCTGTTAGATTTCAAAGAAATGATGAAGGATTACAAAAGCATAAGCCTAGAGAAATAGGAAAGTTCATTTAATGTAGGATTTGTAGACCTGGCTAAATAAGAATTTAGATTTAAAATAAATATTTTTCTTTGTAATTTAATATTCTATAGGATACTATAAAATTGTTTTTAAGTAGAAGATTTAATTTAAAAATTCACAAATGATTCTAGCATTCTATTTGCCTAAAATATTCTTTCAAGTGAGGTATAATTAGAAGTTAATAGTTAAATTCAACAGTTCATAAGTAACATGATAATATGAATAATCTAGATAACGTTGCCAAGAAATTGATGTTATTAATTTATGACTTTACCAAAAGAGCAATTTTTTGAGACTTTGGTGCAACATGGTATGAAGAGAGTAATTGTGTGACATCTTTTTTTTCTACCAATACATAACACAGGAAGAAATTTCCTTAATTATGTACCTCTGTATACAATCAGAAAAATGCTAGGGTTAGGGTTTGTTTTTATTTTGTTTTTGTTGTTTGGTTTGTCCTAGGGCTTAACTTCTTGGCCTGGGCACTGTCCCTGAGCCTGTTTTTGCTCAAGGCTACTGCTCTACCACTTGAACCTGTGCCACTTGTGTCAGGCTTTTCGTGAGCAGTTTATTGGAGATAAGAATCTAAGGAACCTTCCTTCCTGGGTGGGATTTGAACCACAGTCTTCAGATCTTAATATTCAGACATTCAGATCTCCTGAATATCTATGATAGATAAAATATATAACTATAAATAATATTTGCAAGTGTTCTGATCTCAAGAATAACACTCGGTGGAAAATGATGCAGCAAAGTTTAGTGTAGTGTTCTTTCCACAATATGAAGGGCATCACATTAACAGAATGTAGTATTTTTTCACAATAGTTATATGCTTGTCATGTTGTGAATTTAAGGAATTTTAAGGTGCAGATTACAAGTTGGAAATTGTTGAGCTAGGATGACTTTATGGCATAAAAACTTGGGATTGATGGTCATAGAAATAATGGCTTACTTTGATGAACAAATGTTTACTCTAGAGGAATTAATATAGATATTTCATAGTTTTACCTTCTGCCAGACTGTGGCTATTTTTTCTGTTGAATTTAAATATGTAATGCCACATTGAAAACTGTACCTATTGCAGAATTAAATAAAATGCAAACAGGTACTGTTTTGAATGTCTCTAGTATGGCATGTTCAGAATTTGAAAATGAGTAGTTAGTAACAATAGGAATGTTGAAGAACACATATACTCTGCCCTCTTAACAATTACTCAGTTTGAAAAGTTAGGAGTTTCCATAGAATTGAACTATTTCTGTTTTAGTATGAGACACTACTAAAATAATGTTTTTTTTTTCAAAATAATGGAAAGTATATTCTGAAAATATTGTATAGGTTCATAATATTCAAGATGATGCCCCTCTAATAAAGGGGTAATTAATTCAAATTAGTAGCCAAAATGTTCATTTCTTAAAAAGGTAATACACATAGAATAATATTTACTATACCAATACAGTGAAATTATATTTTATGCAGCTCATTTTTAATTTAATTTTATTATCAAGGTGATATATAGAAGGGGTTGCAGTAATTGTAAGGTAGTGAATACATAGCATGTTGAACTTTTTACCTGATCCCTCATTTTTCTCACAGTTTTCCTTCACCCCTATACCGCTCATAAGTTGTAATGTAAATTTCCAACATGTTGTTTTTGAGTATTGCTATTGCACTGGTTTGCGCTTTGTTCTTTATATCACCATTTTGTAGTGCCTCTTCCCTTGCCAAATTAAAATAAATGTATATACAATACACAGAATACTGAAATCAAATATAACAGGGGATAAACCAAAGAGAAAACACAAAAGAAAAAAGAAATTAAAAACAGCAACCACAAACAGAAAACTGTGTTCCCATATCCAGGAGGTCATTTTGCTCATCATCATCTTATATGGTCATACAAACATAGTTATTGAGCAATTCTGCTCAACTGCTAGGACTATCCTAGACATTTCCAACTTACTACAAATGAGGAAACCACGGAATCTGTTTCTTTGTGTCTTGTTTATTTTACTTCGTAGGATTTTCCAAGTCTTTCCAGTTCCGTATGAATTTGAAGTATAAAATTCCACCATGCATACATAAACCACATTTTGTCAATTCGTTAATCTACTGAGTGGCATATTGGTTTAAAACATGACTGCATATAAGTATCACTTAGTGTCATTCAAAAATGAGAGATGGGCCGGGCGCTGGTGGCTCACGCCTGTAATCCTAGCTACTCAGGAGGCTGAGATCTGAGGATCACGGTTCAAAGCCGGCCCGGGCAGGAGAGACCATGAGACTCCTATCTCCAATAAACCACCAGAAAACCGGAAGTGGCGCTGTAGCTCAAGTGATAGTGCGCTTGCCTTGAGCTGAAGAGCTGAGGGACAGCGCCCAGGCCCAGAGTTCAAGCCCCACAACCGACAAAAAAAAAAAAAAAACCAAAAGCGAAAAATCAAAAATGAGAGATGCCATTTCCCCAGACATTCTAAAAGCATGATTTCTAAGTAAGATAGGATTTTATGATGGTACGAGTTTTGAAATATCTGGATGAGTCTCATGTATATCTTGCACTGAATTAGGCAGGAAGATATCCAATATCATAGAGGACAAAACTGGTAGTGTCAAAAATATTTCCCTTGTGAAAGATAAAGGAGGCTGCCAGAAGTATAAAGTAGTTCAGATAATTTTGAAGAATTTAGAAATGCAAGCTTAAGTATGTCTCTTTAAATAACAATTATATAAGTGGAAGGGCAAAAGAAGGGGAAGAGAAGAAAATGACTGACAGCAGATCATTGTTCCAAGATAGAGTATTAAAAGACATAACCTATAACTTTCAAGTTAAAATGAGGCCAATAGAATACATCCCACTTAATTTAGGTACATGCAAAATAATTACTTGGCTTTTTCCTATTTTAATTCTTCAAAACAATTGAAGAATTATAGAAAAGTTATGTGATTGCCATTGCTTCAACCTGAACACTAACTGTGATGAGCCCTTTTTTTCTCACTTTGCAGTTGGAAAATAGACCTTAGTTGATGATGTTGTGGCTGATTAGAATCAGAGTTAGGGGCTTGTACTTGTACAATTATCCCAAAATAGGTTAAAGCAGTTTTTCCCCAAGATATTCAAGTACATTGTCTGAATCTGTACTTTGAACACACCCTCACACCTGGGCACATTATTTGAAATTATACTTCAGCATTTCTTGTCACATTCTACTTTGTGTCCTTGTCTTCTTTGGACATTCCTTTTGAGCTCATAGTTGCTCTATTTCCATTTCATCTGTAAAAACTTCTAAGAAAATTGTTCAAATACCACTTCTTCTTTGCACATGCCCAGTCTATGTATGAAGGTACATTGTCCATGTTAAGCAATAGGATAGTACTCACTCTCTGAGGAGAAAAGTTCCACAATATGACCCTATGTCCACTTTAGAGTGTGTAGAATTTAAAGCATTATAAGACAAACTGTGATATTGGAATTGAAAGGCTCCTTATGGATATTTTGTTGGAGCTCATTAGTTTTCCCAAGAGAAATATAAATACCCACAAAATCTGGATTAATATTTTTAATGTTACCACTGTGCGTGCATCCATATTAAAAATTTACACAAATAAAGAAACAAAAAAAAAACTAAACCATAACAGGTAGATTGACTACATGCTTATATCAAATTATGGAATAGATTTTGGAAGTATTGCAAATTCCTAACCAGTATGAATTAACTTCCTCTCTCCCCATCACTACACACAAATATTTAAGTGTGAACAGAATTATTTCAAGTAATACACTGTAAATGTTACTGCAATATCATGTGTATATCTAAAATTCCCTTGAAATTAATAGTTTCTACATTCTATTGAAATATTAGTTATTGTATTCTAGGAAACTTTTGGAACAATAGACTGTATACCTTTGAAATGAAAAAGGTCAAAAAAATAGCATAAAAGTTTTAGAGTAAGTCTGTCTTCAGCAATGTATATATATAGAGAGAGAGATAGATATAGATATTTTATGCAGAAAGACATACATTTTTAGAGATTGTCATCAGAAATATATACATATATCGGAATTTATGTGTAGAATGATGTATATTATAGTGAAACAAAAATCTTAAAACATAATTAAAATTAAAAAATATATCCAACCAAGCGCCAGTGACTCACACCTATAATTTAAGCTGTTCTGGGTAATGAGATCTTAGAATTGTGTTCGAAACTAGCCCAGACAGGAAAGTACTAGTTAGGGGGTGGGAAGGTGGCTTAGTTGTAGAGCGCTTGCCTTGCATGCATGAGGCCCTGGATTCGCTTCCTCAGCACCACATAAGCAAAAAGAAAAAAGCTGGAAGTTGCTCTGAGGCTCAAGTGGTCGAGCACTATCCTTGAGCTGAAGAGCTGAGGGACAGCGCCCAGGCCCAACGACTGGACTCCCCCCTAAAAAAAAGTACTTGTTAGATTCTTATCTCCAATTAACCACTAAAAACAAGAATTACCTCTGTGCCTCAAGTTGTAGAATGCTGGCTTTGAGCATAAAAAGGCTTAGGGGTAATGCCCAGGCCTTGTAAACAACAACAAAATATATCACATTAATTTCACAAAAGCACCTTTTAACTGCTGTGAACATTTCTTAGAAACATGAATACATGCCCCTGGAAAATGTTAAGTAAAAAGTATAGAATATTTACGTTTATGTTAAAGACATGACTATTTAGTTTGTTTAAGATATTTAGGTAATAATTAGGAATTAAGAATAATGATAATATATTGGGACTGGTCTTTTATTCTATTTTACTATAGTAATAAAATGATATTTGTAATGATTGTATAAAAATACTCTTGTTTGTTATTTGAGTTATAATAAGTAATAAACATTTTTAATTGATTTCCAAAAAAAATCATTTTCTTAATGGTATCAATTCTTTGTAATTTCAAAACAATTAAAAAAATTAGTCCAAGGCTGGTTTGCTCCAAGGCTATAGTAGAACTATTTTGTCTTCACTACTAAACATGGTAATAAGATTCAAAGCTACTATGAAGGCTGAAGCTACTCCATTTTACAAGATTGTTCTCACTGACCTGTATTCCTTGAATTTACATACGAGTTAATTGAGCAGGTGGACCAATATTCTACAGAGATATCTAGATGTTTGATAGTCACTCATATTTGGTACCTTGTAAAAACACATGACCCCAGATATTATATATAGAGAAATGTCTTTAGAGAATACTTGAAACAACTAAAATTAATTTAGGAATAAGTTAAGATTTAGATAATGCTGTAACATAATAAATCTGAATGATAACAACTTGAGCTGTACAACAGAGGAGAGTGAGAGGGGAAAGAATGATGGACCATGTAGGAGCTATATGTCATTGCTATTGTGTTTCAAAAAACAGAAATGAAATTCACATGCAATATATAATCTTTTATTGTATGCATTTTAGTTCTTTGGAAGTAAATTGTACAATAATAGGTTTTCCAAGCCTAATTTTCACAAACTTGCATTTCTTCAAATAGAAATGCTGTAAATTTTAGAACAGACATTAAAATAGATATAAAATTCACTTACAGGAATTTGTACAGCATACATCCTCTATAGTGTGTCTTTTCAAATTTGTTTTTAGGGATTATTTCCAGAGTCTCACACATACTACTCAAGTGCACTGTCAATGAACTACATTCCCTGTCCAAACAAATTTTTTACTTCTCTTTAATACATACATAGAAGTGTAATGGTTGGATCATATACAATTCTCTTTGACCTTTTGAAGACTTGAAATCTTACTTGCTAAAATGATCGCAGTATTATACAAATCATTCTCCTATGTAGAGCTTATCATCCATCGATATTTTTGTACACACAAAACAAGAACTACTGATGCTTTTGCTGTTGCTACTGATCAATGGGTACTTTTGCTTTCTTTGTTCATGCATTTTTATTATAAAATTGATATACAGAGGGTTTACACTTAATTAAGTCAACTAAAGAGTACACTTCATTTTATTTTCTAAAGTTCAAATTTTGTGCTTAAATGTTTTCATTTGTTTCTTTAGGATAATTCATTTTTTTCAGAGTTGTAGAATTAGTTTATTTTTGCATTATTTTTACACATGTAAATTATTCAGACACATATATTTTGCTTTTATAATATTTAATATGTGACTATTTTAAAATTGTTTTCTTAAATTTTATATGGTTAATGATGTTAAAAAAATTTATTTTCTTATACTTATAAACATATTTGTCCAGGTAAAAAATACTTACTCTATTTTCAAGAAGCACATACTTTATTAAGAAAGGCTTCATTACTTGGTCACTTTTTGGAAATATTTTTACTTGAATTAAAAAAAAGTTTGAGCTCGGCATGGTGATTTGTGGCATCCATTTTCTAGCTATGGTGGGAAGTGTAAATAGAGTTTGTAATTTGGGAGATACTGAGAAACTCTGTGACCTTATTATAAAACTATTCAGAGTGAAATGATTAGAGATATAGTCATCGCTAGTGTTATATACAGCACCTCGCTATCATATTCTAAATCTTGAGTTAAAACACCAGTAACAATCTTTTTTCAAAATAAAAGGACACATATTTCAAAATGTTTATTATTTAAACTTATTTGCAAAGGTTCTCATTTCTTCTATTAATTTTCAATTTACTTAAGCTATTAAAATACAAGCATATTTTGATTATTTTATTTGTACTAAACTTTTAAATAGTATGAGCAATATTATGATTTCATATAACATACTTTTACTATTTGTGATAATTTCCTCCATTTAATATGATAACATCTTTATTCCAAATATGTGTATGTGGTGTGTATGTGTGTGTTTATGTGGTTATTGTGTGTGTGTACTTTGTGTGTACTTTGTAATTTTTGGGAGGTCACACCATTGCTTCACACATGCTAGGCCAATGTTTTACCACTGAGCTATACTGCCTAGTTGTAATCCAAATAGTGTTTTAAATCATGACTTTGAAACTTTCATTCCTAGTATGTTTTATCAAAATTATATATGATAAAATGTGATTCATATTCTATCCATGCTAGCAATTTTTATTGTTACTTAGAATATTCCCACTACCTTTCCAGTTCCAAACTCTTGTGTTTGTTATTGATAAAAGTTTTACTTTGCTTCTTTTCTCTCTTCATTTTTTCCCTTTAGAGTTTAGCTATTCTTTCTCTTATTTCTTTGGGAACTAATTATCATATTACTATTAAAATACCCTTACATTGTAACAGGTATATACAATGCTCTATTTTCTATTTTATTTTTTTCCCATTTTCACCGACTTTTGGTCCAAACTATTAGATGGATTAAAAAGAAACTTGACTTAGGACACTTTACTTTTCTCCTTCTCTTGTCTCTATTTAATTCACTTGTTATAATTTAGGAGATAGATGAAGTAATCAAATAAAAATTAAAATAATAGTAAGTGAGGCTATGAATAGAGCTGAAAAAGATTTTAAATATGATAATAGCTAATTAAAATGCATATTTCTTACTTTTACTCTGTTTTTATGTCTCTCATTCCCACATTAAGAAAGTACATAGAAGGTTATCACTAAATTTATGTAATTATTAAAAATGTATTGAAAGAATATGGGCACAGTGTGGTTTTAGCTTATTGAGACTTGTATGGGGTAGTTTGTTTTTGAGGACTTGCAATACGTTGTGATGGAGATGAAGGGAAGGATGTGCTTATTCTGGAAAACTGGCTAGAGGATTGCTCCCAGAAAGATAGTGATGAATTCTTCCAAAAGGTTACAGTAAAATCACTTTCACAACCATCTTCATTAGTGCACTATTCACCATAGCCAAGTTATGGAAACAGCCATGTTGCCCTTTGGCGGAAGGATGATTGGAGAAATTGTGTCATATATACACAATTTTATTGGACCTATCCATTATTTGCAAAGAAATGGATAGATCTAAAAATATCTTAAGTAAACGAAGTCAGAGCCAGACACACAAAGGACCCATGTTCTGTTGCGTATTGGGAAGCCAGAATTTTATGCAAGTTAAACAACGTATTAACCAAAGCTTTCATTTTTCAGAGCAATATTTAAAAGGTGTAATTTCTTATAAAATTGAATTTTAATCCAAAAAAATGAATACCAGAAAACTATCACTTGGAAGATGTGAGGGGAAGTCAAATGGAAGGAATAAAGAGAGTTATGGAGTAACAGTGAAGACATTATATTCAATGGAAATAATATGAAACTAGAAAAAATTAAAGTGGGGTGAGGTTTGGAAGGGTAGGAAAAGTTATATAAAGATCCATTATACTTAAAAAATTCATTTATTGAATGGAAATTCCGGTGTACAACTAGTTAAGATAATAAACACATGATTAAAAACAAGGGAGACATTTGATCTTAAACTGCGTTCTCTTAAACCATGAGTCAATATAATAGTTTCCACCTCAGAAATTTTCTTTGCAGCTATTTTCCTCATAGTGACAGAAAAGTGACCAATGCAATGAATATCAATACATCACATTGCACATATAATATCACAGTAAAAATGCTAGATTTCATCACATGATAACATAACAGGTAGAATGTGCCGAACGTTAATTGATTGTTTTTCCAAGTACTTTACCTATGGTTTATAATTTAATCCTCACAATAATTCCATAAAATGGAGCTCCTTACATTTTTAATTCTCAGTTGATGATATTGTAGTCTTCAAAGTTGGAATTACTAGTACAACATTGCACACATGGTAAGTGTTAGGCTGAGGTTCATCTCCCACTGTATCAATTAACCTCATTCTATTTTATGACTAAAATTCCAGCACTTAGTCTACAAATTCTAGGAAATTTTCCCAGAATTATTGTGTACCCTCATAATATTTCACTTTATCTTTGTTAGAAAATAGGGAACTGTAATATGAGTACTCAAAGTTCATAATCAATGCATACCTCCCTGGTGAAAAGAACTGCTAAAGTATAACATTCTTGATTTCTAGCTCAAAATAGTAGAAATCATATTTTAACCCTTCACTAAACACTGAACTGCATGGGGACCCTATCTCTGTTTAACACTGTCTTACTGAAAATAACCTCCATAATTCCTGATGGAAACAGACAGCAGGTCTTATGGACCAATCTTTTCCACATTGTAGCTCAACTAAGTTGTTTACCATTAGAAGTATTTTGATTGCTTTTTATACCCAACATTTTGAGAGAAAGGTACTACTTTAAAATGCTATTAAAGCAAGACAGATATAAAAATCACCTTTGACCCTAGATAAATATTTTATCTTTGCTATAACCAAAAATGCACTCTAACCTATCATTAATATTAGGAATGAGAGGTTAAAAATAATAGACACCAAGGCCTAAGTATGAATTAAAGACTCTCCATTTTGTGAATACTATTGGTTTAAAAAGACATGAAGGGCTGGGAAGGTGGCTTAGTGGTAGAGCGCTTGCCTTTCATGCATGAGGCCCTGTGTTCGATTCCTCAAAACCACATAAGCAAAAAGAAAAAAGCTGGAAGTGACGCTGTGTCTCAAGTGGTAGAGCGGTAGAATTGAGCTGAAGAGCTGAGGGACAGTGCCCAGAGTTCAGGCCCCACTACCGGATTCCCCCGAAAAAAAGACATCAACACTACCAAATTTTTTCAAAATTTCTTATGATACTGAAGATTCAATTATAAACTATTAACACTTGATAATAACTCATTTACATGGGAGTAGAATACAAAACACAAGATTAATCCTAATCATTTTAAAACACCTTTATTTAAACTACAAATTCATTCTTATAACTGCAAATAATCTAAAAATAACTGAAGCACAGTGAGACAAAAAACAATTTAACTGCATCATCTACATTCAAAGGACTGTGCTAATTGAAAACAAAATTATACTAATAATTAGGTTACCCAATTCACTTACATTCTTTTATTCTGTTTCTTTTAGTTTCATAAAAACTGTCTTTTCCTAAAATGATGCATAAAAAGCCTAAATACCCACTTACATTTTCAGATCTTAACAATATTTATTTCAGAAATGTCTTTAGCTGTACAGTCAATGAACTAAAATAATAGTAAAATATTTAAATGGTTTTCAGAAATTGCAAGACTAGATCTTGGATGTTATTTATATTGGAAAAGATATTCTAAAAGCCTTATTTGTTAAAGTTGTGATAGTTACTCCCACAAAAGAACTATTAATGAAGAAACCTTTGTATGTACAAACTTCAAATGCATCCACAATCTGGAGGTGACACATGTTTTTGTTTGTTTTTTTTTGAAATATATATCTAACAAGAATAGCCACAATACTGATTTTCAGTCAATATGATGGGATATACAAATCTTAAAAATACAGGGTTTATTATCTTAATGTGAATAGATACGATATTACAAAGAAAGTTATTATCAACAGAAATCCAGAAAGATTTTATCCACCTTGCGTTTCACAGAAATAACCAGAGAGTAATACCTATTTGTTCAAGTTGGTCAAAATCACTCCATGAGTATTTCTTAAAAATATAAGCAATTTAAGAGGTCAAATACATATTTTGAACTGACAATCTTCTTACAGTAATAACTTACTACCCAATTATATGTGTATCTTTTTAACTAATATATACTAAGCGCTGAAAATTATCTCTTTTATCTAACTTAATGTTGTAAATGCTTTGATTATGATGATGTTATTAACAAATAAAATGTACAGAAGGGTGGTTCCACTGAAATGACAGGACAGAACACTGATAAATTAAAAGCATTGCAACACAGCTCTTTTCAGCCTCATCCTGTTCAAATTGGCAAGCAACATTGCAACAGCACACACACACACACACACACACACACACACACTTAAACACACATGTGTGCACATGTACACATATATACACATGCCAAATTCAGGGGTTTTTGTACAAAAAATTTCAAATAAAATATTAGTGATTAGGACAAATGATAATTTGCCTTATTACAAAATAATACATATTCCAGTCACCAGGCTTGTTACATTTTACCTGCCCCTCCACATGTGACCACTTATTTTATTTTAGGTAATTAACTAATTCATTCCTTCATTAGTTAAATACTAATACTAGAGCTTGAACTCAGGGTCTAGCTCTGTCCCAGAATTTGTGATTTTTTGTTTTAGTTTTCTCAAGGCTAGCATTTTATTGCTTATAACACAGCTTCATTTCTAGCTTTTGCTGGTTACTTTCAAACCAGAATCTAATGGACTATTTTTCTTGGTCTGGTTTCAAACCACAAACATCAGATTTCGTCTATCTGATTAGCTAGGAATAAAGACATGAGACACTAGTGTGGCTCCTACTTTTTCTTATACTTATCTATTGCACATACTTAGGTAGCAATTTAATACTGAGAGTATAGAAGCAAGATTTACAGTGAGTATATTGTTCTGTCAGAAATTTAAGTTAGTAATGTAAATTTCTTCTTAAGACCATACACAAAAAATACTTAAGAAGAAATCTGATGATGTGTGTGTGTGTGTGTGTGTGTGTGTGTGTGTGTGTGTGTGTGTGTGTGTGTGTGTGTGTGTGAGCTGCAATATGTTTCCCATATAAGCACTGTGCAGGGGTGTCCAGCCATTCAGATTTATTGCATGAATATCTGCCTTGAGCTACTAACTCATGGACAATGTCTAAGTGTCCACTCTAGGCTTCCCGATGAAGAGGGCTATACTCATCCTCATCCCTAGTATTCATATGAGTGGCCTTTTTGGAAAGTAGTGTCCACAGTGTAGTAAGCTACAAGGAAATCACTCTACCACTTAGCCAACTTCCCAGCCCAAGGATTAAGATTCTTGCCTGTAATTTGGTCAAAGCTATGTCTCTTTATGTAGGCGACTAAAAATGTATGTACTAATTTCAAGTAAATACATAAATTCTATTTCCATCTCTTTTAACAAATAAAAAATAAATTTGTTTGCTCTGTATATAGATCAGAAACATTGATTTTGTGGTTAGCTAGGTCATTGCACATCTGTATCTCTCTTCTTCTCTCTCTTTCATGATTTTCATAGACAATATGGTTGCTCCATAATTGTCCTAATTTATTTTGCTTTTATATATTTGGTTGCATCATTTCACTTTCTGCTCTACCATTTCCCAAATCAGCACCACATAAACAGAACCACAGAAGTGATTCTGTGGCTCAAGTGGTAGAGCGCTTGCCTTGATTTGAAGAACTCAAGGACGGTGCCGAAGCCCAGAGTTCAGGCTCCACAACTAATTTAAAAAAAAGAATCTAAATCCTTGATAATTCTAGGAACAAATATGACTGAAATCAGTTGAATCACACTTTTCCTGCACAATGAAAGAAAAGGTCCAGGATAGGAAAGCAGCTAGAGAAGGCAGACAGATTGTATCTATGAAAAAACTTTGTGGAAAATGGTATCGAGGATCATTTACTGGTGATCCACTTGCACTGGAAGCATGATGCTGAACTCTTGCTTGCTGATTCTGAAATATTGCTTTGATCATTATATTCTCCAAGAAGAAAAATGAAATTTAATTGGTATCAAAGGAATACTAATACACTTTGACTTCTCATTAAGCATCTTCAATCATCAAAATTACTTGAAGACAATAGATAGGATTACTTTTTTAGATGAAAACAAGTGTCTTTAAAAAAACAAGGAATTTAAATAGTCATGCAAAGGACTTCTATTTTACTACTGTATTATACATTTTTTTCTAATGTTGGGTACCAATAAATAATGCATCTATTAGAATGCTCTTAAAGTTCATATATTGTATAGTAAGTTCTCTTAAACTATATCATGGTATTTCCCAAATATTTTACGTAGAAGGCATTGTTTCCTATTTTCTCCTTCCTAGAATAAGCTGCACATGAAGACACCACTGGTCCTCATTTTCAGTCTATGCATTTGAATATGGAGGAAAATCTTTCCTCTGCTCTCTATCAATTCACTACTCTCCAGTTAGAATAATTTAGTATAGTAAAAATGGAAAAAGAGAAAATAAATCATGGTGAAAAAACATATGCAGAAAATTAACTGGATTTTTCTGACCATTTCAACAAACGTGAACTATTGGGGAAATACATGGGCATCTCATTCCCACTGGTACTCAAAGTCTCTGGTTAGGCAATTCTGATGAAGACAAGGAACGAGGTGAAAACGTGAGGAATGGTATCAATTGCAATAAAATAACGGAGAAGAATCCATGCAAATTTCTTCTTTGGTATGCCGAAATTAATCGCCTTACTACAGTGCCGAGACTACTTTCCAAAAAGTGCACTCATATGTATACTAGGGATGAGGTAAGTATACCCCTCTTCATCGGGAAGCCAAGAGTGGACATTTAGACATTGTCCATGAGTTGGTAGCTCAAGGCAGATATTCATGCAATAACTCTGAATGGCTTGGCACCCCTGCACAGTGCTTATATGTGGAATAACACCAGAATGGATTCGTTCTTACTTCATCATGATGCAGATACCAATCCCCAAACTAAAGGCCTCTTGACAACCTTGCATATTGCTGCTGGGAATAGAAATAGCGAAGATATGCTGTATCTCCTTCTGTTGAACCATTATATCAAACCAGGTCTGAAGAACAACTTGGAATAAACTGCATTTGATATTGCCAAAAGGATAAGTATGTATCACTACCTCTTTGAAGTTGTGGATGGCTGTACATATTGTTCTCCTATGTAGAAATGGTTTGGTTAAGATTCTTAAATTTCAAAAGTGCCAGTCCATACTTTGTGTTCCTATAAAATATTTTCATATACAAAGCAACAGCAATATCTTAATTTAAAAATTCATGGATTCCATAGTATTCTTCCACGTGAATTGCCTGACTTTGATGTCAACATGTATTCAAGAGTTGTTTGTATGCATCTATAATGATTTCTGCAGAGCTTGTGATTTTTTTAATTTTAACTTATCGGTTGAAATGAATAGTATAGAAACTAAAGATATTCCTGGTGCTTGTCTACAAAAAGTATCTATGTTTGTATAAACTCCATAATCTATTTCATTGTCTTCTAGATATAATACTTTGAAGTCTACATTGTTATATAATATATACCTTCATTAATAAATGTGTCCTTTCAGATTACATTCCATATAGAAAAAGTTTAAGATTCCTTTTTCCTAGGTCCTTATATTATTTTATTTCTTTTTTCTTTTCTTTCTTTTTTTATTTTTTTAACAATTACAATTTTTTTAATTGTGAAAATACCATACAAAAGAGTTACAATTACATGGGCAATATAATGAGTACATTTCTTATCAAGAATTGTTGCCTCCTCCTTTGTTTCCCCTTCCCATCCCTTCCCATCTTTCACCCCCAACCCCTCACCTCCGCCTATTCTCCCCCTACCCACTACCCCCTCCTCCCCTCCACCAGGCCAAAATTGTAAAGTTCATTTTTCAACAAAATAACTTGTACATATCGTTGTTGCAAGGGTCCACCTGTATCCCTATTTAAATGATTTGTTTTTTCCCTTCCCCTTCACAAATTATCCCAACATCTAATACACTGAAAGCAGGGGTTAGACCGTGGGGTAGGGACATACAAAGAAAAAAACAAATAATTTTATGAATGTGATAGAAACAACCACATGAAAGAAAAAACATTTTTATATACCTTCCCATCCCTTCCCATCCTTCCTCCTCCGCCCCACCCAATCTTCGCCGCCACCCCCCGCCCCCCTCTGCACCAAAGTTGTAAAGTTCATTTTCGACATAACAACTAGTACTTCTCATTGTTGAAACGGGTCCATCTGTATCCTTATTTAAACGACTTTTTTCCCCTTCCCCTCCTCAAATTATAACGACATCAAATACAGTGAAAGCAGGGGTTATACTGTGGGGGAGGGACATATAAAGCAACAAACAAATAATCTCATAAATGCGTTAGAAACAATCGCAAGAAAGAAAAAAAACATTTGAATACATATATTAGGGTTCATTTCCCGAACATCACCTTATCTGACCTTTTCTGCTTGACTCAGACATATACTAGATATTGCAAATAAGCGAAACCATGGGACCTATGTTTCTTTGGGCTTGGCTTACTTCATTTAATATAATTTTTTCCAAGTGTTTCCATTTCCTAACAAATGGGGCAATGTCATTCTTTCTGATGGAGGCATAGAATTCCATTGTATATATATATATACCACATTTTCTTAATCCATTCATCTATTGAGGAGCATCTGGGTTGGTTCCATAAGTTAGTTATAATAAATAATGCTGCAATAAACATAGTTGGGCTGGTAGATTTAGTGTGGTCTTGTTTGTAAACATTTGGGTAAATGCCCAAAAGTGGGATTGCTGGGTCATAGGGGAGCTCTATGTGGAGTCTTTTGAGGAACCTCCATACTGCTTTCTAACGGGTTTGAACAAGTTTACACTCCCACCAACATCCCCTCCAGCATCTGTTGTTTTTAGAGTTCTTGATTTTTGCCATTCTAATTGGAGTGAGGTGGTATCTGAATGTTGTTTTGATTTTCATTTCTTTTATTGCTAGGGAGGTTGAGCATTTCTTCATGTGTCTGTTGGCAATCCTTCTTTCTTCTTCAGAGAAGTTTCTGTTTAAGTCTTTAGCCCACTTATTTATTGGGCAGTTGTTTCTTTGAGGATTTGTTGTTGGGGGGTTGAGTTTTTGAGTTCCAAGTATATTTTAGATATGAGACCCTTGTCCCTTGTATGGCTAGTGAAGATCTTCTCCCAATCTGTGGGCTTTCTATTGATCTTGCTAGCTATGTCCTTTGCCATGCAGAAGCTCTGCAACTTCATGCAATCCCATTTGTCCAAACTTTCTTTGATTGTTGTGTTTCTGGGTCTCTATTAAGAAAATTTCAGACTGCACCAAGGAGACCTAGGTTTTCTCCTATTCCATACTGTAATGTTTTCAGAGTGTCTGCTTTGACTCTGAGGTCTTTGATCCATTTGGAGTTGCTTCTGGTGCAGAGTGACATATAAGGATCTAGCTTTAGTTTTCTAAATTTAGTTAACCAATTTTGCTAGCACCATTTACTGAAAAGGCTGTCTTTCTTCCATACTATTGTTTTAGCTCCCTTATTGAAGTTTAGATGGCTATAGGTCTGTAGGTTCATTTCTGGGATTTCAATTCTATTCCATTGGTCCAGAGATCTGTTCTTGTGTCAGTACCATGCTGTTTTGATTACTATGGCTTTATAGTAGAGTTTGAAATTTGGTATTTGTATTCCTCCAGCAGTTTTATTTCAATTGAGGGGTGTTTGTGCTATTCGGGGTCTTTTATTATTCCATATGAATTTTTGAATTGCCTCTTCTATTTTCTTGAAGACTGAGTTTGGAATTTTGACAGGTATTGCATTGAATTTATAGATAGCCTTGGGAAGTATTGCCATTTTCACGATGTTGATTTTTCCAATCCAGGAGCATGGGAGTTTGTGTCATTTTCTATGTTCTGTTTTGATATCCTTTGTCAAGTTTTTACAGTTTTGATCATAAAGGTCCTTCACTTTTTGGTTAAGTCAATTCCAAGGTATTTTATTTTTTGTGGGGCTATTACAAATGGAGTTGCTTTCCTAATTTCACCAACACTTTACTTATTGTTGCCATACAGAAAAACCATTGATTTTTGGGGGTTAATTTTATACCCCGCTACTTTGCCAAAGTTTTGAATCAACTTGAGTAATTTGGGAGTGGAGTCTATGGGATTCTTTAAATACAAGATCATGTCATCTGCAAAGAGGGAGAGTTTTATTTCTTTTTTCCCTATTTGGATCACCTTTATGTTTGCATCCTGTCTTATTGCTGTAGATAGGGATTCTAATACAAGATTGAGAGAATTGGCGATAGTCGACATCCTTGTCTTGTTCCTGAGTTAAGAGGAAATGACTTTAGTTTTTCACCATTAAGTATAATGCTGGCTGTATGTTTGTCATATATAACCTTTATTCTATTGAGGAATGTTCCATGGATTCCTAATTTTTCCAGAACCTTCATTATAAAGGGGTGATGGATCTTGTCAAATGCTTTTTCTGCATATATTGAGATAACCATGTGGTTCTTATGCTTGCTTCTCTTGATGTGAGGAATTATATTAATTGATTTGCATCCCTGAAATGAATCCTGTTTGATCATGTTGAATGATTTTCTGGATGCATTGTTGAAGACGATTGGCCATAATTTTGTTGAGAAGTTTTGCATCAATGTTCATCAAAAAAAAAATGGGTCTATAGTTCTCTTTCTTTGATGAGTCCCTGCCTGGTTTTGGGATGAGGGGGATGATGGCTTCATAGAATGTGTTCGGTAGTGAACTTTCTCTTTCAATTTCATTGAAGAGTTGGAGTAGTATTGGTGTGAGCTCTGCGTTTAAAGGCCTTGTAGAATTCTGCTGTAAACCATCTGGACCTGGACTTTTCTTAGGTGAGAGGTCTCTTATTGCTGTTTCTATTTCAATGCTTGATAAGCTCCAGTTAAGATGGTTTAACTCATCTTGGTTTAGTATTGGCACGTCAATATTTGCTAGGAAAAAGTCCATTTCTGCCAAGTTCTCAAACTTATTAGCATAAAGTTTTGCGAATTATTCCGTTATAATATTCTGAATCTTGGTTGTTTCTGTGGTGATGTTTCCATTCTCATCTCTGAGTTTATTTATTTGGGTGTGTTCTCTTCTTTTTGTGATAAGATTTGCTAAGGGTCTGTCAATTTTGTTAATTTTTTCCAAGAACCAATTCTTTGTTTTGTTGATTCTTTCTATAGTTTTATTGGATTCTAATTCATTTAATTCTGATTTAATTTTAATTAAAATGAATTAATTAAAATAATTATTTCTTTCCATCTATTATACTGGGGTATATCTTGCTGCTCTTTATCAAGGAGGTTCAGATGTCTCATTAAATTGTTGGTTTCAGATCTCTCCAATTTGTTGATATAGGATCTCAGAGCTATAAACTTGCCTCTGAGTACTGCTTTTGCTTGTCCCAGAGGAGCTGGTTATTTGTGTGCTCATTTTTGTTGAATTGCATGAACATTTGAATTTCCTTTCTAATCTCTTCCATGACCCACTCATGATTCAGCAGTGTGTTGTTCAGGCTCCATGTGTTACAGGAGTTTATTTGGTGGCTTTTGGTGTTGAGTTCTAATTTTATTCCCTTGTGGTCAGAGAGAATGCAAGGTATAACTTCAATGTTTCTCAATTTTGACAAGTTTGCATTGTGGCATAAATGTGGTCTACTTTAGAAAATGTTCCATGTGCTTCTGAGAAAAACTTGTATTGTGATGCTGCTGAGTGAAATATTCCGTAGATGTCTGTTAAATCTACTTGATCTATACAGTTGTTTACATCTGCGTTTCTCTATTGGGTTTTTTCCGAGTTGATCTATTTAGAGGGGAGAGTGGTGTATTAAAATCCCCAACAATTAATGTCTTTGGATCTCTGTGGGATTTGAGGGAAAGGAATGTTTCTTGTATAAATTTTGGTGCTCCGTTGTTTGGCGAATAGATATTTAAAATTGTAATATCCTCCTGAAGGAGAAATCCCTTAATTATTATGTAGCGACCTTCTTTATCTCTTCTCACGAATTTTAATTTGAAGACTATTTTATCTGATATTAGGATTGCAACTCCCGACTGTTTATGGGGGCCGTTTGCTTGGTAGATTTTGTTCCAGCTTTTAACACTTAAAATGTGTTTGTATTTACTGGCAAGATGTGACTCCTGAAGACATCAGATAGAAGGATCTTGTTTTTAATCCTACTGTACAGTCCATGTCGCTTAATTGGATAATTATGTATGTTAATGTTGAGAGATAGGACTGAGAGGAATTTGGGAGCTCCTGTCATGTTATCTACCTTCTTGGGGGCTACAAAAACTGGGTTCTTCCTATGTTCTTGGATTCTCAGTTTGGGTGCATTTTATTGGCCTTTATTGTGGTCTTGTTGGGTTTCTATGTGTAGGACGTCTTTAAGAATCTTTTGTAGGGCTGGTTTGGTGGAGATGTATTGTTTCAATTTTTCTTTGCTATGGAAGGTTTTTATTTGGCCTTCAGTTATGAAGGAGAGTTTAGCTGGGTACAGTATTCTTGGTTGATTGCTGTTTGTTTTTAAGGCATGGCATACATCATTCCAGGATCTTCTTGCTTTGATTATCTCTGCTGAGAAATCTGAGGTGATTTTAATTGGTTTGCTTTTTTAGTGATTAATCTTTTCTCCTTCAAATGTTTAAGGATCTTTTCCTTGGTCTGAATTCATCCTGTGCGGATTATAATGTGACGGTGGGATGTCCTGTTCCTGTCTGGTCTATTTGGAGTTCTAAAAGCTTCTTGTATCTGAATAGGCCTATCTTTTTCCATGTTTGGGAAGTTCTCTGCTAGGATTCTGTTAAACCAATTAACTAGACGATTTACTTCTTCTGTTTCTAGGTGCTCCTCTACACCCATTATCCTTAGATTAGGCCTTCTGATGCTGTCTTCCAACTGTTGGATAGATCTGTCATATTTCATAGACTTGACTTGGATGGTTGTATGTTCTTTCTCTATAATATTTAGGCTGTCTTCAATCCCCGAGTTTCGATCTTCTACATGGTCTAACCTGCCGTCAAGAGTTTCCACTTTTTTAAAATTTCTTTTCCTTCTAATTGGACAGCTTTGATGGCTTCAAATGCTTTATTGAAGCTTTGTTTTAGATCTTGTATAAACTTCTTTACTTCCTTAATTTGGTGTTCAGTGTTTATTCTCAAGTAAATTAGTTGTTTAGTTATGGTTTGCTTAGATTCCCTTTTCTTCTGTTGGGTTCCATTCAGCATTCTCTTTGTGGTCTCCCTTAATTACTTCAGCTGTTTGTTACTAGATTCCATGAATACCTTTAGTGATCATTGTGTATCCTCATCCTGCTCTCTCAATTCCTGTATTACTCTTCGCTTAGCTTCCTCACGTTCACGCCATTCCTGTAGTTCTCTTTGAGTGTTCTCAACCTGCTCATGCCATTCCTGCCTTTCTCTTTGAGTATTCTCAAGCTGTTCACGCAAATCCTGTATCAGTTTTTGAGTAGCTTCCTCACGCTCAGGATATTCCTTTATAAACCTTTGGTTTGCCTCCTCTCTCTCCCTATCATGCTCATACACAGTCCTTTGTAGGTTTTCAATCTTTTCCTGTATTGACCTTTTGTTTGCCTCCATTGATCTTTTGTTTGCTTCCTTCTCTCCCTATCATGCTCATACAGATTCCTTTGTATGTTTTCAATCTTTTCATTTATTATGTTTGCCAGCAGTGTTTGTAGAGCTATTTGGGAACTCTCCTCTGGATTATTCATTATCTGTTCTGTCCCCTGATTATTATGAGTGGGAGTTGAGATACCCGGACTTGACATTTTTCTTTTGTTTTTCCTGCTTACTCTGCCTATTTGGGATGAAAATAACACCAGTTTTTTGCTTGAACACTATCTTAAGGCAAGCATCAACCAAAGTCTATATTTGCCCAGTCAATAGTCTGCAGATACAATATAGTTCAATAGAACATCTATTCAACGTCAAACAACTATATATTAATGGGCTACAAACTGCAAATCCAAATTTGGCAAACCAGAAATTATTAGGTTGAGGGAGAGATGTGGGTAAAAAATAGGAATAGAGAGATGTGGGAAGGCACAGGGAGATTTAACTTAACTAAGTCTTAATCTCAAAGCAGGAAATAGGTTGGATAGGATGAAAGTAGAGAGAGAAAAAAGAAAAGAGAAAGGGGGAAAAAGAGACCAGAAAAAATAGAAAAGTAAAAATTAAAAATATTATGCAGAATCGAAAACAAAATATTCAGAGAAGAACGTGCATATAATGCAGAAGGGGAGGGATATAAAGGAGATGTGAAAAACTTAAAAATAAAAATACTTAAAATATTACATAGGTATAAATAGGTAGTAATGCTATTAAGGAATTTAAGTCTAAGAGGTTTTGAACTGAGTAATAAATTTGTGGATTAAGTGTGTACACATGGAGGATAAGGTCTAATAATCGACTATGTGTATATCTGAGAATGTGCAGAAAAACAATTAAGTCACATAAAAAAGAACAAAAGAGAAGTAAAGGTGAAAAGAATAAGAAAGAAAGAATAAAGATCAGAAGTTCAATAGAGCAAAATAAAAAAACAAAAAAAATTAAGAAAAAAAGAATAACGCACACACACATATACCACTGAAATAAAAATTATAAGAGGGGAAAATAGTTACTAGGAAACTTTTTTTTCAAAAAAGGTAAAAATTAAAAGAAAAACGTTTTAGAAAAAAATTTTTTTAATAAAATGTACAAAAAAAAATAGTTAATTTTTTTGGGAGTGGTGGGAAAAATCCTGTATCTCCCTTTTGTCTGTAACCAGCCTCTTGTTGGAGTCTCTGGTCTGCTTGTGGTGTTAGATTTTCCTATGGCTTGGTTGGTTTCTTAAGTCAGTTTGTTTGAACAGGCAGAAAAATGTTCTACTTTACCCAGGATTTTGTGATCCTCCACTCAGGTTAGTTCAATGGGAAGGAGATCTGCTTTGATTAACACAAAAGAGGGAGATGGCTTTTTCTTCAAGTTTGGAGATGCTGTGATGAGGCTAGGTTCTGGGTAGAGTTGAGGCCTTTCAGCAAACAGTAGCTTTTCCCAGGAGGTAGCTTGTGAGAAACTCAGAGAGCCCAGCCTGGAGCCACTCCCCAGGTTTATGTTTACTGAATTTCAATTGATTGTCAAGGCTGCTAAAGGGAGGGGCAGACTCTGGCTCTGATTACCCAGTGAAGAAAGCCACTCTTGGGGCTTGCACCTGAGCTGGGTGATTTTTCCCTGGGTGGAGCTCTCTGGCAGGTCAGTTTAGGTTCTTGTGACCTGCTAAATGACTCTAGTTTTCTTCCAAGGCCTTAGTTGGAGCTTGCAGCTCCACCGAGCTTTGTCAGTACCCAAGATGGAGATGTCCGGTAGTTGGGGGTGAGGGGTGGCCTTCTCTCCTCTGCTCTCTGAGAAGGAGTGAGGACATTTGGCTTCTACTCCCGCCGAGTCTTGGTTCCTGGGTGGTCTCTGGTCTGCGAACTGCAAGATGAAGATGTCTGCTCCTTGTCAGTTCTTGCTGGTGTTGAGTAGAATCTGCTTGTCCACCGTGTCTGGCTCCTTTGTCCTGCATTCTCTGTGTTACAGGATGGCGGCTATGGCCAACGCTGCTACCGAGGCTGCTGGCAAGTGCTCAGATCTGTCTCCTTGCCTGGATTTTCCCTCTCTGTCCTAACTCTGTGTATAGTGATGGCACACTTGGTGTGATTCTCTGGCTTAGGACTGTTCACTGGAACTCTAAAACTGCTTTCTATGCGAGAGCTTGTTTAGCCTACAGCTTCTCCTCCACCATCTTCCGGGAACCCCCTATGACCATGGTTTAAATTTTATTTCTTTGGGATAAAATGAAAATGTTATCTAATTTCAAGTTTTATAAAGTTTATGCTATGTAAGGGCCTTTCTAAGGTGAAGATTTAATATACTGATGTCAAACTAACCTTTAATTCTATGAATTACATGTATTGTTACACTTGTATTTTTGTAATCAACTTTTTAATAACTGTTTTTCATTTCTTGCATTTGAAGAATGAAAAATATGGAATACTTCACAAATTTTCATACCATCCTTGTGCAAGTACCATTTTAATCTCTGTATTGTTGTAATTTGGGTAGACCTGCTGCTGAAGCATGTAGTATCCTCTAAATTTAAGTACGTAATGATACAATATTTATACAGGCATATATCCATGGTTGCCTATTTGTAACAAGGAACCCTTATTGTTCCTAAAAATGCTATTGATCTTATTTCTCTAAAATTCTGTGCATAGTGGAAAAAACTTTTATTGTATGGTCGATTGTTCACATTTGCAATTTTTTGTCAATAACTATTTTGTCATTTTCATTTTAAATTTGATCATACTTTGAAACCTTTACAGCTAAGTCCAAAGGTGATGGCTTTTCAAGTACTTATTTATCAACTGAGTTAGCTTTGTGGAGCTAATGGATTCAAAGTATGCCTTTCTTAAGAGCTATTTCTAAACTTCTGCAGCTTAAAATCTCCTAAATGAGGTCTCAGTGGCACAAATGTCTTCCTGACCCTTTATCCTTCTTCCATGTAGGAACAGACCAACCAGAATATCTTAAACTGACAGCATAGATTCTTACTGGAACAAAACTAATCTTAGTTACAAGGGTTCATAGAGAGATGAACACTTCAGACCGAATTGTTCAGAATAGAAGGTATTTTATCAAAATGTAATTGTTTGGGCTGGGACGTTGGCTCAGTGGTAGAGCGCATGCCTTGCATGACTGAAGCCCTGGGTTTGATTCCTCAGCACCACATAAGCTAAAAGAAAAAAGCCGGAAGTGTTGCTGTGACTCAAGTGGTAGAGCGCTAGCCTTGAACTGAAGAGCTGAGGGACAGGGCCCAGGCCCAGAGTTCAGACCCCATGACTGGACCCAAAAACAACAACAACAAATATATATATATAATTGTTTATTATACCTATTATTTCAAAAGTAGCTAAAGCCAAAAAGGTGAAAAAGTTGTTTATATGCATGTTTACTTAATATCCTGGCCTGTCTACCATACAACCAGGCAGGAACTTACACTAATGACTTTCTATCACCAAATATGTCCATAGCTCCTGAAGAAGTCTATATATTTTTCATCGATATTAGGCCTTAAATTGGTAATGTTTTAATCAAAGTGTTTCCTCTTGCCTCCAGGCTTTAAATTTACAAATGGTAAAGCTTTAGGTCTAACTCTACCAAAAACTGAGGTAGAGATAATGGAATAATACTTTAAAACAGAGTTGCCTTTGATACCCTAACCAAAACAGAACAATGCATAACCATTTCTTATATTATATATACTTATATATTTTATATTTATATGTGCTGATCTTAAATTTCACACAGTGAATCTTACTAGAATTAATTCATAGTTTTACAAATAAATTGAAATTATTCCCATAAATAGATTGGAACATAAATAATTAGGTTTAGAATATATATTTGAATATAAAAAGTATCAATGCAATATCTTTGCTATAAACTTGTGATACCATCTAAGTGTTCTTGGTCTTCTGAATTCACATAGTAAAAAAAAAAAAAAAAAAAGTATTATTTTCCTCTAATCTAGAAGAGATTTTACACTGCTGCTGTGTTTATTGTACTAACTCGCTGGTCCCAAAGTGATTTTCTTCATATGATGCCTAAAAGCTATTATTCTTCTGCAGTAGCCACGGGTCAGAGGATACCAGGTCCCAGTTATCTGCATCATCAGATAACAATGGCAAGTCTTCTCTCCTTGGCCCATGCAACATGCTAACAGAGAGTAATTGAAGACCCATCTCAATTTCTTATTTCCTATAGTATTTCAGGGTCCCAATTCCTTTACTAATTAGCAGTAAGCAATTGTGAAATGTAAGGCAACTTAAAATGAAAGAGGAAACCACAATATATGAGAGAATGTACTGTAGTTCAAACTTTCAATTTACAGATGACAAGCCCATATGAGTAAACAAAATCACAAATGTCAAAAGATTAATTTTAATACCCCTCTCCTAATGATTAATGAAAGATTTCAGTGCAGCCAAAAAAATAATTTCTGGAATCATAGATCCATAATTGGTCTACCAAGACTAGGAAAACTTGATTTAGAGGTCAAATATAATTTAGAAAAACATTAATTGAGAAGACCCTTAGTGCTTCAAAACACTAGTACTTCAGTAAAACTTGGTTCTGTAGTATAAAAATGTCATTTTCAAACCAATGATAACCTACATTTAATCTCCTGAAAGTATATTCCTTTTCAAATAAACTTTTTAGAATCATATTCAACAAAATAACACTTGACAAGTAGATGATAGTGACATTAAAAGTTTCTCAAGTGCAGGAATCAAGCTACAATAGAGTTGATTTATTTACCCAACACTAATGCCAAATAAGTTCAACCATTCAATAAAGTGTAGAAATAGTATCTCCTACCATTTGCGTTGTTCAGTAGGTGCCTTCCAGATGTGTTAAATATATCAACCTCCCATAATTCTAACCCAAATATTAGCTAATAAAGTAAATTTCATCACGTAAGAAGGTACATTTTAAAAAGTCACTAATAGTTGCCTTATCATGTGTTGCCTTATCATATATTTTCCCGATATGTCTAACATAGTAAGAAATATGACTTTAAATCATGAATATGGGTACTGATCAGAGATGTGACAAACATAAAATCTATCTTCTATTTCTACCATATTCCTCTAAGTAGTAAATTTTAGTTTTCTTCTTTTTCCAAAACTTATAGGTAGTAGAAAATATCATCCCATGTAAAATAAAATAATCACACACCATTGCACAAAGCCATTTATAAAAACTGGTAGTTAGCTATAAATTCTAAGCGATTTTTAAACTTTCTTGTTGAATAAAGATTAATCTTCCAAAAAGATGAGAATAAAATGATGTTTAAGTGCTTCACGTCCCCAGTCTTGCAAATTGTTATTACAGATCCATGAATTATGGAAGTATATGCTGACATCAAGCATGAATTATGGAAGTATATGCTGACATAAGTTCAAGTATATGCAGGATTGAAACTCTATGGAATGTATATAAACCTTTCAAATTATTAACAGACAGTTTAACAGAATGACTATCATGAAGTTGAAACCAGAAAGGAATAATAGTAAAGACATAGAATAAATGAAAAATGGAACAAGGGGCAAGTACAGCTAGAATACTCAATGTACACATGTAATAAGTAAGTGGTAAATCTGAAATAAATCTTGGAAAAAAGGTTGGTTGAGAATGATAGAATGAGTGACTCTGACCCAGGAGCATTGGACAATTAGATGGACATATTTAATTGTAACACACTTGCACAACCTTTTGAAATTCAGTTAAAAACACAACTACAAACAAAAACACACAAAAATCACAACCAAACAGCAATCTCTAGAAAGTATGTATATGACCTCACAAAATTTTAAGCAGTTAATTAAGGGCAGTCTTGGGAAAAGCAAACAAAGCTGTTCAAAGAGGGCAGGTTTGGGTAGGGGAGAATTTTGAACAGATTTAAATAGATTGTCTAAGGTTATAAATCACCTACATCTACTGCAAACATTTTATTCCGTATTTTTTTTTTTTTTTGGTCTGGTCATGGGGCCTGAACTTTGGGCCTGGGCGTTGTCCCTTAGCTCTTCAGGTTAAGGCTAGTGCTCTACCACTTGAGCCATAGCTCCACTTCTGGCTTTTTTCTTTTTTTCTTATGTGGTGGAATCAAACCCAGGGTCTCAGGCATGCAAGGCAAGCGCTCTACCACTGAGCCACTTTCCCAGCCCCCATTCTGTGAGTATTCTTTGTCTGAACTGGTTACTCCAGTCCTGAGTTGTGGCTTTATAGCTTATGAAGATCGAATGGAAGAATCAAGATCAAGAACCCATTACACCACTGGAGAGAAAACAGTCCTCTATGGTTTCTCTCATCTCTCTTCACTACTCTTTTCTCATACTTTTAATAAAGTCAAGTGATTTTGAATTATATTTCCTTCTTTTTCACAGAATTACTGTTTGGTAATTAAATGTCAATTCGCAAATTTTGATTTCTTTTTTTTTTTTTTTAAAGAACTTTGAATTTAAATTCCACTACAACATTGTTTCACACAGTCAGAGTTTATTTCTTGGGTAAGGACAATTCTCAAGGGAACCTACAGGATTTACAGCAAGGTTTGTTTGTTTAGTGTGAAAATGAGCCATATTCACCCACATTGCTCCCTCTCAGCTAAGTCTCCATGGATTTCTTTGCATGAAAGCCTATTTTCCCAGACAATTTTAAATTTTCTTAATAGGCTAAGTTGTTAAAATTTTGAACAATTAAAATTTACCTGTCATAAATTTTTAACTCTTTTGAAATTCCTTTATCAGAATCGTGAATTCACCAATCTTAATCCCACCTTCACCATCAAAAACAGTTAACATGTTGCTTTCATTATATAGTGTCCATGAAAATACTATTTTCCAGTGGCTTTGTTATGCATATATTTGACCATATAAGCTGATGCTGAGCAAAATGAACTCCAAGATATGGAAACATATTTATTTGTGGTTGTTTTTTTTTTTTTTATGTACTATGTGATTTCTATTTTCTTTGAGATTTTCCCCTATGTTTTATCTCCTCCTCTGTTTGATTTTGGTACTCTGTGTATTGTGTATACATTTACCTTAATTAGGGAAGGGAACAGGAACAAAAAAATGGCGAGACAAAGGACGAACAGCAAACCAATGCAATAGCAATTCTCACAAGACAATAAGTTGGAAATGTACATTACAACTTGGCAGGGGTAATAGGGTGAAGGAAAAACTGAGAAAAATGAGAGAGGGGATAACAAGTTTGAAAACTTATGTATTCACTAACTTACAATGGCTGTAACCACAGTGCACATCACTTTCACATTAAAATTAAATTAAAAAAATAAGCTGATGAAATAAAATTTCACTGTTTTGGTATAGTAAATATTGTTCTTTATGTAGTAACTTTTAAAATATCGGTATTATTTGGCATCTAATTTGAATTAATTATCTCTTCTTTATCAGAGGGTCATCAACTGTAATGATATCCAACTACACAGTTTTTTCACAATATACTTGCCAATATTTTGAAAATAGAATAAATTTAGTACTTTGTTATACTAAAACAGAAAACAGTTTAATTCTATGGAAACCCATAACTTTTAAAAGTAAATAAGTTGCTAAGAGGACAGAATGCATGTATTCTTCAAAATTCCTATGACTAATAACTACTCATTTTCAAATTCTGAACATTCCATACCTGAGAGATTCAAAATATACCTGTTTGCATGTTATGTAATTCTGCAGTAGATGCATTTTCCAATGGAGTGTTACAGACTGAGAAGTGAACAGAAAAAGAGCCACATTCTGATATGGGATATGAAGCATGTGATAATTAATTCTTCAAGAGTAAGCAGTTGTTTATCAGATTAAGCTGTTATTTCTATGACCATCAATCACAAGATTTATGCCATAAAGTCATCCTAGCCCACCAGTTTCCAACTGGTAGGGTGCACCTCAAAATTCCCTTAATTCACATCAAGAATAGCTTATGTCCATTGTGAAAATACACTGCACTTCTGCTAATGTGATGCCCTCCATATTCTGGAAAGAACACCACTATATACAGAGTTGTATCATTTTTCCTCTACTGGTATTCTTGCAAATATTATTTATATTTATACATTCTTAACTACCATAGATAATCACGATGCGAAGATTGGAAGATTACAGTTCAAAGACTGTGAAGACTCAGGGTCTATGTTGAAGGGGAAGAATGATGGAGGCTCTGGCCTCAGGATTATCTGTGGACTGTGTTTGAATATTAGAAAAGCTCTTGGCATGCCGGGCTTGAGAGGGAAAATGTTCTCTCTCCCTATCTCAAAACACATGTCACAAACTCCTGAGAGCTGAGTAAGTAGCTCTTCTGCTTGCTTAAGCATAGTTAAACAGCTGGTCAAGCATTTCCCTGAGATTGGAGAAGTGGTTTGAGCTTGCTCTAAAATAGTTTAGATACTAATATACCAAGACAGGGCTGGAAAGGTGGCTCAGTGGTAGACGATTGCCTTGCATGTATGAGGCCCTAAGTTCGATTCCTCAGCACCACATAAGCAAAAAGAAAAAAGCCAGAAGTGGTGCTGTGGCTCAAGTGATAGAGTGCTAGCCTTGAGCCCAAGAGCTGAGGGACAGCGCCCAGAGTTAAGGCCCCACGACCGGACCCCCCCCAAAAAAATATACCAAGACATTATCTCATAGGTCAAGTAAAAATGTATCTGTTGAAATTTTTGTGTGAATGTCTTCTGACCAAATCTTGGCAAAGATCATGCTTGCTTGTCTTTAAATACCACTAACAATAAAGCACAGCATGCAGTGGCAATTGCTGTTTGCACTCTGCATCCCCTGTGTCCTGGTGATTTTGTTACCCTTACCCAGGGATCCAAATGCACTAGATGTTACAATTGGCGCCCAAACAGGGACCATGCATTGTTGAATTCAGGAAGGGATATTCAGGTAAGTAATTTTAATTACAGGGTGATAGGACAAGTTAAATGTACTCCGTACTTACTTATGCTTAAACATTTACTTGCTGCTTATGGTGTAAACATTTCTTCTTCTGACATAGAAATGTGTATTAAGGTAGTTAGGAAATGGAATCCTTGGTTCCCTGATGAAGGAAAATTCGATGTTGATAATTGGAAATGAGTAAAGAATATTGTAGAAAAAGCTGTTCGAGAAAGGGAAAACATTCTTATTAGATTTTGGTCCATTTGGGCTATTTTACATACCCTTTTTAAAGCTTCGAATGAGGAAAGATTAATAGCAGAGTTAAAGAAAGAGGTCACCCCTTCTATTGTAGATTTACAGTTGGACTCCGAGGTTAAGGACACAATAGATAAGGATGCATTGCAATTAACAGAGAAAAAACAAGAGGTAAAAAAGGCTCAAAAGGAATAAAGTGTAAACAAAATGTCTGAGCAAATGCAATTGATTTTCTCAAAATTACAACATATGGAGTTGGAAATTAGCAGAGTGAAAGGAGAACCTGAGAAAGTGAAAGTAAAACAGCCTTTGGCTCCTCGACTGGCTGATGCAATTTTTACAGCATCACTCCCTCACAAACAGAGGGCTCAGACAGTGAGTTTGATGATGAAATGCCTATTTTTTCTTATCCTGTAATTCGACCACCCCCTATGAATAGTATAGCTCAACCAGCCAGATATGAAGGTGTTGCTGTTGATGATATTGGTAAACTTAAGAAGGCAGTTGTATGGTCCTCAGTCTCATTATGTTAAGGAATTGCTTAATGGGCTTGCCCGACATTACAATAATTTTGCTCCAGTGGATTGGAAGATGCTTTGTAGAGCCTTGCTTAAGAAACCTAAATACCTACAATGGAAAATGTGGTTTACTGAGTTATGTACAAAAAGGGCTAGACAAAATGCACAGAGCAGTAATCCACACCTGCAGAACAATATGCGGATGCTCATATAAATGTAAACTCTCCTGAAGAGATCCATGAGCAGTTAAGAGACATAGGTATTGAGGCATGAGAAAAGGATTCCACCGGTAGGAGAGCATTATGGCTCTTGGACTAAAGTAATTCAAAAACCTAATAAACCCTGTATTGAATTTTTATCACGATTGAAATTGACCGTGGAACGTACTGTTGTGGGAGAGGCTGCATGGCAACAACTGCTGAGCATGTTGGCTTATGAGAATGCTAATGAGGACTGTAGACGAGCTCTATGGCCTATTAAAGAATCTGGGGATGTGAATACATATTTAAGGGCCTGCAAAGACTTTATATCTGAATCCACGAATATTCAGGTGTTTGGTGAAACTATGACCACTACCTGGCAAGATTTGCAAACAAAACCCTCTAATCTAAAGTGTTTTGGATGTGGTCAAATGGGACATATAAAGAAAAATTTTAAAAAGGCTACTGTTGTTGACAAGAGAGGACCAGGAATTTGCCCTAAACGTGAAAAAGGGAAGCACTGGACAAGGGAGTGTAGAGCAAAAATAGACAATAAAGGAATTCCTATAAAATATGCTTAACTTATGCAGGGAAACTCTCCATCGGGCTAGCCCCAGGGACCAGGATTAATAACCGAGGGCAGCCAACCATCTTTTCCCTCGTCCCTGCCACAGCCCACAGAGCCGCAGTGGACATACAAGCCTTAAAAGATTTTATTTTGAAAGGTGGTGATAAGACACAAAAAATTCTTACCGGAATTTATGGGCCTTTACCTGAAGGAACATTTGAAGTATTGACCGGTAGATACAGTCTTAATACAAAAGGAGTTTTAGTACATTTAGGAATTATTGATGCTGTCTATATTGGGGAAATAAAAATTTTAATGTCAGCTTCTGCAGATATTTCCTTTAAAAAGGGAGAACGAATTGCTCAAATTTTGTTATTACCATATATATATCTATTGCAAAGTCATTTGGGGGATTTGGAAATACTAACCAACAAAAATGTGTTTTGGACTACTCATATTACTAAAATACAGCCTAAGATTAAAATTAATATTCAGGAAAAGATATTGACAGGACCAATAGATACTGGCTCAGATATTACATTTATTAAAACTCATGAATAGCCTAATCATTTATTATATAAAATAATCCCCTGTAATATTAAAGGAGTTAACAAAACTCCTGTAAATTTTATATGACAAGCAGTGTTGTATGTTATTATAACGACAGAAGATGGACAGACAGCTGTCCTTAAACCTTATATTATGGAGGTTCCAGTTAACATAATTGGTAGAGATGTACTGGAACAATGGGGAGCTCATATTCAATTTTAACATTTTTATATGGAGCCCATCATGATATTATGGAAATCTGAGGAACCTCTTTGGATTGAGTAATGACCTTTATCTAAAGAAAAATTATAAGCAGCTCATCAATTAGTTGAAGAACAGTTAACCAAAGGACATATTGGGCCGTCTATGTCACCATGGAATTCTCCAATATTTGTTATTAAAAAGAAGTCAGGGAAATGGAGATTGCAGACTGATTTACGAGGAGTTAAGGCATCCATGTACCCTATGGGGGTTTTACAACCTGTTATACAGTCGCCTGCAATGCTTCCTAAAAATTGGCCAATAATAGTAATAGATTTACAAGATTGCTTTTTTTACCATTCCTGTACATGTAAAAGATTGTAAAAGACTTGCCTTTTCTTTACCACAAATAAATCATCAAGCCCCTCATCAGTGCTTCCAATGGAAGGTGTTGCCCCAAGGAATGATGAATTCTCCAACTATGTGTCAGATATATGTTGATAAGGCCTTAAAACCTGTTAGACAAAATGGCCTCACATTTATATTTTTCATTATATGGATGATATTTTATTTGCAGGACCAAATATGACAGAATTAGAAAAGGTGTTATAGTGCTTACCCTCTATAAAGATTTTGGATTAATAATAGCACCTGAAAAAATACAAAAAAATACAGTGGTAAAATATTTAGGATACGTTGTTTTTAGACAAACAGTCGCACCTCAAAAAATATCTTTATGACGTGATCAATTACATACGTTAAATGATTATCAAAAGTTACTAGGAGATATTAATTGGATGCAACCGGCCTTAGGAATTCCTACTTATCAATTACATAATTTGTTTTCATTGTTACAAGGGGAATCTGATTTACATAGCAAAAGAACTTTAACTAAGGAAGCTGAAAGAGAAGTACAATTTGTACAATAGAGAATAAAAAATGGTTTTACATCGAGTAACGCTAAATCAACTCATAAATTTATATATTTTAGATAGATGGAATTAATCAACAGGAATTATAGGAGAAAATGAGATACCATTAGAATGGATTTATACACGGCATAGATTTACAAAAAATATGCCATATGAACAATAGTTGGCAATTATTATTCAACAGGCCAGGCAATGGGTATTTACCCTATCAGGGTATGATTTATTTGAAATTATCTTTCCTTTGCCAAAAGACTAAGTAAAATATTTTTTAAACATGTCTGAAATGCTACAAATAGCATTAGTAAATTTTACTGGGCAATTTTCCTATCATTTCCCCAAATGTAGATTGTGGGATTGCTTACATACACAACAATTTGTAATTAATAATATAATTACCACGGCCCCTAATTCCACTGCTCTTACTGTTTTTATACATGGCTCCAAAACAAAAAGTGCTTATTGGACAACAAATAAATATTGGGTACAAACAACTACTTTAGCATCAGTTCAACAAAATGAACTTTTTGCTATTATTAAGGTGTTACAAGATTTTGTGGGAGATATTAATATTGTTACTGATTCTGCCTATGCTGTAGGGGTTGTGACTAATATAGTCACTGCTGTTACATATTCATCTAAACTCCAGCTAAACCAAGTATTTAAACAATTACAAGCATTACTGCAACAATGTAATGCCAAAGTGTTTGTAACTCACATTAGGGCTCACTCTTCGTTACCTGGGTACCTTGTATATGGCAATAATCATGTTGATAGTTAGTTTTGCTTCTGCTAAACAGGATCATGCTCATTTACATACAAATGCTGGCCATTTACATATGCATTATAAAATACCTTATTCTCAAGGTAAACAAATTATAAAAACGTCTCCTATCTGCAGACCAATGCATTTGACAGTTGTACCTGCTGGAGTAAATCCTCGAGGATTACAACCTAATGAGCAATGGCAAATGGATATAATCCATGTACAAGCCTTTGCCCATTTTTCCTTTGTACATGTTACAATAGATACTTATTCCAAATTTGGGCTTTTGCCCTTACGGGAGAAAGTGTTAACAATGTAATAGAACACTTTTTGGAAGCTTTTGCCATTATGGGAGTGCCTGCCAAATAAAGACTGATAATGGACCAGCCTAAAAAATTATCAAATTTAAAAGATTTTGTGAACTTTATGATGTGGTACATATTACAGGAATAGAATATAACCCCCAAGGACAATCCATTATTGAACGAGTTCATTGCACACTAAAACAACAAATCAAAAAATTTAAAAGGAGGAAAAGGTTGGATGAAAGTATGGATATTTTGTGGTTTTCCATGCAAAATCCTAAAATAATTTTACATCAAGTTCTTTTTGTTCTTAATATTTTAAACTTACCACAAGTAGCTACTTTAACTAGAGCTGAGTGCCATTTTGAACAAATATCAGAAAAACCTTATTTAAATGCTCCCGTATGGATTAAGATTGCATTGGATGCAGAATAGCAACTAGGAACGTTATTACATAAGGGGCGAGGATAGGGTTTTGTGTCTACACAGGATGGCAAACAATACTAGCTTCCTGCCTGATGCATACAGACGCAGCCCATTGAGGACAGCCCCATATCCTGCAAGGAATAGGCCACCAGTTGAGGAAAAAGAAATCCCCACTGCCCACCTGGGGGCAGGTTAAAAAGTTGACTGCAGAAGGACAAAAGATGTTACAATGCAATGGTAAACCTGTCATGGCTGAGAACTTATTCTTGGCCATGTGTGCCCTGCTTACTATAAACTCTGTCCATCCTAATGCTAATTTATTGGGCCTTTGTTCCTAATCCTCCTTTATTGGAACCTGTTGTTTGGGGAGACATGGATATAACCATCTATCATGTTCCTGCTGTTTTATCTCCTCCTTGGAATAATTTGATATTTTGCAATAAGGATGATGTAGCTTTTTCAATTTTACTTACTATACTCATTCCTTGCCTGTTTGTCTGGGGCCTCCTCTATGTTTAGTTATGAATGGGCAACATTGGGTTTTACCTGGGAAATGCACTTCCAATTCTAGGACACAGCTGCAGCGATTAACTACTTGGTCCATTAATAGTAACTGGGAAAGTGTGACCTTTGATGGCAAGTTATCCTTACCTATGTGTCCCAATTTTACTTATATTGATTTAAAATATCAGCCTTTTGTGTGGCAAGAGTGTAGAGAAGCATTTGGAAAAGTGTTCAATAATTTTATTAATTGGGGACCTTTTGGAAAGTTTATTAACACATGTTCAGAATAGAATATTACCAGATATGATTCATCAAGTGTTACTAGGATGCTGGAAGCCATTAATGGATCATTTACTGGAGATCGACTAATGGCCTGGGGAGATGGAGGCATTGCAGATGCTCGATGGGCTTTCATGGCTGCACCCACTGCTGTTCACACTCATCTTTGGAAGGTCAGAGCGGTGCTGAAACCCGTGATGCTATCAAATGGATCATTTTTCAGGGACGTGGAACTCTGCATCCACTTATAATTTTACTTTGTACAAATCTTATGATGTAACTGTTTGTGTACCTCTGCCTTATGTATTTTAGTGGGAAATTTTACATTTTCTCCTACTATTTCTTGTTTTAATTGTCGCCTGTATTCTTGTGTTAATTCTTCTCTTAATTTTAATGACAGTGATAGTAGTATGATATTACAACAAAGAACTCATATTTGGCTACCTGTTAAATTCAGAAGAGAATGGTCCCAAAATCCTTTGGATAGTGTTGTTATTGAATTTTTTTACCAAACTACTAAAACGTACAAAGCCATTGTAGCAGTGATCTTAAACTTAATTGCTATTACCACTGTTGCTGCAGTGTGTGGAATTGCCCTACACACTTCCTTACAAACTAAGCACTTTGTGGAAGAATGCCACCGGGATTCACATGAATTGTGGGTCTCACAGGTAGAAATAGATGCTCTATTATAAACACAGATTAATATTCTTAAACAGACAGTGGGATGGTTAGGAAAAAAGTTATTGGTTGTGGAAAAACAGTTATTGTTAAAATGTGATTGGAATTTCACTACCTTTTGCATTACTAATGTAAAATATAAAAAATCTATACATGATTAGAATGTAATACAGCACTATTTATCTGGAAATTCTACAGCTGCTCAATTGATTGCTCAGTTACAATTTAATGTACATGATATTTGTGGTAAACAATTTACAAATGATGATGCTTCTAATATTGCTGATGCATTTATTAAACAATTGGAAGGGTTGGATCCGAAATACTACAAAGCATTTCACATACTGCTAGTGGTATAGGAATTATGACTGTTATTATTTTGTTTGCACTTGTACTGTTATATTTGATTTTTATGAAGCCAATGCAAGCATCTATGATAACCCTGTGGAAAGCTTTACTTTTAAAACAAAAGAAAAAAGAAGGAAATTGTGAAGACTCAGTGTCTATGTTAAAGGGGCAGATTGATGCAGGCTTTGGCCTCAGGATTATCTGTGGACTGTGTTTGAGTATTAGGAAAGCTCTTGGCATGCCGGGCTGGAGAGGGAAAATGTTTTCTTTCCCTGTCTCAAAACACATGTCACAGACTCCTGGGAGCTGAGGAAGTAGCTCTTCTGCTTGCTTAAGCATAGATGAGCAGCTGGTCAAGCATTTTCCTGATATTGGAGAAGTGGTTTGAGTTTGCTCTAAAATAGTTTAGATAATAATATACCAAGACATTGTCTCATCGGTAAAGTAAAAATGTATCTGTTGAAATTTTTGTGTGAATGTCTTCTGACCAAATCTTGGAAAAGATCATGCTTGCTTGTTTTTAAATACCACTAACAATAAAGCACAGCATTCAGTGGCAATTGCTGTTTGGATTCTGCATCCCCTATGTACTTGTGATTTCATTACCCTTACCCAGGGACCCTAACGCAGTAGATGTTGACAAAAGCCCACCCAGGCAGGAAGGTTCCCTAGATTCTTATCTCCAATAAACTTCTCAGCAAAAGACAGACACAAGTGAGCTGAGGTTGAAGTGGTAGGGCACAAGCCTTGAGCATAAACAGGCACAGAGACAGTGTCCAGTCCCAGAGTACAAGCCCTAGGACAAACCAATAAAACAAAAACAAAAAACAAATCCCAAACCTAACATTTTTCTCACTGTATACAGAGGCACGTAATAAAGGAAATTGCTTCCTGTGTTACAAAGAAATAGAAGAAAGAAGATGTCCCACAATTATTCTCTTCATACCATGTTATAGCAAAGCCTCAAAAAATTGCCCTTTTTCTAAATTTATAAATTAATATCATCCATTTGTTGGCAACTCTGTGTACATTATTCACATTAACATTTTATACATGAAGTGTTGGAGTTATCTATTACCTGAGTTCTAATTATAACTCTCATGAAAGAATATTCTAGGCAAATAGAATGCAAGAAACATTTGTAAATTTGTCTACTTAAAAGAATTTTGTAAGTATCCTATAGAATATGAAATTACAAGCAAAACCAAAATATTTATTTTAAATCTGAACTCTAATTTAGCAAGTTCTACTTAGTCTTTCATTAGATTAACTTTGCTCTTTCTCCAGGCTTAAGTTTTTGTAATCCTTCATCCTTTCCTTGGAATCTAACAGAGTGGTGATTACTTACTTTTTCAAATTTTGGATGGGAATCATGAGCTATTTTGCATCTAAGAATGTTCTGTAATGAAGAGAGCATTTAAAACACAACTGAGGATTATATATGAGTTGCATTTCAATAGGAAACTTGAGTTCTCAAAACATAATGACATAATTAGCCCAAACGTCCAACTTTGTATTCCTTTCTTGTTTGGTTTGTTTTATTAAGACAAAATTATACTACCTGGTCCAGGGAAGGTATCACTGTGTAATTCCACTATCTAATCTCTTATCTTAGTCTGAGTGCTAGAATTCTAGCCTTGTATCACATTGCCCTTCCATAGTTTCTTGGTTTATTTAATCTAGATACAGACTATCAATTCTGAACTAATCCAGTAATATTATCCATTGCACTGCTCACAGTGTTCATGTACTCTTTTCAAAGATGTTATAACATTTGACACAGGATATGAACATTTTCAGATGCACCTGCAGGAGTCTCTGATTCATTCCTCCATGTATCCGATCTCTTTAATAATGATTACTTGACTCTATTACTATCTCTGGTCCCTATCTATGTAATATTCTTAAACTTTTTTGAAGAAAGTTCACTTGAGAACTTTCTAACATTAAAAATTATCACTTGATTCTAGTCTTACTCAGGACATATTTTCTATTGTTTTCTAACTTTTCCACATATTCTGAGAGTTGCTTAATATGTGTACTTGTGCATATATAAGTGCCTCTGTATATATGTGTATGATTGCATGTATGTATGCAAAAGTCTCAACATCTTATTCAGCAATCTTGCTCATGTCTGGTATTCCAATAATTGAGCCATTCTTTCAATCCAGATTTTGGCTGGTTAATTATATATAGTTTCTCAAAACTGTTCTTCCCAGGCTGGATGCAAACTGAACTTCCCAGACACCTTTACATTCTTAGGTTTTATTTCTCCAGTAGTATCAACTTTAAAATTACAAACATTTTGTGAGTGTAAAGGCTAAGCTGTAGCCTAGATTTTTAACTCAAGAATTCATATAAAGATAGATGAACATGCACATTACATATGCTGAATGTACACTGTTAGAAATGTGATCCTAAGCTGGGTGGTGGTGAGATCTTCGGATAGGGTTCAAAGCCAGACCGGGCAGGAAAGTCCTGGAGACTCTTTTTCCAATTAACTACAAGAAAACTGAAAGTGGCACTGTGGCTCAAGTATAGAGCATTAGCCTTGAGCTGAATAGCAGAGGGACAGCTCCCAGGCCCAGTGTTCAAATGCCAAGACCACCACCAACAAAAAATATATAAGTAAAGGAAAGAAAATGTGATCTTATCCACCACTTCATGGCTAGTATAATCACTGCTCTCTCAGGATGGACTTTTTTTCCAATTAAGTTCATGCTCTTATATCTGATTTGCATTGGAAACAGAATTGTGCTTCCATTCTACTGTCTACAAAGTTGCGTGATTAGCAAGCATGGTTTAGAAAGGGAGTGGCCTCATACTTCGTGTTCCACGTAGGAGTAATACTAAGTGACATCAACTGTATAGACATCTCTTTTCAAAGAAGAAATATTAGATGTTTATTGTAAAGTTAATATTTGACATTTTTTTCTTTTTTTTTTTTATTGTGAGAATACCGTACAGAGGAGTTACAATTACATGGGCAAGATAACAAGCACATTACTTATCAAGCATTGTTGCCTCTTCTTTGTTTCCCCTTCCCATCCTTCCCATACTCCCCCCTTCCCCCCACCCCACACTCCCCCACACCAAAGTTGTAAAGTTCGTTTTTCAACATAACGACTTGTACATCTCATTACTGCAATGGGTCCACCTGTATCCCTAAACGATTTGTTTTTAGAGAATATGTCCAGCAAAGAATCCACAACATAACTCAGCAAAAGTAGGTGCACTGAATCATTTTGGAATTAATTTTTTGCTTGGGAAGATTATTGATCTTGTTGTTCCTTTTGGGGAAACTTAAAGTCATATTTCACTTTTTTGTTGGTTGTGCAGCTTGAATTCTGATCCTGGGCACTGTCCCTCAGCTCTGCAGTTCAAGTTGAGCGCACTACCACTTTAGCTACAGCACCACTTCCGGGTTTCTGGTGGTTAATTGAAGATTATGGTCTCATGGACTTTCCTGACAAGACTGGCTTTGAACCACAATCCTCTGGTCTCAACCAGAGGATTACAGGTGTAAACCATCAACACCCATCTCATATTTGCAAATATGTGCACTGAATGACACTGTGTAGACAAAGAATGGAATTTTTAACCAAAGGATAACATAGCAGCTGTTCAGAAAAATTGAGGTAGCAGTAAATATGTCCTCCTTTTCCATTTTGTTACATTAATGACTCATGAGCTATGGGACCCTTACATTAGCATCCTGTGACATCTGTATAGGTATATTTAGTATCAGGAAATGTTCATAGAGAAATCTAGAAGGAATGAGATTTTTAGAAAACAAAGGAGATAAGGTATGAAAGAACAGCATAGAAGGAGATACATTTATCATGCAGCGATTAAGAACTAGCCTAAGAGATTTAGAATGCTAAAGGCAATGAGGAAAAGCCTACTTGACAACTAGTTCTTCAATAACCAAAAATGGTTCTCTAGACCAGTTTCTGGTAAACTTAGTTACTATCATTTTTTTTCCATCTGGAGTTATTCCTTATTTTCTGTCACAACTATTAATTAGCCTCTGCATTTTTGGTGCCAAAACTGACCAAAAAGGTTTCAAAATCACACTTAAACTATTTTCACTTTGTGATTAGCAGTGATGACACAAAATCCTGGAATCATTGAATTTCCAGAATTAATCTTCACCTAACATCTAAGCCCATTCCTGGCATTAATTGCTGTGACTTAATGAACAGAACTTTTTCAACACAGTATCCTAACATAAGTAAATACATGAATTAGGGACTATTGTCAGGTGTCAGTATGGATGGAGCAATTATATATTTCAAGTATGGGTTATTTATTTTCCATTTACTATTTTTTTTGCCAGTCCAGGGCTTAAACTCAAGGGTAGGGAATTATTCCTGAGCTTTTTTTTTTTTGCTCAAGGCTAGCACTCTACCACTTGAGGCACAGCATTCCTTCCAGTGTTTTTTTTTTTTTTATGTGTTACTGATGAATTGAACCCAGGGTTTCATGCATGCTAGGCAATTACCATACCATGAAGCCACATTTTCAGAGCCCTAAATGACTTTCATAAGAAGGCATTACATTTTCATTCTGTAACTATGCATCAGAAGTTTGTCCAGGTGCTAGAAAATGATGTAGAAAGTAAAACAATTACAATTGGATGGACAACGAATTTCACAGTCTAGCCAGGGCACAGTGGGTCTTACCTCAGGGAGCTGTTTCAACAGGCTAAGCAAGATAGCTCTTGACCCACAGCCCACCTCCAGAATGAGAGGATCACCTTAGATTCCAGCCACATGGGGATGCTGGACCCCCTCCTCCAGCACCCATTCAACCAGTTTTTGTGAAAGAGAGAAGAGAAAAGTCAGAATTACAATTAAGTCGGGTGCCGGTGGCTCAGAAAACTAGTCCTAACTACATAGGAGGCTGAGATATGAGGATCATAGTTCTTAGCCAGCCCCAGCAGGAACGTCTCTGAGACTCTTATTTCCAAAGAAACACCAGAAAACCAGAAGTGGTGCTGTGGGCTCAAGTGGTAGAGCACTAGCCTTTTGCTGAGGAGCTCAGGAACAGCGCCCATGTCTAGGGTTCAAGCCCCACAACTGACAAGAAGTGGACTTCCTACCACAAGAAGTGGATTGAATAGCACCCATTGTCCTTGAGAGCATGGTAGTGAAGTGAGGCCGAGCTTCCTGTGAAGCTGAAGTCATAAGGAGATCACCTGACTTCTCTGTGCCTCGGTTTCCCCAGATGCAAAACTTAACGCAGTGAAGGATCACCTTCCTCATGGGGATAGGGTAATGATGAAAGAGAGTCATGTTTTGTTTCAAAATCCCCACCTGTTGCATGATTAATAACTGACCCCACCTGAGCCCTTTGCTGGTATCTTCCTGTCATTTGCTCACAGAATTGCCGAGAACCTTCTCTAAAGGCCACTCCCTCCATGCCAAGCCATGCTCAAGAGATTCCCTCTGTATAAATCCCTTGTTTCCTCAAAACTGTCCTGTGAGGAGAATGAGGTCTGATGGTTTTGGCCCTACCCAGAGCTTCACCTGTGGTCAAGAATCGGCTGCTGTGGACTAAAAGTTTGGGATAATCCATCTAAATCGATGATTGAGGATGGCGCTACATGTCTACCATCCCAACTACAGAGGACCAAGCCTCGTGGAGCATACCTGTCCCAGATAGGACGACCTCAATCCAGACCAACCAGAGCATATATTGAGTCTCTGTTTCAGAAATGCCCAAGACAGAAAGGTGGCTCTTCAGAGCCAGGGTGAGGAAATAAGCAGGGGGTCATGGTGCCCCCAGAGGAGTGTCTGACCCAGGAAACAGATGGGCCAAGAGCAGAGAACCAGGGCCAGGGACCAGGTCAGGGCTTTAGGTGGGCTGGCAGTGCACCATTACCTGAGGTTTGAAATCCTGCACCTTGGGAAGGGGGAAGGGAGCCAGGGTGTGGGCTGGCATCTCCATTTCTTACTATACTCCAAAGTCGCTTGAGTCTCTTCCTCACCACTCAGCCACCTCTACCTTCCTCAATTGCTGGTAGTATTGGAAACTAACAGAGGGAATCCAGGTGCTACTGGGCAGCATGGAATGTGGGCGTGGCCACCATTCTTGTATCCCATTGGTTAGAAAGAACCATGAAATAATGGGGATGTGGCTAGAATTCTGTGATGCAAGCAGCATGGGTGGAGTCAAGAAGACAGCAGCACCCCCAGCTCTTTTCTCAGGGACCAATTTAGTTGGAGAAAAGAGGATGACCTTCTTTAGCTGGATGGCTGCACAGATTATTGTGTATGTCTGTTTGTTACCAGACCCGGACCTTGAACTCAGGATCTGGGAACAGTCTGTGAGCTGCTTTTGCTCAAGGCTCGCCTTCCACACTGAAGCCCTGGGCTTCTGGCTTTGTTGGAACTGAAGTTGGAGAGAGGTCTCAAGGACTTTCCTGCCTAGGATGACTTTGACCATGATCCTCCCATCACAGCCTTGTAAGTATCAAGGAGGACTGCTGAGAGCCACTGGTGCCTGCCTAATCATTGGTCTTGCTGATATTCTTGGACAGAACGGTGAGTACCCTATCCCCAAGTTGAAGTGGTGGGAGTTGGAGCCCACAGTTGGAATCCTGGTCCTGCCAACTCCAAATGGCAGGAGATCCTAAGGAACTCATCCTATCCATATGAATACCAATGGAATGTGATGTATTTCATGATTGAATGGGCAGTTCTTGAATGATTCTAGGATAAAATTATACACAATTATATTATAGGATACTGACCGATTTTAGTTAATTCTTTATTAAACATTTAAACAATCACATTCATAAAATTTAGGTATAATAAAATACATAAGAATTGGGCCTCACATACTGCAAAGGTGCCATTTTTCTGCCAGGGCTGGGATTGAAACTCATGGTCTTGGTAACTCTGTTGCACTGTGTGGGAATGGGAAGCTGGCCTCCTTGAAGTCAAGAAATTCAGGTCTGTTCCTCATGCCTAAAACAGATCCCCACCACTAGAAAACATCCTGTTCATGTACAATTTACATATATGATTTATATTTATATACATAAGTTGACTCCATATTGCATTCAGTAGTTATTTTATTTTTTTGTTTTATTCATGTATTGACCATTTATTTTATTTACTATTATGGAACATAAAACATTGATTACATTGATTATACAGGATATAGGTCTTCATCCCTGACACCCAAGACTTTCACAGAAAAGGAAAACATGTGTCACCATTAACTTCTAACTCCACGATACATTTTTGGTAATGCTGGCATCTGAATTCAAGGCCTACAAGCCTACAAGGCCCAATTCATGAATGGTTGAGTGTTAGCATGCCATCCTGTGGCAAATTGAGCTGACAGAGTGTTCCTAGGACCTCAGGTCAAGCCCCAGGAGTTACCAAAATAAGAAAAGATTGACATGCAGATGGCAGTACGCTAATAAATATATATCTTTATAGAGTGTCAAAGATGTCTACACATTATTCACTTATATAGACTACATTCTTACCAATTCCTGGGTATTAATTCTGCCTCAATGTAATTAATAAATTGTTTTCATCCGTAAACTATTAATGAAATCAGTGTCCTGAAATTATTGCATTCCTTTAAGTAATTATATTCTTTCAATGCTTCATAAATAGTAAATCAAATCAATCAGCCTCCTGAAATTTTAATTTAATTTTATAGAGCATCTTCCATGATCAATTCATTCAACCGTGACATTGACAACATTCCATTGTTAATCCTGATAGTCTGGCAGCCTTCAGCAATGCAAGTTGAAGTACCCTTTGCAACAGTGTCACTCAGACCAATGAGGGTCACCATACAAAGGAAGAAAATATAAAATGGCCATATTTTTTCTGTGCATTGCTTTCCCTGCAAGGCCTGGGGGTCTAGGGTCCCAGGAGGAGCTGCAGATCTAGTGGCTGTACCTCAGCCTAGGGTGATCAAAGCTGAGGCAGAGTTGCCACGACCTGAGTTCAAGCACCGTATTGAGAAAAGTAAAATTAAAAAAATTTAGCTCCCTGGCTTGCAATTCACGATGTTTATTCTTCCAGGCTTTGGATTTGAACTCAGGATCTGGGTGAACCTACATCAATGGGGATGAAGATAAGAAAGTCAGGCCTGCTCACTAGTCCTGAATTCAAGCAACAGCCCCGGAAATATACTATTTATACACATTGTAAAGATAGGATTGATACTTACCTATAGATGTTCAGTCCATACATGTTTGGTGTGGTTGTTCTTGTATTTTTTGTTTATTAATTTATTTACCATTGATTGTACTATGATGAAACCCCTTCCATGTATTACATTGATGACATCCTTTCACAGAGCATCTAGATTTATAGAAATGTTCTCCATCATGCCAGGATTCTCAGGATCACCAATGATATTCAGAGAAAAGGAAACCAAGTTTCACACTTGGCTTCTTACTCCACGACTCACTTGTTGGTAGTGCTGGGATCTTAACTCAGGGCCTAGTAGGGCCAACTGGCCAATAAGTCAAGGTGAACACACTAACCTGTGAGCAACTAATGAGCTAGGCCATTCCCAGGATCTGACATTGATCACCAGGGTGGTCCACTATAGTCATGAATTCATACTTTAAACATACGATCTATATTGACAAACATGTGTGTACAGCATCTTGTAGAAGTTTGGTGAACTTCTCCTTATTTTGTCTCTACTTCATGGAGGTATTTTGTATTTGACTAAGTAAGGTGACAGGTTTAACTGTGCTGACATGGATGACAACCTGTTCCCATGGTTATAGGGCTGCCTATGAATTCCCCTTCCTAGTTGAGACTCAGGACTTACACAGGAGAGGAAAACGTTTACAACAACTGGCTTCTGACAACAGGATGAATCTTTTGTGAATGCTGGGATTTAAACTCAGGTTTGGATAGCACTGTTGCACTGAGGAGGAAGGGGAAGCCCACCATCCTTGAAGACTAGAATGTCAGGCCTGGTCCAGGACCTGATTTGAAGCCCCAGCACTGAACAAAATAGCAAGCCCACCTTTTTTAAACATAGGATCTCTCTTTAACCTACAGGTGTGTTATGCATCTTGCATTCAGTGTATTTATACTTTTTATTAATTTTTTATTTATCTTATTCATGGATGTATTGTGCATTTTATTGAATATGTTGACAGATATAACTGTGCTTACATGGATGACAACCTATTCCCATGGCTATTGAGTTGCTTATATAGCATTTTCCATCCTCAATGAGACCCAGGACATTCACAGAACAGGAAAACGTGTGCAACCCTAGGCTTTTCACATCAGAATGAATCTTTGGCAGTGCTGGAATTTGAACTCAAGGTCTAGCAGGTCCAATTGGTGAATGGATCATGGTGAGCACACCAGCCTATGAGCCACTAAGGAGTTAAGCCATTTCTGGGACCTGAGATGGAGTCCTGGTGGGGGCCAGTATAGTCATAAATTCATAATTAAACAAAGGATATATATTTCCAAATATGGGTGGGCGACATCTTGCATTTGGTGTAGTCATTCTCTTTATATTGTGTCTTATTCATTGATGTATTGTGTATTTTCTTTTTTTTAATTTTTATTTTTTATTGTGAACATACTGTACAGAGGGGTTACAATTACATGGACAAGATAATGAGTACATTTCTTATCAAGCATTGCAGCCTCCTCCTTTGTCTACCCTTCACATGTCTTCCCAGCCTCCCCCCTCCCCGACCCTATCCTCCCCACCCACACACCAAAGATGTAAAGTTCGTTTTCGACATGAAAACTTGTACTTCTCATTGTTGTAACGGGTCCACAGTTATCCTTAAACGACTTGTTTTTCCCCTTCTCCTCCAAAAATTGTACTGACAGCAAATACAGTGAAAGCAGGGTTTATACTGTAGGGGAAGGACATACAAAGCAACAAAGAAATAATATTATAAATGAATTAGAAACAATTGCATGAAAGAAAAAAACATTTGAATACATATCTTAGGGTTCATTTCTCTAACATCACCTTATTTGACATTTTCTGCTTGACTCAGACATATACTAGATATTGCAAATAAGCGAAACCATGGGATCTATGTTTCTTTGGACTTGGCTTACTTCACTTAAAATAATTTTTTCCAAGTCTTTACATTTCCTAACAAATTGGGCAATGTCATTCTTTCTGATGGAGGCATAGAATTCCATTGTGTATATATACCACATTTTCTTGATCCATTCATCTACTGAGGGGCATCTGGTTTGGTTCCATATCTTAGCTATGGCAAATAATGCTGCAATAAACATAGTTGTGCTGGAAGCTTTAGTGTGGTCTTGTTTGTAAACATTTGGGTAAATGCCCAAAAGTGGGATTGCTGGGTCATAGGGGAGCTCTATGTGGAGTCTTTTGAGAAACCTCCATACTGCTTTCTAACGGGTTTGAACAAGTTTACACTCCCACCAACAATGAAGTAAGATTCCCTTCTGTCCACATCCCCTCCAGCATCTGTTGTTATTAGAGTTCTTGATTTTTGCCATTCTATCTGGGGTGAGCTGGTATCTCAATGTTGTTTTGATTTGCATTTATTTGATGGCTAGAGAGGTTGAGCATTTCTTCATGTGTCTGTTGGCCATCCTTCTTTCTTCTTCAGAGAAGTTTCTCTTTAAGTCTTTAGCCCACTTATTTATTGGGCAGTACTTTCTTTGAGGATTTCTTGTTGGAGGATTTAATTTTTTGAATTAGAAGTATATTTTAGATATGAGACCCTTGTCCGTTGTATGGCTAGTGAAGATCTTCTCTCAATCTGTGGGCTTTCTATTGATCTTGCTAGCTATGTCCTTTGCCATGCAGAAGCTCTGCAACTTCATGCAATCCCATTTGTCCAACTTTTCTTTGATTTGTTGTGTTTCTGGGTCTCAATTAAGAAAATTTTGGCCTGCACCAAGGAGACCTAGGGTTTCTCCTGTAATGTTTCCAGAGTGTCTGCTTTGACTCTGAGGTCTTTGATCCATTTGGAGTTGATTCTAGTGCAAGGTGATATTTAACGATCTAGTTTTAGTTTTCTACAAGTAGTTAACCAATTTGACAGCACCATTTACTGAATAGGCTGTCTTCCTTCCATTCTATTTTTTTAGCTCCCTTATCATTAGATGTCTATAGGTCTGTAGGTTCATTTCTGGGTTTTCAATTCTATTCCATTGGTCCTGAGGTCTGTTCTTGTGCCAGTACCAAGCTGTTTTGATTACTATGGCTTTATAGTAGAGTTTGAAATTTGGTATTGATATTCCTCCAGCAGTGTTCTTTGCGTTGAGGATTGTTTTTGCTATTCGGGGTCTTTTATTGTTCCATATGAATTTTTGGATTGCCTCTTCTATTTCCTTGAAGAATGAGGTTGGAATTTTGAGAGGTATTGCATGGAATTTGTAGATAGTTTGGGAAGTATTGCCACTTTTGCGATGTTAATCTTTCCAATCCAGGAGCATGGAAGGTTTTGCCATTTTCTAAGTTCTGTTTCAATATCCTTTTTCAAGTTTTTAAAGCTTTCACTTCTCTTCAATCTAGTATTAGAATGCTTAGCTACAGCAATAAGACAAGATGCATACATAAAGGGGATCCAAATAGGGAAAAAGAAATAAAACTCTCCCTCTTTGCAGATGACATGATCTTGTATTTAAATAATCCCATAGATTCCATTCCCAAATTACTCAAGCTGTTTCAAAACTTTGACAAAGTAGCAGGGTATAAAATTAACCCCACAAAATCAATGACTTTTCTGTATGCCAACAATGAGAAAAGTGTGGATGAAATTAGGAAAGCAACTCCATTTGTAATAACCCCACAAAAAGTAAAATACCTAGGAATTAACTTAATCAAAGAAGTGAAGGACCTTTATGATGAAAAGTATTGTGTATTTTCTTGAGTATAGGTTGACAGATATCACTGTGGTGATCTGGAAGACAACCTATTCCCATGAGTATAGAGTTGCTTATACCTTCTCTATCCTAGCTGAGAACCAGAATTTGCACAGCACATGAAAACAGGTGCAACGACTGGCTTCTCACATCAAGGTGAATTTTTGGCAGTGCTGGGATTCGAACTCAAGGCCTAGGAGGCCCAAATTCCCAATGGGTCCACGTGAACACACCAGACTGTGAGCCAAGAAGGAGCTGGGCTTTTACCAGTAACTGAGATTGAGTCCCAGAGAGGCCAAAATAGTCCTCAATGCATCATTGAAACATGGGATGTATATTTACATCCGTGTGTATACTGCATCGTATATTAAGTGTAGTTCTTGTCTTGGTTTTGTATGGTATTCATGGATGTATTGTGTATTTTTTGAGTATATGATGACAGGTATAACTCAGCTGACATGTATAACAACTTATTCCCATGACCACAGGGTGGCCCATGCATTCTCCATCCTAGCTGAGACCCAGGAGTTGCACAGGAAAGGAAAACAGGGGCAACAATTTGCTTCTGACATCAAGATGAAACTTTTGGCAGGGCTGGGATCTGAACTAGGGGCCTAGAAGGCCTAATTGGTGAATAGTTCCACATGAGCACACCATGAAGAGTGAGCCATGAAGAAACTAGGAATTGCCAGTACAAAGAAATAATCTGATAAATATGTTAGAAACAATTGCAAGAAAGAAAAAAATACATTTCAATTCTTAACTTGGGGTTCATTTCACCTATTATATTGATCTGGTTTAATCAATTCTCTGCCTTCACTACCAGATTATTTGAAGAATACATACAATAATTGCACTGAGAAGTGATTTAGAGAAATAATTCATATTGTTTACTTTTAATTTTTTGAGGTAAATACTTGGATTCAAATTCAGAGCCTTGCATTTGCCAGGCAGGCCTCTGACCACTTGAACCATGTCACATCCAGTAATTTTTCTTGATTATTTTTGAGATAGAATCTTGTATTTGTTTATTCCTAAGCTACCTCGATAGTGAATTTCCTAGTTTATGTTCAACATAGGTAGCATGACAGCCACTCATTGGCACATCTAGCTTTTATTGATTGAGCTGGAGGTCTCTTTTATGTTTTCCAACTTGACCTTGAACTGCAACTATCGACATTTCTATTTTCAGAGTAGCTAGGATTATAGGTATAAACCACCTCATTTGACTTCTATTGTATATGTTTACGAAAATTTTGAAAGCATGAGAAAATCCTCTAGAGTTACTAACCATATCCAGATTCTAGGCGAGAAACTAATGATTATTCTGTCAAAAATTTTTGACATTATTCTGACAAACTTAAATTTTTTTTTTCAAAATACCGTACACAGGGGTTTCAATTTCATGGGTAAGGTAATGAGTACATTTCTTACCAAGCATTGTTGCCTCCTCCTGTTTCCACTTCTCATCCCTTCCCATCTCCCCTCTCCACCCCCCCCAACAGAAAAAGTTGTAAAGTTCCTTATTGGACATAATGACTTGTATAGCTCATTGTTGCAATGGGTCCGATGTATCCGTATTTAAAGGTTGGGTTTTGCCCATTCCCTCCACAAATTATAACAATATCAAATAAAATGGGACATACAAAGCAACAAAGAAATAATCTTACAAATATGTTAGAAACAATTGCAAGAAAGAAAAAAAACATTTCAATAATTATCTTGGGGTTCATTTCACCTAACATGAACTTATCTTACCTTTTCTGCTTGTCTCAAAAATATACTAGTTTTTGCAAATAAGGGAAACCATGGGACCTATATTTTTGGGCCTGGCTTACTTCACTTAATTTTTTCCAAGTCTTTCCATTTCCTAACAAATGGGGCAATGTTATTCTTTCTGATACAGGCAAAGAATTTCATTGTGTACATCTACCACATTTTCTAGATCCATTCATCTAATGAGAGGCATCTGGGTTGGTTCCATATCTTACCTATTATAAATAATGTTTCCATAAACATAGTTGTGCTGGAAACTTTAGTATGGTCTTGTTTGTGATAATTTGGGTAAATGACCAAAAGTGGGATTGCTGGGAAATAGGGGAGCTCTATGTGGAGTCTTTTGAGGAACCTCCATACTACTTTCCAAAGTGGTTGAACAAGTTTACACTCCCACTAACAATGCACTAAGATTCCCTTCTGTCCGCACGTCCTCCAGTATCTGTTGTTATTAGAATTCTTGATTATAGCCATTCTAACTGGGCTGAGGTGGTATCTCAATGTTGGGTTGATTTGCATTTCTTTTATAGCTAGAGAGGTTGAGCATTTCTTCATATGTCTATCAGCCATCCTTCTTTCCTCTTCAGAGTTTCCCTTTAAGTCTTTAGCCCACTTGTTTATTGGGCAGTTGTTTCTCTGAGGATTTGTTGTTGGGGGATTTAATTTTTTGAGTTCCAGGTATATTTTAAATGAGACCCTTGTCCATTATATGGCTAATGAAGATCATCTCCCAATCCGTGGGCTTTCTATTGATCTTGCTAGCTATGTCCTTTGCCTTGCAGAAGCTCTGCAACGCATGCACATGTGCGTGTGTGTACTCGCACATGCATGCACACATACCAAAACACAAATGAGTATTTCAATGTGAAGTTTATATTTTTTTATCTTGCTGTACTTTATTTCCCTGTATTATTTCACAAATTAACAAAATCAGCTAAGGACATATTTACATAAAATTCATCATGTTTTTCTAAAATCAACTCTCTTTTTGGAAGCCTGCTTTTATTTGACACAAAAGTAAATTATTCAGGAAGTCAATTCATCACTTTCAAGTCTATAGTATTAGATGATTTTTTAGGTTCCTCCTAGCAATATGATTTTGTGAAATCCTGCATCAAGCAATATATTTCTTTCACTAGAAGAGAAACCTCTGTCAAACAATTAATAATAGCTTATTCTCCTCTTGGCATTCATCTGTAGTTTTATTTTCTTCATATATTTCATGATCTGTCTGTGTATGCCAAAGACTGCCATGAAAATATAAACACCCTTCTCAGCGGTTAGCATGTGTATACCATTCATAGATAATGAAATTGCTTTGGAATAAATAATGTTCACCCTGACTATCTTGAGAAAGAAGAATTGGTTTCTCAGCACTTTAGGTAAGAACTTGAGGGAAAGAAACAAAAGGAAAAGTGAGGAACAACTCAACACATAGATTCAAATGAAATAAACAACCCAAGAAAACACAAATTAATTCATTACTCAAGAACCTGCAGGAAATGAAAGATTTAGAAAAAAAATCAGGTATGACAAGCTTATGAAATTCGTGACTACATGGGAGTGCAATGTTGTGAGGATAGTGGCAAAAGCCCAGACGGAACAGAACGTTCTGTACACAATGCCATGCACCTGTTATTCTAAATTCCAGGTAGAATAACATCAAGTGGACTGAGGCCAAGTTCATACACAAGTAGGAAGCCATTTTCTAGCTGAAAAATAATCAGGATTACTTAGGGCTGGGGGCATGACAAAGTGGTAAGAACACCTATTTAAGGGGAACAAAACACTCAATTCAAACTCTAATATTAGGGTTATTAAAGAAAAAAGCTATGATTTTAATAATTAGAACAATTGTAACACTTGAGTATTTGAGTGGGGAAAATCCATTAGAGAGATAGAATGAAACCACATTCCAATGGTCCTTTAGTGATAATGTTTAGTGGTACTTTAGGCAAAACAGAGTTACCTTGCAAATGAGCATGGATGTGCATTTGGGTGATGGAAATACTCTACTTACACAGGTGTAAATTAAATAGATTTTTTGGGGGTAGATTGTAGTTCTTGAACTAAGAGCCTGGGTGATGTCCATGAGCTTTTTCTCTCAAGGCTACCACTCTAATACTTTGATCCACAGTTCCAATTCTGATTTTCTGTTGGTTGTTTGGAGATAAGAGGCTCATGGACATTCCTGCCCAGGTTGGCTTCAAACCATGATAGTCAGATCTCAGCCTCCTGAGTCACCAGGATTCCAGGCATGAGCCGTCGATGTTTTTAATAATTTAGTAAATTGTATAGTTACAGAAGTTATAAATAATCATTGTAACCTGTGTATTATATGTGTATATGTATAGAACAAGACATACAGTTAGAAATATATTAACATATTTTTGCATCTGCAGTAGATTTATGAAATAATATTTCATTATAAAATAAAATGGAAACAAAAGTTAATAAGGAGCAAAACAAACGGAATTGTTATACATTTCTTTTTGTTGAATGGAATGTGAATTGTGAGAATCAGTTTGGGAAAACCATCACATTGCACATCATAAAGAAACACAATAAAAATCACAGTAAAAGATGTTAGAATTAACCACATGATAAAATAATAGGTAGAATTTGCCAAATGCTAATTGATTGTTTTTCCAAGTACTTTACCTATGGTATCTAATTTAATCCTCACAATAATTCCATAAAGTGGAACTACTTACATTTTTAATTCTCAGACGATGATATTGAAGTCCTCAGAGTTGGAATTACTAGTACAACATTGCACACATGGTAAGTGTTAGCCTGAGGTTCATCTCCCACTGTATCAATTAACCTCATTCTATTTTATGACAAAAATACCAGCACTTAGTCTACTAATTCTAGGAAAATTACCCAGAATTATTGTGTACACTCATAATATTTCACTTTATCTTTGTTAGAAAATAGGGAACTGTAATATGAATACTCAAAGTTCATAATCAATGAATACCTCCCTGGTGAAAAGAACTGCTAAAGTATAACATTCTTGGTTTCTAGGTAAAAATAGCAGAAATCATATTCTATCCCTTCACTCAACACTGACTGCCTGGGGACCCTATCTTTGTTTAACACTGTCTTACTGAAAGAATGACCTCCCCAATTCCTGATGGAAACAGACTGCAGGTCTTATGGACCAATCATTTCCACATTGTAGCTCAATTAAGTTGTTTACCATTAGAAGGATTTTAATTGCTTTTTATACCCAACATTTTTTTTTTTTTGTCGGTCCTGGGGCTTGAACTCTGGGCCTGGGCGCTGTCCCTTAGCTCTTCAGCTCAAGGCGAGCGCTCTACCACTTGAGCTACAGCACCACTTCCGGTTTTCTGGTGGTTTATTGGAGATAGGAGTCTCACGGTCTTTCCTGCCCGGGCTGGCTTTGAACCGCGATCCTCAGATCTCAGCCTCCTGAGTAGCTAGGATTACAGGCGTGAGCCACCAGCGCCCAGCCTACCCAACATTTTGAGAGAAAGGTACTACTTTAAAATGCTATTAAAATAAGACATATAAAAATCACCTTTGACTCTAGATAAATATTTTACCTTTCATGTACCCAAAAATGCAGTCTGACCAATCATTAATGTTAGGAATGAGAGGATAAAAATCATAAACACCAAGACCTAAGTATGAATTAAAGCCTCTCCAACTTGTGAATACAATTGGTTTTAAAAGACATAAAGGGCTGGGAAGGTGGCTCAGTGGTAGAGCGCTTGCCTTGCATGCGTGAAGCCCTGGGTTTGATTCCTCAGCACCACATAAGCAAAAAGAAAAAAGCCGCAAGTGGCACTGTGGCTCAAGTCGAAGAGCACTATCCTTGAGCTGAAGAGCTCAGGGACAGAGCCCAGGCCCAGAGTTCAGGCCCCACTACCAGACCCCCTCCTCCCCCAAAAAAGACATAAATACTACTATATTTGTTCAAAATTTCTCTTGATGCTGAAGATTCAATTGTAAACTGTTAACAGTTGAAAATAACTCATTTTCTTGGGAGTAGGAAACAAAACACAAGATTAATCCTAATCATTTCCAAAGACATTTATTTACACTACAAATTCACTCTTATAACTACAAAGATTCTAAAAATAACTGAATCATAGTGTCACAAAGGACATAATTTAAATTCATCATGTACATTCAAAGGACTACGCTAATAGAAAACAAAGTTATACTAATAATTAGCTCACCCAATTCACTTCCATTCTTTTATTCTATATCTTTCAGTTTCATAAGAACTGTCTTTTCATAAAATGATGCATAAAAAAAACCTATATCCCCACTTACATTTTCAGATTTTAACAATGTTTATTTCAGAAATGTCTTTAGCTGTTTAGTCAATGAACTGAAATAACACTAAAATATTCAACGGGTTTTCAGAAATTGCAAGACTCGCTCTGGAATGTTATTTCTATTGGAAAAGATATTCAAAAAGCCTTAATTGTTAAAGTTGTGATAGTTACTCCCACAAAAGAACTATTAATGAAGAAACCTTTGTATGTAAAATACAACTTCAAATGCATCCACAATCTGGAGGTGACACATGTTTTTTTTTTTTTGCAATGTGTATCTAACAAACATATCCACAATACTGATTTTCAGTCAATATGATGGGATATTCAAACCTTAAAAATACGGGATTTATTATCTTAGTGTGAATAGATATGATCTTACAAAGAAAGTTATTTTCAACAGAAATCCGGAAAGAGTTTATCCACCTTGAGTTTCACAGGAATAACCAGAGAGTAATACCTCTTTGGTCAAGTCAGTCAAACTCACTCCATGAGTATATCTTAAAAGTATAACCAATTTAAGAGGTCAAATACATATTTTGTACTGACAGTCATCTTACAGCAATAACTTACTACCCAAATATATGTGTATCTTATTGCCTAACATATACAAAGAGCTGAAAGTGATCTCTTTTATCTAACTTAATGTTGTAAATACTTTGATTATGATGATGTTATTATTTGACAAATAAAATGTAAAAAAGGGTGGTTCCACTGAAATGACAGGACGGAACACTGATAAATAACAACATTGCAACACAGCTCTTTTCAGCCTCACTCTGTCCTCATTGGCAAGCAACATTGCAAACGAACACACAAACACACACACACACACATACATACACATGTGCGCACATGTACACACACATATACATGCATGTCAAATTCGGGGTTTATTGTACAAAAAAGTTCAAGTAAAATATTAGTGATTAGGAAAAATAATAATTTGCCTTTTTACAAAATAATACATAATCCAGTCACCATGGTTGTTACATTTTACCTGTCTCTTCACATGTGACCATTTAATTTATTTTTAGTTCATTCACTCATTCATTAGTTTGGTGCTAATACTAGAGCTTGAACTCAGGGCCTGGCTCTGTCTCAGAATTTGTTATTTATTTTGTTTTAGTTTTCTCAAGGCTAGCATTTTACTGCTTATAATACAACTCCATTTCAAGCTTCTGTGGTTGCTTTCAATTAATAATCTAATGGACTTTTTTTTCTTGGTCTGGTTTCAAAGCACAATCATCAGATTTCATCTTTCTGATTAGGTAGGATTAAAGACCTGAGCCACCCGTGTGGCTCCTACTTTTTCCTATACTTATGTAATGCACATACTTATATAGTAATTTAAAACTGAAAGCACAGAAGCAAGATGTACAGTGATGATATTGTCCTGTCAGAAATTCAAGTTAGTAATGTAAATTTCTTCTTAAGACCATACACAAAAATATTTAAGAAGAAATCTAATGGGGTGTGTGTATGTGTGTGTGTGTGTGTGTGTGTGTGTGTGTGTGTGTGTGTGTGTGTGTGTGTGTGTGTGTGCTGTTGCAATATGTTCCACATATAAGCACTGTTCAGGGGTGTCCAGACATTCACAGTTATTGGATGAATATCTGCCTTGAGATACCAACTCATGGACAAGGTCTAGGTGTCCACTCTAGGCTTCCCGATGAAGAGGGGTATACTCATCCTCATCCCTAGTATTCATATGAGTGGCCTTTTTGGAAAGTAGTGTCTGCACTGTAGTAAGCTGCAAGGCAAGCACTCTACACTGAGCCACCTTCCCAGCCCAAGGATTAAGATTCTTGTCTGTAATTTGGTCAAAGCTATGTCTCTTTATGTAGGCGACTAAAAATGTATTTACTAATTTCAAGTAAATACATAAATTCTATTTCCATCTCTTTTAAAAAATAAAAAATTGTTTGCTCTGTAATTGATTAGAAGCATGGATTTTGTGGCTAGCTAGGTCATTGCACATCTGTGTCTCTTTTCCTCTCTCTTTCATGATTGCTCCATAATTATCCTAATTTATTTTGCTTTTATATTTTTGATTGCATCATTTCACTTTCTGCTCTGCCATTTCCCAAAACAGCACCACATAAACAGAAAAATCCAGAAGTGGTGCTGTGGTTCAAGTGGTACAACGCTTGCCTTGATTTGAAGAGCTCAAGGACAGTGCCCAGGCCCAGAGGTCAGGCCCCACAAATAATTAAAAAAAAAAAAAAAGAATCTAAATACTTGATAATTCTACTAACAGATCTGACTGAAATCAGTTGAATCACACTTTTCCTGTACAATGAAGGAACAGGTCCAGGCTAGGAAAGCAGCTAGAGAAGGCAGCCAGAATGTATCTGTGACAAAACTTTGTGGAAAATGGAATCGAGGATTACTTACTGGTGATTCACTTGCGCTTGAAGCATGATTCTGAACTATTGCTTGCTGATTCTGAACTATTGCTTTGATCATTATATTCTCCAAGAAGAAAAAGTGAAATTTAATTGGCAGCAAAGGACTACAAATACATTTTGACTTCTCATTAAGCATCTTCAATCATCAAAATCACCTGCAGACAATAGATAGGCCTATTTTTATATGAAAACAAGTGTCTTTAAAAAACAAGAATTTAGGTAGTCATACAAAGGACTTCTATTTTACTACTGCATTATACATTTTTTATAATGTTGAATACCAACATTAGAAAGCTACTAGAAAGCTCTTAAAGACCATATGTTGAATAGTGAGTTCTCTTACACTATAACATGGTATTTCCCAAATCATTTACATAGAAGGCATTGTTTCCTATTTTCTCATTCCAAGAATAAGCTGCACATGAAGACACCACTGGTCCTCATTTTCACTCTGTGCCTTTGAATACTGAGGAAAATCTTTCCTCTGCTCTCTATCCATTCACTACTCTCCAGTTAGAATAATTTAGAATAGTAAAAATGGAAAAAGAGAAAATAAATCATGGTGAAAATACATATGCAAAAAATTCACCAGTTTTTTTCTGACTAGTTCAACCAATGTGAACTATTGGGGAAATACATGGACAACTCATTCCCACTGACACTCAAATTCTGATGAAGACAAGGAACAAGATGAAAAAGTGAGTGAATTGCAAGAAAAAAATGGAGTAGGATCCAAGCAAATTTCTTCTTTGGGATGCCAAAATTTATCGGCTTTCTATGGTGCGGATACTACTTTCCAAAAAGGCCACCCAGATGAATACTAGGGATGAGGATGAGTATACCCCTCTTCATCGGTAAGCCTAGAGTGGAAACTTAGACATTGTCCATGAGTTGGTAGCTCAAGGCGATATTCATGCAATAACTCTGAATGGCTGGACACCCCTGCACAGTGCTTATATGTGGAATAATACCAGAGTGGCTTCTTTATTGTTTCATCATGATGCAGATACCAATCCCCAAACTAAAGGGCTCTTGACCCCCTTGCATCTTGCTGCGGGAATAGAAATAGCAAAGATACTCTGTATCTCCTTCTGTTGAACCATTATATCAAACAAGGTCTGGAGAACAACTTGGAAGAAACTGTATTTGATATTGCCAAAAGGATAAGTATGTATCACTACCTCTTTGAAGTTATCAAAGGCTGTACAAATTGTTCTCCTAAGTCGTTATGGTTTGGTTAAGTTTCTTAAATTTCAAAAATGCCAGTCCATCTTTTGTGTCCCTACAAATTGTTTTTTCACAATACAAAGCATCAGCAATATCTTACTATAAAAATTCATGTATTCCATGGTATTCTTCCAAGTGAATTGCATGACTTTGATAACAAAATGTATTCAAGAGTTGTTTGTATACATCTATAATGATTCCTGCAGAGTTTGTGATTTTTTTAATCAGAAATAATTTTAACTTATCTGTTGTAATGAATAGTATAGAAACTAAAGATGTTCCGAGTGCATTTCTGAAAAAAGTATATCTATGTTTGTATAATGTCCATAATCTATTTCATTCATCCTAGATATAATACTTTGAATTCTACATTGTTATATCATGTATAGATTCATTAATAAATGTGACCTTTCAAATTGCATTCCATATAGAAGGAATTTAAGATTCCTTTTTTTACTAGGTTCTTATTTTATTTCTTTGGGATAAAATGGCAATGTTATCTAATTTCAAGTTTTGTAAAGGTTACCTTTCTAAGGTGAAAATTTAATACACTGATGTCAAACTAACCTTTAATTCTATGAATTACATGTATGTTACACTTGTATTTTTGTAATCAACTTTTTAATAACTTTTTTTCATTTCTTGCATCAGAAGAATGAAAAATATGGAATACTTCACAAATTTTCATATCATCCTTGTGCAAGTGCCATGTTAATCTCTGTATTGTTGTAATTTGGGTAGACCTGCTGCTGAAGCATGTAGCATACTCTAAATCTAAGTACGTAATGATATAACCTTTATAAAGGCATGTATCCATAGTTGCCTTTTTGTAACAAGGAACCCTTATTGTTCCTAAAAATGCTATTGATCTCATTTCTCTAAAAATCTGTGTATACTGGAAAAAACTTATATAGTTTGTTCGATTTCTCACATTTACAATTTTTTTGTCAATGACTATTTTGTCATTTTCATTTTAAATTTGATCATACTTTGAAACCTTTACAGATAAGTCCAAAGGTGGTGGCTTTTCAAGTACTTATTTATCAACTGAGTTAGCTTTGTGGAGCTAATGGACTCAAAGTAAGCCTTGCTTAAGAGCTACTTCTAACTTTCTGCAGCTTAAAATTTCCCAAATGAGGTCTTGCTGGGACAAATATCTACCTAAACCTTTACCCTTCTTCCATGTAGGAACAGACCAACCAGAATATCTTACCCTGACAGCATAGATTGTCTTAGTGGAACAAAGCTAATCTTAGTTACAAGGGATCATAGAGAGAAGAACAGTTCAGACAGAATTGTTCAGAATGGAAGGTATTTTATCAAAACATAATTGTTAATTATACTTATCATTTCAAAAGTAGCTAAAGCCAAGAAAGTGAAAAAAATTGTTCATATGCATGATTACCTACTGTCCTGGCCTGTCTATCATCCAACCAAGCAGGAACTTACACTTCTGACATTCTATCACCAAATATTTCCATAGCTCCTGGAGAAGTCCACATATTTCTCCTCGATATTAGGCCTTAAATTGGTAATGTTTTAATCACAGTGTTTCCTCTTGCCTCTAGGCCGTAAATCTACAAATGGTAAAGCTTTAAGTCTAACTCTACCAAAAACTGAGGTAGAGGTAATGGAATAATACTTTAAAACAGAGTTGCCTTTGATTCCCTATACACAACACAACAATGCAAAACAATTTTTATATTATATATACTAATATATTTATATGTGCTGATTTTAAATTTCATAAAGTGAATCTTACTAGAATTGATAATTTGACAAATATATTGACATTTATTCCCATAAATAAATTGGAATATAAATAATTAGGTTTAGAATATATATTAGAATATAAAAAGTATTAATGCAATATCTTCGGTATAAACTTGTGATACCTTCTAAGTGTTCATGGTCTTCTGAATTCACATGGTAAAATAACAGTATTGTTTTCTGCTAATATATAAGGGATTTTATTCTGATGCTCTGTTTATTGTTTTAACTCGCTGGTCGCAAAGTGTTTTTCTCCATATTTCTGAAGCATTCTTACTGATTATACCCAAATTTTGCTGATATGATGTCTAAAAGCTATTATTTTTCTGCAGGACCCACGGGTCCTAGGATACCAGGTCCCAGTTATCTGCGTCATCAGATAACAAGGGCATGACTTCTCACATAGGCCCATGCAACATATCAACAGAAAATAATTGAAGACTCATCTCAATTTCTCATTTCCTATAATATTTCAGGGCCCCAATTCTTTACAAGAATTAGCAGTAATCAATTGTGAAATTCAAGGCAAGTTAAAATGAAAGATGAGATCACAAAATTTGAATGAAAGTACTGTAATTCAAACTTTCAATTTACAGATGACCAGCCCATATGAGTGAACAAAATCACAAATGAACAAGGTTATTTTTAATACCCCTCTCCTAATGATTAATGAAAGATTTCAGTGCAGCCAAAAATATAATTTCTGGAATCATAGATCCATAATTGGTCTACCAAGACTAGGAAAACTTGATTTAGAGGTCAAATATAATTTAGAAAAACATTAATTGAGAAGACCCTTAGTGCTTCAAAACACTGGTACTTCAGTAAAACTTGGTTCTGTAGTTTAAAAATGTTGTCATTCTCAAACCAATGATAACCTACATTTAATCTCCTGAAAGTATATTCCTTTTCAAATAAACTTTTTCAAATCATATTCACCAAAATAACACTTGACAAGTAGATGATAGTGACATTAAAAGGTTTTCAAGTGTAGCGAGCAAGTTACAATAGAGTTGATTTACGTACTCAGCACTAATACCAAACAAGTTCAACCATTCATTAAAGTGTAGAAATAGTACCCCCCACCATTTGTGTTGTTCAGTAGGTGCCTTTCAGAAATGTTTTAAATAGATCAGCCTCCCATATTCCAAATCCAAATATTAGCTAATAAAGTAAATTTCATCACATAAGAAGGTACATTCTAAAAAGTCACTAATAGTTGCCTTATCATGTGTTGCCTTATTATATATTTTCCCTATCTGTCTAACATAGTAATAAATATGACTTTAAGTCTTGAATATGGATACTGATGAGAAATGTGACAAACATAAAATCTGTCTTCTATTTCTATCACATTCCTCTAAGTAGTAAATTTTAGTTTTCTTCTCATTCCAAAACTTATAGGTAGTAGAAAAAATTATCCTTTGTAAAATAAAATAATCACATACCATTGTACAAAGCCATTTATAAAAACAGGTAGTTAGGAATAAATTCTAAGCCATTTTTAAACTTTCCTGTTGACTAAAGATTAATCTTCCAAATGAACGAGAATAAAATCATGTCTAAGTTCTTCACATCTCCAGTCTTGCAAATTGTTATTGCAGATGAATGAATTATGGAAATATAAGCTGACATCAGTTTCCTATATATTATCCATCCTGGCTGAGACTCAGAATTTGCACAGCACAGGAAAACAGGTGCAATGACTGGCTTCTCACATCAGGGTGAATTTTTGGCAGTGCTGGGCTTCAAACTCGGGGCCTAGGAGGCCCAACTGCCCAATCGGTCCACGTGATCACACCAGACTTTGAGCCAGTAAGGGGATGGGCTCTTCCCAGGAACTGAGATCGAGCCACAGGGAGGCCAAAATAGTGCTCAATGCATCATTTAAATATGGGATGTATATTCACATCCGTGTGTGGACTGCATCGTGCATTGAGTGTACTTATGTGTTTATTTTGTATGCTACTCATGGATGTATTGTGTATTTTCTTATGTATATGATGACAGTTATAACTGGGCTGACATGGATAACAACTTATTCCCATGACCACAAGGTGGCCCATGCATTCTCCATCCTTGCTGAGACCCAAGACTTGCACAGGAAAGGAAAACAGATGCAACCATTGGCTTCTGACGTGAAGATGAATCTTTTGGCAGGACTAGGATCTGAACTCGGGGCCTAGCAGGCCCAATTGGTGAATGGGTCCAGATGCGCACACCAGCCTGTGAGCGACAAAGGAGCTCATCGTTCCCAGAACCTGAATTTGAGCCCCCTTGTGGGGAGAGTGGGGAGCATAATAGTCATCCATTCATAAGTTGAAGGTAGAAAGCAAATAAGTACATATTTGTATAGAGTAGGATTGATGGTGACCTGTGATGAAATCCAATCTGTGAGTACCTATATTTTCATCTTTTCTGATGCATTAATTTCATGTCTGTGATGATTATTGTCATGCTTCATTCACTCTTCTTTACAAATAATTTATACCACATGAGTCTTGCATATCATTTCCTACTCGCATCATGCACAAACTACTCATTCAAGGATGAGATTGATCGCATGCCATGACTCTTCCTAGGTCCAGAAACAAGTATCTCAGGATCTCCCGCCACTCCCTCCTCTTAGGGGGACTGAATTCAAGCCTCAGTCCTGGAAAAGTTACTCCTTATATACATTTTAACAAAAGGATTTATACTTCCGTTCAGATGTTCAGTCCATATTGTGTTTGGTGCGTTTATTCATTTTATTTCTTGTTTTATTAATTTATTTCCCATTTGTTGTATTGACTCTTATGACACTTATACCATTTATTACATTGTTTACATCCTATCACATAGAATCTAGATTTTAGATGTGTTCTCCATCATGCCTGGCAGTGCTAAGATCTGAACTCAGGGCCTAGCAGGCCCAATTCATGAATGGGTGAGTTTGAGCATGGCAGCCTCTAGCCAATGAAGCTGTCAAGTGGTTCCCAGGCACTGAGATCGACCCCCAGGTTTGGCCAAAACAGTGATACATGGATAGGCAGACGGTGGTATATAAAGTAATATATATTGTTAAAGAGTGCCAGCGCCATCTATCTATGATTGAATGACGCCTACTGCGTTCCTACCAACTCTTAGGTATTTATTATACTACCATTGAAGGAATAATATTCTTTTCATGCTTAATAAACTATACGTTAAGCTCAATCAACATTCTAGGACTATTGCATCCAATTTTAGACTAGACGGATGCATGAACTACTCATTCAATGGATATTCCCATGCATAGGAATGAGTCTCTTGTGATATCCTGCCATTGGTGTCAGGACTGGGATTTGAACCCAGGGCCTATGTTCACAGGTTGTCCTATGGCTTCACTGATAGCCCACAAGCCATCAGCAATGGCAGGTCATATCTACTTTGCAGCCATGTCATTCAAACCCAGGATGGTCACTGTGCAAAGAAAAAAATAATAAAACCCCAGCCCCCTGAAGGTTGCCACTTTTTCTGCTTTCCAGGTTTTTTTTTCTTCCAAAAAGCCCCCTGGGCCTAGGATCTTAGGATCAGCTATGGTTCCGGAGGCTGCACCCGAGCCTAGGGAGATCCAAGCTGAGGCAGAGTTTCCATGACCTGAGTTCAAGCCCCATGGTTGGCCAAAAAAAAAAAGAAATATTTAACTAAATTAAAAAAATAAAGCTCCCTAGTTTGGAATTTCAGCTAGTTTTATTTCCTAGCCTGGTATTTGAACTCAGGGTCTTGGTAAATCTGTAGCAATGTCAGGGAAGACTTGCTACTACTTGAGTTCAAACCTTGTGCCAAACAAAAACGAAAAACTAACTCACTGACCTAAGCAGGGGGAGGTAGTTGTGGATATGGGAAGGAAGGTATGGTATGGGGAAAACAAAGGAGGAGGTAACAATGCTCAATATGAAATTTACTCATTACCTTACTCTTGTACAATATTTTTACAATAAAAAACGAACAAAGACAAACAATGTAGTTCTCAGAGAAGCACTTTGGAGGTAAGAGAAGGATTTCTGACTGAATAGCTGTACAAAATTCTACACTTCTTAAAATATTCAGTATGGAACTGAATAAACATAACTGGTTCCATTAAAAATTATGTCAGTGTGTTGGAACTGGGGCCAGTATTTTTGCCATTACTAGGATTTGAGCTCACCATCCAGGTAACTATTTTGCATCATGGGTGAAGGCGAAGCTTACTGTCCATGAGGAAAGAAATTCAGGCTAGAGTTCCCAGGGCCTGAATGAAGGCCCTGCAATGGAAAAAATATCTCTATACATGTGTATTATATGATATGTATACTTACATATGTATGTTAATTTCATATTATGATGAAGGTGGATCAGTGGTAGAGCGTTTGCCTTGCATGCCTGAGGCCCTGGGTTCGATCCCTTAGCACCTCATAAGCAAAAAGAAAAAAATCCAGAAGTGGCGCTGTGGCTCAAGTGGTAGAGTGCTAGCCTTGAGCTGAAGAGCTGAGGGACAGCACCCAGGCCCAGAGTTAAAGCCACACAACCGGACCCCCCCCCCCAAGAAAAAGAATGATTTTGTATTTTATTTTTCTTTGATTCATTTATTTATTGATTACTGTATTTGTACCCAATAATTTAGGACATTGACTCATTTTCATTAATATTTTATTAAGTGTTGAAACATAATACATAATTAAATGGAAGCATTTGTCACAGTCTTCACATGATTAAAGTCTCTCACAAGTATGAGCTTTGTCTTATTTATCTTTGGAACCTTCCTATCAGGTTTTCTTTAGATGATTTATACTCAGAAGCCTTTTCTTGAGGATAGGCAAGTGAGGGATAAAATTGTGTGGGTGGGGCTAGAAATGTGGCTTAGTGGTAAATTGCTTGCTCAGCATGCATGAATACCAGAGTTTGAATCCTCAGTGCCACATACTCAGAAAAAGCCAGAAGCTGTGGAGTAGCTCAAGTGGCTAGCCTTGAGAAAAAGAAGCTCAGAGAGAGTACCCAGGCCCTAAAATCAAGCCCCAGGACTGTCAAAAACAATAAGCCAGATGCCAGTGGCTCATAAATGGATCAGTAGCTTCTCCTGAGGCTGAGAGCTGAAGACCACAGTCCAAAGGAAAGCCTGTTAGATTCTTATCTCCAGTGAACCACCAAAAGAACCCATCTAGCATTTTGGATTAAGTGGTAGAGTGTTCACCTTGAGCTGAAGGGCTCAGGGTCAGTTCCCAGACTAGAGTTCGAGACTCACAACTGGAAAAAAAGTGAGGGTTAATTAAAATACTTTTCCTATTTGCTAATTACGAGAACATTCTTTGGAAGATGAACACTGATGTACACCAGAATTGGAGTCAAGGTTCAAGTGTAGCACATACATATGCCCATCCTCTCAGACTGTAGCATTGTAATATTGTGTCCTATAGGGCTCTTAAAAGTCCAAGGTTAAAAGGCTTATTATGCTCCACAAGCCCTTTGTGATAAGCAGTTGAATTGTATTGTCAATGTCATTATAGTTCTGAACCTAGCAGAGCACAAGTAGCTCATGCCCATCACCCTAGGTCAGGAGGTTGAGGTCTCAGGATCACAGGGTGAAGCCAGCCAAAGGAAGAAATCTATGACAAAATGACTTCCACTTCTGAAAGGTCAGATGTTCAAGAGCTTCTTGTGTTTCCCTTGGTGATGAGAATTTACTTGCACATTAAATGTTCTTAGAGTTCTCGAGCTATAGAAGAAGGAAAGAAACATTATTGACCTGTCCTGGATTCAAATGAAGTTCTCAGGATCCAAGCCCTAGCTCTGATAGCAGGAAGAACTCCAGTGTAACTCTGTAATTGAAGGACAGAAAACAGTTTCAAAAGCCAGGCTAGGTGCAGAGACCAGGCCTACAGGATTAGGAGGCAGAATGTACACACTCAACAGGGAAGTGAGCTGCAAAACCACTTCATTTATTCCAGGCACAAGCAGCAATGGGGAAAACCTGCAACATTTGATAAAGTTACACCAGGGTCAGGCTTTACTCAGCCTCTTCAAACAATGACTAATTAACCTTCCTCCCTCATGTGAAGGGAGCCTCAGGCTTCCGTTAGGTTACCAATAGAGAGCCAGTTTAGTGAGGGAGAGGAGAGGAATAAACAAAACCCTGCTCGCTGGTATTAGGGAGTGGGTTTTTGACTCTCCATCTATCAGATTTGAAGACCCTTGTGTCTCTGCCAGTCCATTCTCCTTCCTTCATTCTCCACATAATTAATGCAAATCCCCAGACTAACTAAAGGCAGGACTGTTTCTATTTTGTCTCCAAGCACATGAGTTAGAACCTAGCTCTGCCCTCTTGACTCTGGGGCCCTTGGTTGCCTGAGAAGTGGGAAAGAGACAGTCTTCCTGCTCTGGGGTTATGTGAAGGCACACTGCAAAAGGCCTCCTGACTGGGAAGTGTTCCCTTCTTTTCTCCTGACGTCCAAACATTAATCTATCATCTTCCTTCCTTCCTTCCTTCCTTCCTTCCTTCCTTCCTTCCTTCCTTCCTTCCTTCCTTCCTTCCTTCCTTCCTTCTTTCTTTCTTTCTTTCTTTCTTTCTTTCTTTCTTTCTTTCTTTCTTTCTTTCTTTCTTTCTTTCTTTCTTTCTTTCTTTCTTTCTTTCTTTCTTTCTTTCTTTCTCTCTTCCTATCTATCTATCTACCTAACTACCTAGGTATCTCTTTGCCAGGTCTTGGGTTGAACTTAAGGCCTGGGCACTGTCTGTAGCATTCTACTACTTGAGCCACAACACCAATTCTGGCCTTTTCTGTGTATGTGCTTCTGAGGAATCGTACCCAGGGCTTCTTGCATGCTAGGCAAGCACTCTCTCACTAATCCACATTCCCAGACCCCTCATATTTTTCTTAATGGTAGTTTTTACGTAAGTATGCTACCATTTTATGTCCCCAAGTTTAATTTTCTGAAGACTGGTTACTTCTAAAAAATCCTATTTTCTGTTCCCCTGCCTGATTTGTGACTGTTCCTGCATTGTCCTCATAATAAAATGCTAATAAAGACTGCTGAGATCTTCAGTGTGCATCATATAAAGACACAGGCCTGGAACCCTGGAAGAGAAAGCAATGGTCCTGATATGAAGAGGATGATGCAGTAGGCGCAAGGATTATATCTGAAAAATAAATAAATAAATAAATAAAAGAAGCATCATTGCATACAGTGTGTTTGAACTCAGGGAGGTAATATACACACATAAATAAGTAGGGCACTGATACATAAACGTGGCCTTCTCTTTTTGAAAAATTTTTTGAGGCTATCCCATGGCTTAAACTCAGGGTCTGATGCGTTCCTCAGCTGTTTTTTCCAAGGCTGCGGCTTTACCACTGCCACAGCTCCACTACCAGCCATCTGGTGGTGAATCGGACATAAGTGCCTCCCAGGCTTTCCTGCCTGGTCTAGCCTGTTTCTCCTGCTCAACTTTCTCTCTCAAAGCTCGGTCCCTACCTTCTGGGCCACTGCTCCACTTCTGGTTTTCTGGTGGTTTATTGGACATAAGAGTCTCACAGACTTCCTGCTAAGGCTGACTTTGAAGGGTGATCTCCCAAAAAGGTTTCAAGCGGCTTTCCTCAGGGACTCACCAAGGAGCCCCTCCACACAAACCTGTAGTCTAAATCTCAAGAGGCACTAGAGAAAAGTGATGCATGAAGATGCTTCTAGTGTATTCTAGATACTTAAGGTTGGAGACACACAGCACTCCTAATTATTAGATCATTTTGTAGGCAAAAGAAGCAATGCAGACAGTATAAGGATCGCTCTAGCTTTTGGTCCGCCCATCTTGAGACAGTAAATTGTTGTAGCTCAATGCTAACTGGCAGAGCTGGCATGTCCTGTGGACATTTGCTCCCAAATCCTGTGACACTCATTTCTCACTTTTGGTTTCAAACCTATGAACAGATGGTAAGAGGAGGAGAGAAAATCTTTATTAGAGAAAGCAGCTATAAAGGACATTGGGTAGTTAACCTATAAATTCATAACACTGGTATGACCCTGTTAAGAAGTCAGCTTTCCAGATTAAAAAATGAAGAAGAAAAGAAAGAAGGTGCCAGTGGCTTCTCATTGTAATCTCAGCTCCTTAGTAGGCTGAGATGTAGAGAATCTGAGTTTGAATCCAGCCAGCGTAGGAATGTCTATGACACTGTTATTTCTAAGAGATCACAGAAAAAACCCAGAAGTGGGATTTTGATTCAAGGTTAATGCACTACCCTTGAGCAAAAGGATCTCAGGAACAATACTTAGGCTCATAGTTCAACACCAGGACCTGCCCCCTCAAAAAGAACCTGTACTTCCATATCTTTGTGTATGTATGTATTATTCCTATAGGTGAAGCTCCAGAGTAGGTATGATGAATGGCACCAATCTAGAAAATTTGTATCCAATAAAATGATTTCATAACAGAGACTGATTTCATGACAGTGCATGTTCTGCGACTCCCCTCACTGTTTCCAGTATAGCCTGAGGGTTTCTCTGCATCCCAGGCCTGCTGGAAGAAGTCTCTCTCATTGTCTGGACAGGCAGACAAAAGGCCTAAGTTCTGTACAGCAGTGTAACAAACAACTCCATCTGTGTCAGATAGTGAGAATGAGTGTGGGTGGGCTCTGAAGTTCAGGATAAAAGGTCTATTTTTAGCCCAATCTATTTCTTTCCCCAGTGCTCTGGTTTGACAGGAAGCCATTTGTGCCACCTCCCGTGGCAGGCCAAGTCCTGTGCACTTATCCTGCCATTGTGAGACTATATTCCCGTGTTCAGATACAGTGCTCAATATAATTCAGCAGTCCTTCTAGCAGACAACTAGGGCACTGAAACTCATGGAAAGTTTCATTGAGGATGACGATGGGCATATGATGCCTCTCCTAGGTTTCTGGAAGCTTGGGAAATCCAAGCACATACCTGATATCACAAAGCTTCCTGTCATCTAGGGCTCGTAAAGCTCTTCAGGTTTTGAAACATTTGACCTCTCCTAGTTGGGCCCTGGCTGGCTAGGTTTTGGGGTTGAAAGCAGGGCTGGGGTGCTGACCATGAGCTCAGTGTAGAAGCCCGGTGCTTTACCATTTTGTCTAACAGCATCACTTCTAGTCTGTGAGTGTGTGTGTGTGTGTGTGTGTGTGTGTGTGTGTGTGTGTGTGTGTGTGTGAGCCCGCGTGTGCACATTCACATACACCATTCCTGGAATTTGAACTCAGGTCCTGAGCACTGTACCTATTTTCTCTTGTATAAGGATACCCCTGTCCCACTTGAGCCACAGAGACACTTCAGGCTTCTTTTTAGTGATATGGTCCTGAGAAATCAAACCCAGGGTTTCATATATGCAAAACACTCTACACTCTACACATTCCCAGCCCTCTACTTCAGGTTTGTTAGTTTGTTTCTATCTTTTCTTTATTGTTGTAGGAGTTGAAATCTGGACCTGGGTACTGTCCTTGAGCTCTTCTCCTCAAGTCTTGTGCTCTACCACTTGAGCCAAACAACACTTCAGCTTTTTGGGGGGTCAATCGGAGCTAAGTGTCTCAAGGTCTTTCCTGCCCAGGCTAGCTTTGAACCATGATCCTCAGATCTCATCCTCCTGGGTAGGTAGGATGACAGACATGAACAACAAGCACCCAGATTCCACTTCGGGTTTCTTAGTGGTGAATTGGAAATAATAGGCTTATGGAGATAATTGAAGATAATAGGTTTTTTTGTCTGGGATAGTTTGGAACCCAGATCCTCAGATCTCAGCTTCCTGAGAAGGCAGGATGACAGAACTCAGCTATAGACCCCTAGGCTGTAGCCTCTGCTACAAGGGGATCCTTGTCTCCACGTGTTGGAGTGCTAGCTATAAGCCCAAGAGGTAAGGGCCAGCACCTAGACCCTGAGTTCAAGGTTCATGAATGAGAAAAAACAAAACAAAACAATTGTCTGCAGGAGACAACTTACTAGTCCTCAGTAATACATCTTTGTCCCTGCCATGGGGACATAAATGAGCCTCCATATTCTTGTCTGCATAATCATCTCAGTTGTGGAGATGTTACAAGGACCCAAAGAAAGAATGCGCCCTGTGTAGGACACAGCACATTGCACTCTTTGCATGACTCAGCACACAGCATCCTTTGAAAGACTCAGCACACAGCACCCAATGCAGGATGCAGCAAACTGCACCCTGTGATGGACTCGGCACCTAGCTCTATTCCACAAGCTTTCATTAGAATTAGGGTGCTTTTCATCAGTATCACCATTTTTTGAGGAACATTCCACAAACCACACAAGTTCACATCTAATGGTTTAGTGTGGTGTTTTTATTTTTTGGGGGGCGGGGAGGGTTAGCCATGGGGCTTGAACTCTAAACATGAGGATACTATTCTAATAACATTTGCTCAAGGCTAGAGCTCTACCACTTCAAGCCATATTTCAAAGATTCTAGCAGACTTCCTGCCATGTTTTAAAGCCCCTGAGCACCCAGGATGTGGGGATAAGCCAGGGTAACCAGGATGACGGGGATAACCCATGGATCTGGGTTGCAGCAGTTTACATCTGGCTAAGTCAGGTTAGGTGGCAGCTGTCAGCACCAGACTCCTAGATTGCCTTGTGATGAGGTCTTTGAAGTCCTGTCCTTCTTGCCCTTCTATAGTTGCAGTTAGAACATTCTACTTTTTTGGCGGCAGTCCTGGAGCTTGAGTATGGGCTTTGACCCTGTTCCTAAGGGTTTGTGCTCAAGGCTAGCACACAATTGAATGAAACACAGCAGAACTTCTGGGTTTTCTATTTATGTGGTACTGAGGAATCAAACCCAGTGCTTCGTGCTTCCTAGGTGAGCATTCAACCATTGAGCCACAGGAGTAAATGAGATATAAATAGACAGAGATTGTTGTATATAAAAATTATATACACAAAAAGAGAGATGTCTGGATATTATTAAATTATAGATAGTATTACTACCAATTATTAGGTATTAAATTATGTCTCCATTTAATGATGTGTCCCAGTTAACAATTAATAAAGCATTAATTAAAATTACTCAATATCCTGTTATTGTTTATCACATATGGATGTACATACCTACATCTAATTATGTACTTTATAGAATGAGACAGATACCTATATATTATTAAATTATGCATCATGTATTGCTACTAATTATTAGATATTTATGTTTCCATGAAATTTTTATTCTGTTAATGCTTAATAAAATATTAAACTTAATCCACGTCCTATAATTTTTGTGTCTAATTTCATCCTAGAATGATTCCCTACTAATTCAATCTGTTTTTCATTTATTGTAATGACAATTCTTCTACTTATGACATTTTTTACATTATTACATCCTATTACATAGCATATAGATTTGCATCTGAATTATACACCCTACCTGTCACCGAGCACTTTCAAAGAAAAAGAAAACATGTTTCACGCTCGGCTTCTCATTCCACAATTACATGTTTGGCAGTTCTGGGATCTAAACTCAGGGCCTAGAAGGATCAGTTCGTGAATGGGTGACTGTCAGCACAGCAGCCTCTAGCCAATTCAGCTGCCAGGCAGTTCTTAGGCCCTGAGATTGAGCCCCGTATGTTGACCACATATTGCACTTATTGTAGTTACTCATTTTTTGCTTTACTCATTTATTTACCACTTATTTATTGACTTATTACACATGAAATATTTATTACATTTATTACATAGGATATAGTTTTGCCTATGTATGAAACTTCACACCTGACACTCAGGACTTTCACAGAAAAGGAAAACGTATCACCATGGGCTTCTTACTCTATGATTCAAATTTGTTAGTGCTGGCATCTGAACTCACAGTCTACAAGGCCCAATTCATTAATGGGTAAGTGTCAGCATGCCAGCCTGGAGCATATTGAGCTGGCTAGCATTTCCATCACCTGAGATTTAGGAGTTGACAAAATAAAAACACATTGACATGCAGATTGTAGTACACAATTTAATATAGATCATTATAGAGTGCCGGAAATGTCTACACATTATTCAGCTATATAGGCTACATTGCTGCCAATTCTTGGGTATTTATTATGCCTTCATGTAATTAATATTATTGTTTTCAGCCTTAATGAATTATTAATTAAATCAACCATTGTCCTGAAACTATAGCATACATGTAATTAATAGTATTCTTTGAATGTGTCAAAAGCATACATTAAAATCAATTGGCCTCCTAAAATCACTCTAATTGTATAGTAGTATTCAGAAATAACTAATTCAACCTTGCCATTCATAATCTTCCATCGGTATTCCTATGACTATGAAGGAGACTCTTTGGATCTCTTAGGGGTCAGGACCAGGCTTCAAACACAGGGTCTATGTTGCTGTGTTGGCCTATGGTTTCCCTGGTAGCCTGCCAGCTTTCAGCAATGCCAGGTTACCAACATTTTTCAACCATGTCATTCAGACCCAGGATGGTCACCTAGCAAAGAAAAAAATGTAAAATTGGCAGCCATCTGCAAATTGCTAGTGTTTTTTCTGTTTTGCATTAAATTTTTTTTCCTGTCAGCCCAATGGCTGGTCCCAATGGACCCAGGAACCCAGGTTTGGCTGTGGGTCCAGTGGCTGCACCCCTGCCTAGAGTGATCAAACCTGGGGCAGAACTGCCACTATCTAAGTTCAAGCTCAGGGCTTGACAAAATAAAAATAAATACAGGAGTTCCGGGAAGATGGCAGAGGAGAAGCTGGAGGCTAAACAAGCTCTCGCATAGAAAGCAGTTTTAGTGCTCCAGTGAACAGTCCTAAGCCAGAGAATCACACCAAGTGTGCCATCCCAGTACAGAGAGTTAGGCCAAAGAGGGAAAATCCAGGCAAGGAAACAGATCTGCGCACTTGTCAGTAGCCACACGTGGCGGCCGTAGCCACCATACCTGCAACACAGAGAGTCCAGGACAACGACGCCAAATGCAGCAGGTGAGTGGATTCTACTCAACACCAGCAAGAACTGATAAGGAGCAGACATCTTCATCCTGCAGATTGCAGACCAGAGATGACCCAAGAACCAAGACTCTGGCATGAGTAGAAGCCTGACATCCTCCCTCCTTCTCAGAGAGCAGAGGAATAAGACCACCCCTCCCCACCCTAATACCAGAGATCTCCATCTTTGATACTGACAAAGGCCTGAATGTGCAGCTAGCTCCAACTCAGGCTTTGAAAGAAAACAAGAGTCATTTAGCAGGTCACAGGAACCTATGCTGACATTCCAAGCTCAGCTACACTCAGCGAAAAGTCACCCAGCACAGCTGAGCAAGCTCCACCAGCCCCAGGAGTGGCTTTCTTCACTGGGTAAACAGAGTCAGAGGCTGCCCCTCCCTATAGTAACCTTGACAATCAATTGACATTCAGTAAACATAAACCCTGAGAACGGCTCCAAGCTGGGCTCTGTCAGTGTCTCAGAAGCTAGCCCCTCAGGGAAAAGCTACTGTTTTCTAAAAGTCCTACACCCCACCAGAAACTAGCCTCATCACAGCATCTCCAAACTAGAAGAAATAACCATCTCCCTCTTTTGTGAAACTCAAAGCAGATCTCTTTCTCGTTGAACTAGCCTGGGAGGAGGATCACAAAATTCTGGGTAAAGCAGAGCAATTTTCTGCCTGCTCAAACAAACTGACTTAAGAAACCAACCAAGCCACAGGAAAATCAAACACCACAAGCAGACCAGAGACTCAACAAGAGACAGTTACAGACACAAGGGAGATATAGGATCTACCCATCCACCCCAAAAATATCAAAGAATTCTTTTCTTGTACATTTTATAATTTTTTTAAACTTTGTAAACTTTTTAATTTTTATCTTTAAAAATTTTTTTTATTAACTCTTTTTTTCTTCCTCTTATACTTTTCATTTTAAGGGTATATGTGTGTGTGTGATTTTTTTCTTTTTTTGCTTTTTATTCATTTTTTTGTTTAGCTCTACAGACTTTTGATCCTTTTCTTTCTTTCTTTTTCTTTCTTTCTTTCCTTCTTTCTTTCTTTCCTTCTTTCTTTCTTTCTTTGTTTCTCATTCTTTCACTTTTTCTTCTCTTTCGTTCTTCTTTGTGTGACTTAATTGCTGTTCTGCTCACCCTCAGATATACCCATAGTCGATTATTAGACCTTATTCCCCATTTTGTACACACTTAATCCAGAAATTTATTACTCAGTTCAATACCTCTTAGACTTAAGTTCCTTAATAGCAGTATTACCTCTATATACCTATATAATATTTTAAACATTTTTATTTTTAAGATTTTCACATCTCATTCTATCCCTCCTCTTCTCTTATCCTATCCCCATTCTTCTCTGAATATTACATTGTTAATTTGCATAATTTATAAGTGTTTCACTTTTAATTTTTAATTTTTGTTTCTATTTTTTCTTGCCCCTTTTTTTCTCTTTTTTCTCTCTCTCTACTATCATTCTATCCAACGTATTGCCCACTTTGATATTAGGATTTATTCAGGTTAACTCTCCCTCTACATTTCCACATCCCTCTATTCCTATTTTTACCCACATATCTCCCTTAACCTAATAATGTCTGCTTTGCCAAATACTTCTTTGCAGTTCGCAGCACACTAATACATAGTTGTTTGATGTTGAATAGATATATCTGTTGAACTAGATTGTATCTGCAGACTTTTTACTGTGCAACTGCAGACTTTGGTTGATGCTTGCCTTAAGATAGTGTTCTAGCGCAAAACTGGTGTTACATTCAACCCAAATGGGCAGAACAAACCTGAAAAACCCAAGAAAAATGGTAAGTCTGGGTATCTCAACTCCCACTCATGGTAATCAGGGGACAGAACAGGAAATGAATAATCCAGAGGAGAGTTTCCAAAAAGCTCTACAAACACTACTGGTAATCATGGTAAATGAAAAGATTGAAAACCTGCAAAGACTTTGTGTGAGCGTGATAGGGAGAGAGTGAGAGAAGACATACCAAAGGTCAATACAGGAATATCATGAGCCTGAGGAAGCTACTCAAAGATTGATACAGGAATTGTATGAGCAGCTTGAGAACACTCAAAGAGAAATAAAACAATGGTGTGAGCAGGCTATCAGTCAAAGAGATAGACATGAATTGTGGGAGCTGGCATAGAAGAGACAAAGAGAAAGTCATGAATGGTGTTAGGAGGCTGAGAACACTCAAAAAGAACTACAGGAATTGAGTGAACATAACGAAGCTAATCAACGAGTGATACAGAAATTGAGAGAACGGGATGAGAATACACAAAGATCACTAAAGGCATCCATGGAATCCATAAATAGAGAGCTGAAAGAAGTCAGGAAGTCCACAAAGGGAATGCTAACTGGAACCCAACAGAAGGAATGATAGTCCAAGGAAACCATAACCAATCAATTAAGAGACGAGAATAAACTCTGAACACTAAATTAAGGAAGTAAAGAAGTTAATACAAGATCTAAAACAAACCTCCAACAAAGAATTGGAAGCCATCAAAGCCAACCAACTAGAAGGAAAAGAAATAAATAACAAAGTTGAAAGTCTTGATAGTAGATTGAATCTCGGGGAGTGAAGACAGCGTAGATATTATAGAGAAAGAACATACAACCATTCAAGAAAAATCCAAGAAATATGCTAGATCTATTCAACACATGGAAGACACCATCAGAAGGCCTAATCTGAGGATAATGGGTGTAGAGGAGCACCTAGAAATAGAAGTTAATGGTCTAGGAAATTTGGTTAACAGGATCCTAGCATAGAACTTCCCCAAAATGCAAAAAGAAAGACCTATTAAGATACAAGAAGCTTTTAAAAATACAAATAGACCTGGCCAAAACAGGACATCCCACTCTCACAGTATAATCCTTGCAGGATCAATTCAGACCAAGGAAAACATCCTTAAAGCTGTCAAGGAGAAAAGATCAATCACCTATAAAGGGAAACCAATTAGAATCACCTCAGATTTCTCAGCAGAGACAATTAAAGCAAGAAGATCTTGGAATGATGTATGCCATGCCCTAATGACAAACAAATATCAACCAAGAATAATATACCCAGCTAAACTCTCCTTCATAACCCAAGGTCAAAGAAAGTCCTTCCATAGCAAAGAAAAATTGAAATAATTTATCTCCACTAAACCAGCCCTACAAAAGATTCTTGAAGATGTCCTACACATAGAAAACCAACAAGACCACAATAAAGGCTAAGAAACTAAATCCAAACTGAGAATCCAAGAAGCATAGGAAGAACTCAGTTGCCTTAGCCCCCAAGAAGGTGGATAAAATGGCAGGAACTCCCTAATACCTCTCAGTCCTATATCTCAACATTACTGAACTTAACTCTCCAATTAAGCGACATAGACTGTCTAGTTCGATTAAAAAGCAAGATCCTTCCATCTGCTGCCCTCAGGATTCATGTCTTGCCCATAAAAACAAAAACATTTTCAATATGAAAGTCTGGAACAAAATCTACCTAGCAAACAGCCCCCATTATCAAGTGGGAGTTGCAATACTAATATCAGATAAAATAGACTTCAAATTAAAACTAGTGAGAAGAGATAAAGAAGGTCACTACACACTAATTAAGGGAAATCTCCTTCTGGAGGATATTACAATTCTAAATATCTTTTCGCCAAACAACGGAGCACCCAAATTTATCCAAGAAACACTATTTTCCCTCAAATCCCACATAGATCCAAGGACATTAATTGTAGGGGACGTTAACACACCACTTTCCCCACTAGATAGATCAACTCGGCAAAAACTCAAAAGGGAAACTGCAGACCTAAACAACTGCATAAATCAATTAGCATTAACACACACCTACCAAATATTTCAATCAGCAACATCAGAATACATGGGTTTCTCAGCAGCACATGGAACATTTTCCAAAATAGACGGCATTTTAGGCCACAAAGCAAACTTGTCCACATTCAGATACATTGAATTTATACCTTGCATTCTCTAGGAACACAAGGGAATAAAATTAGAACTCAACACTAAAAACCACCAAAGAGGGTCCTGTAACAACGCAAAGAGCCGGATAAACACACTGCTGAATCACGATTGGTTAATGGAAGAGATTAGAATGGAAATTCAAGTGTTCATATTATTCAACAAAAATGAGCACACAAAATACCAGCTCCTCTGTGAAACAGCAACGGCAGTACTCAGAGGCAAGTTTATAGCTGTCAGTTCTTACATCAACAAATTGGAGAGATCTGAAACCAACAATTGAATGAGACATCTGAGCCTCCTTGTAAAAGGGCAGTAAAATAAACCCCAATCCAGTAGATGGAAACAAATAATTAAAATTAAATCAGAATTAAATGAATTAGAATTAAAAAAAAAAACACAGAAAGTATCAACACAACAAAGAGTTGGTTCTTCGAAAAAATCAATGAAATTGACAGACGCTTAGCAAATCTTATCAGAAAAAGAAGAGAACACATTCATAATATGTATTATAATGTAGGTCAGTTGGTAGGAAAGGAAGTGGAAAACAATACTACATCCAATGAAGCTGACATTCCTATTACATCACTAAGGAAGTAGTGTTAAGACCTGCAGGACTCATAGGGTTGTTGCATGTGACATTACTATGTAAAACACTATTAACGCTCATCTCAGACATCTATAACATTCTGCTTCCATTTTCAAGGTCAAAAGCCAAATATCTATGACTTTTTATTAATTGGGTATGTTTCCTAGGAAGGAAGAAGGAGGATTTGGTAGGTGATGATGGAAAAATATGTATATTAGCTCGTGTACAAATTTTTTGCAGTTTTATTTATTTATTTTTCTTCTTTATATTATTTTTTTATTGTGAAAATACTTTACAGAAGGGTTACAATTACATGGGCAAGATAATGAGTACATTTCTTATCAAGCATTGTAGCCTCCTCCTTTGATTCCCCTTCACATCCCTTCCCATCCTCACTCCGCACCCCAACCCAATCCTCCTCGCTACCTCCCCCACCAAAGTTGTAAAGTTCATTTTTTGACATATCGACTTGTACATTGTTGCAATTGGTCCACTTGTATGCCTATTTAAACGATTTTTTGCAGTTTTAAAAAGTGCTACTGATGAACTCACACTTACATCTAATTGACTTGCTGTCTGCACAAGATGCATATAAATGAAGATATTTATTCTGGTGGATAGTCACATATATTAACAAAATCAATTCTGGAAAAGAAAAGATACTAGGTAAGAAATTATAAAATATTGTCTATAAAATGGTTTATTTTCTTAGAGAACAAAAGTTAGTATTGAAATGATTAGTCCAGCTTTCTTTGAGATTTTATGCTGTCTCAGTATCAAAATGTTCTCTAATTCCTGTAACATCCAAGCATAAAAGACATGATTTGAAGATCTCAGTAGTTTTAGAAACAAAGGTACATAATACCTTCCTTCCTGCAGAGACATGTGAGCACAAGTATGATTGATTGTATTATAGTTCTCTTTATCTCAAGTGTTGCATATCTTGGTATATTACTCTATGTCTTGCATCAGCTTCTGTAGGTGAGATTTACCTGTACCTGCAATGTCAAAATGGGTTATGTGACTTTCTTCAGTTTACAAAAGTGAACCAGAATTGGAGAAAGACTATTTCTAGGTGAAGATTTCTATCTCATTGTCTGTGTCTAAAAGCTGACTTGTTTTCCCTTAGCCATAATAATAGCATATTTCAGAGTGAGTCTTCCTTCAATTTATATACTGGAAGAAGATAGCATGTGAAATTGAAGCAAAACTCAAATTCAGCCTCATACATATAACACAGGCAGAATTAAGCTAATATTAGAATGTGATATTAAGATGTTAGTTTCTTACCATCCTTGTATACCATTATGATAGTTGACTATAGCACACCAGAATTTAACAAATCCTAACCAAGAACTTAACAAATAGATAAAATTTCCTGTTGGAAATTATTACAATATTTTATAAATAAGCATTCTCTATGTGATCACTTGTAGGGTTATCTTTTCTATAGATGGGTTTAATCACTCTAGAGCACTGTATCTAATATCTATTATCATTATCCAGACCTTGTGATTGTGATGAGGATGAATAAAATATCTAGATTTCTTCTTCTCTTTTCCTCTTCTCCTATTTCTAGTGTGAATTCTCATCCTTTCTCCAAATTCTATTAATAAAGGAAGAATGACACATTGTGTATTTCAACCAAAAGGCTTCAAATCAAGAATTTCATTCTTTCAGAAACAGATGAATTAAATCAGAGTGGCTCAAGGAAGAATATAAACAGGATTTTTTTTCCCCTTTCTGGCTTCCACCTTAGAGTATGAACATGACTCTAAATATCTAATAAACCATTTCCCTCGACTAATTTTTTAAAATATAGTTTTTTAAATAAATGATAATTTAAAAATAAATAGTAATTTGTTGTTTGTTTTTGGGAGGCATGAAATAAGACTGCATTAACAATGTGTGAGTTGAGAGACTAAATTATATCAGAATCTAAACATAATGAAAAATAGACGATTTTAAGATAAATCGCTTGTAGATATATTTTTAATATGATATACCCACAAAGTCATCTACTTTCTTCTTTTCCTCTCCATGTTGATTCAACTTCAATAAGCAGTTCATGTAATTCAAATGGCTGCCTTTCTTTCAAAAATAGATTAGACCCAAAAAAGTTAGAAAAAGAAAACCAGTATTGGGTGATGCATTCTTTAAAAATAGCAGTCAAATAAATATTAACGATAATTCCAAAATAATAACAACCAAATGCTCTTGAAAAGAGAAGATTGTGTTCAGAATATATAAAAAGTGATAGTGCCAGAACTGCTTCAGGCATTTAGGATTTCTAGTACATGACAATGTTTTAATCAGGATTAATTGCTTTCAGGGACTAAATTTTTTCTAGTTATATTTCATTGAAGAAATATAATATGTAGAGTGGTTAAGGAAGGTGAAGAATTTTTAAAAATTAAATTTACAGGGAGTCAGGCCTCCCTTGCCCCAAAACCCTTCTCCTATCCCCCCTCAGTCGCGTCTCATTGTCCCTCGGTTTCCAAACCAATGCCTGACGCTAACAGTGACTCACAATTACAAAAACCAAAAGCTATATACACGGTTCTTTCTAACCTCAGATCCCAAAGGCCCAATGATGCTGTCCTTCCCCTGGAGGACTAGGCCACTTTAGAAGAGGAGGCTGCTAGATACCATGCCTCAGACTGGCCCCCTCTAAACCCCTTGGGCATGCAACCTTCTCCCTATAAAACAGCCCCTCCCTTCTGTGCCCCTGCCTTGGCCTCTTCAACAGATCTTGAGGAGGTCACCAGACAAGCCACAGTTAATCTTTCCCGGGAAGCCCAGTCCTTAAGGGCCCTACTTCAGGCCAAGAAAGAAAAGGCCCAACTATTACAACTATATAAACTGGACCTAGAAATTAGGAACACAAATTTACAAAAATTAATGACAAAAGAGAAAAAGATCCTTCATGCTTTTCCAGTCACTCTGTCTCAAATTAGAGCCATTTCGGAAAATCTAAAAGGAGAATCTGATGATCAAGGGACTGAGGCAGATGACAGAGAGGAAGAGCGGGAGGGAGGGCCCAAGTGTGATGACTCAAATGGGGAAGAGAAAGGAGGAGAGCATCTGGTTATTAGAGCTCAAAAATACCATCACCTTAAATTTAGACATATTAAAGAATTAAAAAATGCTGTTTCCTTGTACAGCCCTACCGCTCCTTTTACCATTTCTCTTTTGGAATCATTGAGTGAGGACTGGCTTACAGTAAATGACTGGGCCATGCTAACCAAGGCTACTTTAACACGAGGAGCTTTTCTTTTATGGAAGGCTGATTATGGTGAAAGGTGCCAGGATATAGCTCGTTGTAACACATCTGCTGGTTGTCACTCTAAGTCCTGGACCATAGAAAAATTGATGGGCAATAAGCCATTTGATACTAATGAAAAACAGGCTAAATTTCCCCCAGGATTGCTTGTTCAGATTCAACACGCTGCCCTTAGGGCCTGGAAAAACCTCCCTTCTCAAGGGTCCGCTGTTACCTCCTTGGCCAAAGTTCTACAGGGACCCCATGAATCTTACAGTGAGTTCATTGGACACCTTACAGAGGCTGCCGAGTGCCTTATGGGAAAGGAAGAAACTGATAATGAGCTTATTAAACATCTTGCTTTTGAAAATGCCAATTCTGCTTGCCAAACGGCTTTATGTCCCCACCGCCGTGGCAAAACCATTACTGACTCTATCAGACTTTGCTCTAATGTTGACCCCGCCTCGCGCAACATCGGCCTGGCCATAGGCGCTGCCCTTAAGGATTTTACTCAGAGCCAAAAACCTAAAACCTGCTTTAATTGTAAACAGCCTGGCCATTTTTCAAAGGACTGTACGACCCCCAAGCCTGAAAAACCACCCCCTCTGTCTTTATGCCCAACGTGCAAACGGGTCATACATTGGGCCTCCGAATGTCGCTCCAAAACCAATATCCAGGGCAATCCCCTACCACCCAAACAGGGAAACTTTGTCTGGGGTCTGCCCCAGGGCCGCAAAATCAAAACAGGACAGAACCCTGGAGCTGTCAGGTTCGTCCCCCAAGTGACCCCTCACGCACCATCAGCGCCCTCATATGGGCAACCACAGGAAGTGCAGGATTGGACCTCTGTGCCTCCTCCCACACAATATTGACCCCCGAATTAGGAAATCAGATTCTTTCCACAGGAGTGTTTGGTCCACCGCCCCCAAACACCTTTGGTCTCATTCTGGGGTGTGGTAGTGCTGTTTTTCAGGGCCTTAGTATTTCCCCTGGGGTTATTGACAAAGACTATGAGGGAGAGATTAAGTTACTGGCTACTGCTTCTCAGGGGCCAGTCAAAAGTTTTTCCTGGACAAAGAATTGCTCAATTAATATTGCTTCCCCTTGATAAGACAAACCCTAGCCTTACACAAAAGAGAGGATCCAGAGGCTTTAGGTCTTCAGATGCTTACTGGGTCCAGGAGATTACTCAGGACCGGCCTCTCTTCAAGCTAAAATTAGATGGGGAAAAATTTGAAGGCCTTATGGATATGGGTGCTGATGCTACAATTATTTCTAAAAGAGACTGGTCCCCATCCTGGCCCCTTACCCCTTCCATGACTCACCTTAAAGGTATTGGACAAACCTCTAACCCATTACAGAGCTCCAAAATTTTAACCTCGGAAGGTGGAGCAAAAAATAAGGGCACAGTCCAGCTGTACGTGGTTGAGACCCTCCTGGTTAACTTGTGGGGACGTGATATTTTATCCCAAATGAAGATTATAATGTATAGTCCAAATGAATTGGTTACTCAACAGATGCTTAACCAGGGCTTTCGCCCTAGACAAGGCTTAGGAAAACATTCTCAAGGCCCTAAAGAACCCATTCAGGTGGAGGTAAAAATCATTCCTTTCCGTATGGGCTATAAAAATTTATCCTAGGGCCGTTGACATGCCTGTACTCCATGCAGACAAAATATCCTGGAAAAGGACTGAGCCTGTATGGGTTGATCAATGGCCTTTGTCCTCTGAAAAACTGGCTACGGCTACTACAGGTACAAGTACTACAGCTACAGTACAGGAACAGCTTGCTGCAGGCCACATTGAACCCACCACATCTCCGTGGAACACTCCCATTTTTGTAATTAAAAAGAAATCAGGAAAATGGAGATTACTTCAGGATCTTAGAGAAGTAAATAAGGCCATGGTGTCCATAAGGAGCCCTTCAACCCTGACTTCCCACACCCGTGGCTATTCCCACGGGGTAGCATAAGATTGTTATTGATTTAAAGGATTGCTGTTTTACTATTCCTTTACATCCTGAGGACCGTGAATATTTTGTATTTAGTTTACCAGTAACTAATTTTAAAGGCCCTATGCCATGATTTCAGTGGAAGGTTTTTACCCCAGGGCATGGCAAATAGTCCCACATTATGCCAAAAGTTTGTAGCCCAGGTGGTGGATCCATTTAGGCAACAGGGGCCCTCCATATATTTAATTCACTATATGGATGATTTACTTTTAGCGGGCCCTGACCCTGATCAGCTTCTTTACTGCTCCCAAAGACTTTCTAAAGCCCTTACTGACGCTGGCCTTCAAATTGCTCCAGATAAGATCCAGCTGGCTCCTCCCTATACATTTCTGGGCTTTGAGCTTTTTTATAAGAGGATTTTTTCACAAAAAATTCAACTTAGAACAGCCCATTTACAAACTTTAAATGATTTTCTGAGGCTTCTTGGAGACATTAACTGGCTCCAGCCATACCTTAAACTAACTACTGGTGAACTTAAACCTCTATTTGATATCCTTAAAGGGGACCCAAATCCGACCTCCAGCCGATCATTAAACCCCCAAGCCCTAGAAGCGTTGAGATTGGTAGAAACAGCCATTACAAATCAACAAATTACTTTTATTTCCTATAATAAACCCCTTCAGTACATTATATGTGCCACCAGCTTTACACCCACTGGAGTTTTTTGGCAAGAGGGACCTTTGTTTTGGGTACATTTGCCTGCCTCTCCTCCTAAGGTCCTTACACCATACACCTTCTGGGTAACAGAATTAATCAAAATGGGAAGAGAACATAGTAAAAAAAAAATGTTTGGCAAAGATCCTGATAAAATAATACTGCCTTATTCTCCCACTCAAATTCAGTGGTTGATACAAAATGATGATGATTGGGCTGTGTCTTCCATTTCCCTTCAAGGAACCCTTGATAATCATTACCCTGCTAACACACCTCTACAGTTTTTAAGATATCAGTCCTTTGTTTTCCCCACACAAACTTCCCCTCAACCCTTATCTCATGCTTTCCTGGCTTTTACTGATGGTTCCTCCAATGGTATAGCAGCTTTTACCATTGATTCTCAGACTGTTTCCCTTCAGTCCCCTTACCGTTTGGCACAATCGGTTGAGCTTTTTGCAGTTTTACAAGTGTTTATTCAACTATCTACTGTTCCTTTTAACCTGTATACTGATAGTTACTATATTGCTCATTCCATCTCCTTACTAGAAACAGTTCCTTATATTAAACCAACCACTAATGCCACCCCACTGTTTTCTTTGATTCAACAGTATATTTTAGCCAGACTTTGCCCCTTTTTTATTGGACACATTTGTGCTCATTCAGGCCTCCCTGGACTTTTAACAAAAGGCAATAATGTAATGGATCAAGCAACTCAGCTTGTTTTTCTGGTGGAACATGATCCTGTATCTCAGGCAAAAGAGGCTCACTCTTTACAGCACCTTAATGCTCAAACACTGCACCTTCTTTATAATATTTCCAGAGAACAGGTGAGGCAAATTGTAAAACAATATCATAATTGTGTCACCTTTTTGCATATTCCCCATTTAAGTGTTAACCCTAGGGGTTTGGTGCCCAATGAAATTTGGCAAATGGATGTTACACATATTCCACCTTTTGGCAGTCTTAAATATCTTCATGTTACCATTGATACATCTAGTGGCTTTATTTTTGCCAGCCTTCACATCAGGGAAGCCCTTAAAAATGTTATTGCCCATGTACTTGCCTGCTTAACTGTTATGGTAAAACCCAACGTTATTAAGACCAATAATGGCCCTGGATATACTGGAAATAACTTTCAACAATTTTGCCACCAGTTACAAATTAAACATATTACTGGGACCCCTTATAACCCTCAAGGTCAGGACATTGTTGAACCGGCTCACCAAACATTAAAAAATACACTTCAAAAATTAAAAACGGGGAACCTTTACCCTATAAAAAGAGCTCCAGAAAACCTCCTTCATCATGGCTTGTTTGTTATTAATTTCCTAAGCTTGGACATTAACACAAAATCTGCAGCTGATCGGCTCTGGCATCCACAAACAAGTCAAAATTATGCTACTGTTTGTTTTTTGGAAAGATCCCCTAACCCATCAATGGAAAGGTCCTGACCCCATACTAATTTGGGGCCGCGGGTCTGCCTATATATTTGACAATAAAGAGGGCGCAGCTAGATGGCTTCCAGAAAGCCTTGTTAAACCAGTTGATAACAAGACTAACTAACCCTCCATCTTCCAGGGGAAAAGAGAACCCTGAGAATCCACCCTTGGTTGTTTCACATGCTGTTGCCACTGAAAAATTTGATGATCCTCCACCTGCTGATGCTGGTTCCAGATGCCATTATTGAAGCTGACTCCGGTCATTGGGAATTTCAAGTTTTTGCAATAGAGTTTGACCTCCCACAACTGTTGAATAAGACCTGCTTTAAAAATAGCCAAGTAGAATTATACTTGGATGCCTGAAAACCCACTGTTCAATATATTTGGGGAACTTGTGGCAGCTGAGAACAGAGTTACGTCACAAATCATAAATATATTTGCTGGAAGCATCTGGCCAGTCAAGCAGGCAATTGTATTGCCCTTATTGGTCCTTCCCACATGAACATTCCTGGTCCCTCAGCTCTAATTTGGAGTTGTTGCATCCTACGGGCAAAAAATGTTTTACAGGTGGCTGTAACCCGGTCAAGTATACAATTACTGACCCATTGAATCCCAAGTGGATATCAGGATTAACAGCAGGAATATGGGTGGATGGCCGAGGGCGAGACCCTTATGGGTTCGTATAAATTAAAAGGTTTGGATACCCAAACCCACTGCCTCCCCCGCTGAAGTTCTTATTCAACAGGTTGTTAATTCCTCCCAAGTTTTTTCCTCTATTGTTGCCCGATTGGATCCGGTGCATTCTTGGACCTTCTCCTTAATACTAGACATCCTTAAGAGGTCCTTTTTGCTGCTAAATACCACACGCCCGGAATTTTCACAAGGCTCCTGGCTGTGTATGGGTCCCACCCATGAGATACCTTTAGATGTGGCTGAGTATTTGGCCCCCCCAATGCTAAATTGTTAGAAGTTATCACCTCTTGCCATGTCTCCCAATATATGTATTCTCCCCAGGTTCTGCTGGAGGTTCTACCAGAAAATTCCACATGCATTAACTATATTACCTTTAATCAAACCAAATATTTTTTAGATTGCTGAAGATTTTTTAACACTTCTGGCCTACAGAAGGAAAAGACATATTGTCTCCCCCCCCCAAAAAAAAACCTCCTTTTTATGCCACGATGGCTTATATTTCTTTTTTAGAGGAAATTGGACTAAAGCCTGTATAATTGTTTTTTTGTTCCCCCCATATTGATATTCTTCCCAGGTCAGAACCCGTTCCCATTTATTTGACTGAGTTTGCACGCAGGAAAATAATGCCCTCATTTATTCCCTTTATCATAGGCTTGGGAGTCAACGCTGGCATGGCTGCAGGTGCTGCTGGCATTGCCACTTCCATTTCACTTCATAACTCCTTACAAAACCAATTGGTTAATGACATTCAAGCAGTAACTCGAATTGTCTTGACCATTCAAGAACAGCTAAACTCCTTGCACAAGTGGTGCTTCAAAATAGGCGAGGCCTCGACCTTCTTACTGCCAGGCAGGATGGTCTCTGTGTTTTCTTACAAGAGGAATGTTGCTTTTATGTTATCCAGAGTGGCATGGTTCGCGATCAAGTTAGACAACTTCAAGAAAACTTAGAAAAAAGAAGATGGCAAGGTGACTCATCCACCCGATGGTGGGGGACTGACAGCATACTCCCCTATGTTCTTCCTCTGCTTGGACCCCTTAGTGCAATCCTGCTAATTGTTATTGTGGGATCATGTATTTTTTACAGGATAATTCATTTCGTAAGACAGTAAATTGACTCCCTGACATCCAAATCCCTGCAAATTCATTACCACAGGCTAGATTTGGCCGATCAGGAACGGGGTGACTGACTTTTGTGGAGCCACTGCCTCTTGCTATACAGGCAAGTCAAACGGCAGAGCTTAGGCCTCTTGGCAGCCAAAACCCGAATCGGCTAGACACACATGCCATGGGCACCTATGGAAGGGTGGAACCTAGTGGTATCCGCCGACGAGGGCGACCAAAAACTCGCCATTTGGGCTCATAGAAGCAAACACATCTTCATAGAGCTTGGATCCATCTGTAATCCTCTCCCCTCAAAAAGGATCGTTAAAACGTTCTAGGGGGATGGGTCTCTACTTCCTTCCACTGGTAAAGGCCCTTATACTACCAGACCTCTGCAAGACTCGGTTCAAGATCTTGTCACCCATTCCCTGTAAATAATTGGCCCATTTAATTAAATAAAAAGGGAGGAGATGCCTGGAACCAAGTGCTGTTTGCTAGAAAATACAGCTACTAATTCAACGCAATACCTATCAAAATTCCACCCTCATTCTTCAAGGAAATAGAAGAGGCAATCCAAAAATTCATATGGAACAATAAAAGACCCCGAATAGCAAAAACGCTCCTCAACGGAAAGAACACTGCTGGAGGAATATCAGTACCAAATTTCAAACTCTACTATAAAGCCATCGTAATCAAAACAGCTTGGTATTGGCATAAGAACAGACCTCAGGACCAATGGAATAGAATTGAAAACCCAGAAATGAACCTACAGACCTATAGCCATCTAATCTTCGATAAGGGAGCTAAAACAATAGAATGGAAGACAGACAGCCTCTTCAGTAAATGGTGCTGGCAAAACTGGTTAACTACATGTAGAAAACATGATCCTTATATATCACCCTGCACCAGAATCAACTCCAAATGGATCAAAGACCTTGAACTCAAAGCAGACACTCTGAAAACATTACAGGATGGAATAGGAGAAACCCTGGGTCTCCTCGGCTCAGGCCGAAATTTTCTGAATAGAGACCCGGAAACACAACAAATCAAAGAAAGGTTGGACAAATGGGACTGCATAAGGTTGCAGAGCTTCTGCAGGGCAAATGACATAGCTAGCAAGATCAATAGAAAGCCCACGGATTGGGAGAAGATCTTTACTAGCCATACAATGGACAAGGGTCTCATATCTAAAATATACTTGGAACTCAAAAAATTAAACCACCCAACAACAAATCCTCAAAGAAACAACTGCCCAATAAGTAAGTGGGCGAAAGACCTAAAGAGAAGCTTCTCTGAAGAAGAAAGAAGGATGGCCAATAGACACATGAAGAAATGTTCAACAGCCCTAGGCATAAAAGAAATGCAAATCAAAACAACATTGAGATATCACCTCACTCCAGTTAGAACAGCAAAAATCAAGAACTCTAACAACAACAGATGCTGGAGGCGATGTGGACAGAAAGGAACCTTACTTCATTGTTGGTGGGAATGTAAACTTGTTCAACCACTTTGGAAAGCAGTATGGAGGTTCCTCAAAAGACTCCATATAGAGCTCCCCAATGACCCAGCAATCCCACTTTTGGGCCTTTTCCCAAATGACCACAAACAAGGCCACACTAAAGCTACCAGCACAACTATGTTTATTGCAGCATTATTTACCATAGCTAAGATATGGAACCAACCCAGATGCCCCTCAGTAGATGAATGGATCAAGAAGATGTGGTATATATACACAATGGAATTCTATGCTTCCATCAGAAAGAATGACATTGCCCCATTTGTTAGGAAATGGAAAGGCTTGGAAAAAATTATATTAAGTGAATTAAGCCAGGCCCAAAGAAACATAGGTCCCATGGTTTCCCTTATTTGCAATATCTAGTATAGGTATGAGTCAAGCGGAAAAAGTCAGAGAATGTGATGTTAGGAAAACGAACCCTCAAGTATGTATTTTAATGTTTTTGTTTCATTCATGCATGTGTTTCTAACGCATTTATAATATTATTTCTTTGTTGCTTTGTATGTGCCTCCCCCACAGTGTAACCCCCGCTTTCACTATATTTGATGTCAGTATAACATGTGGAGGAGACGGGGACAAACAAGTCGTTTAAGGATTCAGGTGGACCTGTTGCAACAATGAGAAGTACAAAATGTCATGTCCAAACCAGCTTTACAATGTCGGTGGGGGGGAGGGAGGGGGGTATGATTGGGTGGGGGGGAGGGGGGAGGGTGGGAAGGGAGGTGAAGGGTAAACAAAGGAGGAGGCTGCAATGCTTGGTAAGAAATGTATGCATTTTCCTGCCCATGTAATTGTAACCCCTCTGTACAGTATGTTTTCAAATAAAATAAAATAAAATAAAATAAAAAAAAAAAGAAAGAAAATACAGCTACTACCTTCGATAAGAGCTGTTAAGCCTTGGAGCCTATTGATACCCTGTTTGACAACATTGCTTGGAGCCACCACTTTGCATAAGAACTGCCACCACTTTGCATAAGAGTCATTAAGCCTTACAACTTTGATAACATTGCTTGGCGCCTTCTGAAGATTCCCCACCTATGACCTTTTGCAAGATATACTTTGCAGTTTTGGTACCTAGCAACCCTATTGACCTGCTGATCCTAATTACCCTGTTCAGCGTGTTATATATATACTGCTGTGTATAAAAAATAAAGTTTGAGACCTTGATCAGAACCCTGTCTTGCTCTCCTTCCTTGTGTCTGGTTTGTCTCTCATTCAGGTCAGTTCCTTTTCCTGCCCTTGTTGACCGACCCCGTGGGCTGGGGCAGTAATTTACACATCAGCCTTCAGAAACACACCAACTCTCCTCGTGCCTCCATTTCTGCATTTTTAAAATGAAGATAACATTCTTCCAACCCTAGATGATGAGATAGGTAACACCATCAGATGACACAGCACACATATTTGCATTATTGTGATTTATCCAACAATTGTTGAATAGCTTGTATAAAAATCTATGAAAAAATTATCTTACAGCTTTTATAAAAATCTCAACCACTAACAATAAAAATATTTAAAAAATCTCAACCATAATTTTATTGGCTTAACACCTTGCTTGAAAGTGTATCCCAAATACCAACAGAATTTACCGTAATTTTTCAAGTTGATAAATCAACTCAATACTCCTTTTCTCTTAAGAAATAAATCCTCTTTATGAGTTCCTCACATTCTGACACATAGCTATGAAGTGCAATTTCATGAGCCCATTATCTCTCATTTTCTGCTCATTGAAATCTGCTTGACAAAATTGTTCTGTTACAAAGCTGGTTGCAAAGACTTTTCTGTGATTTCCCCAAATGATGGTAGTCATTTGTGTAAGTGACTTCGTAAACATTTTAAGGCAATCGAAGAAGGAAATTGTTGCAGAAAGTTGCACAGGAAATATTTTGAAAATTGTATTATAATCTTTCTTCCTTTTTATTGTCTCTTTTTCTCAGGAGAAGGGATTGAACTCAGGGCCTCAAACTTGCTGGATAATTGCTCTTGATCCATACACCTAGCACTTTGTTTAGCTTTAGATTGATTTTCAGATAGTTTCTTATTAACTGCCTAGTCTGGTCTCAAACCATGACCCTCCTACTTCTGCCTCTCTTATCACCATGTGGCACCAGTGTGTTTTAAATATTGAAGTCCCAGTATTATACTTTTACCATACCAACTGCAAACCTCCTATACCTTCCAGAGTCTAGCTCATAAGTAGTTAGAATTATTGACATGTACCACTATATCAAGCTGAATTTTCTTAAAAAGAAATCTTCAGTAGCTCTGCTAACAAAGAACTATTCACTCACTTCTCTTTAGTCTCCAATTCTCTACCTCTGTAACTTCTTTCTCATTTTTCTCCTCACTGAAGCAGGCAAGTTTGTGATAACTTCAGATTTGTTAATGTTTTCAAAATATTCCTTGTTAATCTAAACTATTCATTCCTCATGTTCTATATCATAGTGATTTTTCTATACCAAAAATATTCGTCTCAGCTAGGAGAGGTGACTGATGCCTGGAATCCTAGGTATTCTGGAGGCTGAGATGTAAAGATTTTGGTTGGAAGCCAGATAAATATTTTCTATCTAAAAGGAAACTGGGTGCCTCCTAGAAACATAAAAAAAATCATTTCATATTTGTTATAATAACAGCTTACAAATTTAAAGTTATTCACTTGATAAGCTTAATAGAAACAAGGAATCAAACATGAATTTCTCTCAGGAAATACAAGTCATTCATTACAACCCTTACTTGATTTGTGAAAGAGATGAAATCTCATTCAGAAAACTTAACTAGGTTCCATTGTTACATTCTCATTTCTGTCTTTATCAAAGATGATTCAGAGGAAACAGACCTAAACAGATATGAGTCCAGCATTTAATGATCTCTCCATGGTTAGAAAGACAATCTTCACAAATTTTCACGCACCTGAACAACTCATACTGTTGATTCGTTCTGACCCTGGATGAGTTTTCCCATTTGTCCTTCTGTGGCACTGCTTCTGTGTCAGGTGTGTGTCTTTCATTTTATTCGGCCGAAATGGACTCTTATTTCTGATTGCAAACATTCTGAGAAGCTTTTGCCAGGCCACCAGAAGTACAGATAAAATTTTCATCCCATATTCTCCTCTCACAGTTCTCCTGTCCTGAAAAGCTTTTTACTGAACAAAATGGAGCAATGATTGCATAGTGATATAAACCTGAGCAAGCATTATCACACTAGTCATAACACCAGAAAGGAACAAGTAGAGGAATCATTATCTGAGTGTCACCAGTATCAAATGACCTATTGCTCCACATGTTTAATTGGGACAACTAATAGATTTTTTGTTAGCTGCCAGTGGCTCACACCAGCAATCCTAGATACTCCGGAGACTGAGGTCTGAAGATTGTGGTTTATAATGAGCCCAAGATAGAAAATCCATGAGATTCTTACCTCCAATTAACTAACATAAAGCTGGAAGTGGTACTGTGGCTCAAGTGGTAGAGTGCTAACCTTTAGCAAAGCAGCTCAGGGACAGCACTCAGGCCCCAAAACCAGCACACGCACAAAGATAGATGCTTCTAGTTCCTAGCCATGTTCTTTTTTATAATTCTTTTTTGGTGAAGATTTTGTAAGTCAAATAATCTTGATGCAAAGTAATAGCTATGCTGTCTTGGGCTTGTAGCCCTCAGCTTCATCTTCCTTGCCTGTACAATGAAGAAATTTCTTTGCCAAACTGGTGCAGTGGGAGAATCCCGTCATAATATTCAATGTACATGTGTGAAAATGTGACCACGTAAATGGAGGGGGGAGGGGTTGGGTGAGATAGAGAAGAATGATCAAATTGATGACATCGATCAAGATGTATTCACAAACCGACATATTAAATTAAAACTTCTTTGTACACTACTTATGTATCATTTTGTACGTAGAAAAAAATGAAACCAGTTCTTCAGTGCAATCCACACATCTTAGGTATAGATTTCTCAAAGCTGTTTCTTTTAAAGAATACAGGACAGAGAAGAGTGGAACAAATCATTTCCAGAATAAAACTGATTAACTCTACCCCAACATTAACATCAATAGTGATGTTGACCACACACCCTTGATTTCATGCACTGAGAACACATTTCCTCCCATCCCCCAATCCTGGGTTTAAATTCAGGGCCAAGATTCTGTCCCCTCCACCCACTCATAGCTAATGCTCTAACATTTGAGACACAGATCCAATTCTGGCTCTTTTTGTTTAATTGGAGATGAGTCCAATGGATTTTCCTGCCCAGACTGACTTTAAATCATAATCCTCAGATCTCAGGCTCGGAATATAGGTGTCACCCATCAGTACCCAGCTTGAGAACTCACTTTTCCACTGTCATTCTCCTTCCCGAAACTACAATCTTGGGAGAAAAGATTCAGAGAGCCCCCAATTGAAGAACATTCTATAGAATGCCCTGTCCCATACTCCTAAAAAGGGAGAAATGCTATCTCTCTCCCTTTGATGAAACAATAGATGTTAGATTATTATATGATAATAATAGTAGATATTATTATAATGCTCTCAATATCTATTCCCATCCCCATTGATACCAGGCTTGGTTGTAGAACTTACTTGACAAATGACATGTGAGAAGTGATGGCATGTGTCTTTTCTAAGCTTTAGCACTGTGGTTTTCACTCTTTGCATCCCCTGGGAACCTCCAGCAGTCAGTCTGGATCCCAGAATGGACACCATGCTGAGTGGAAGTTGATCTGGAATAGGCTTTGTAGCATGAGAGAGAGTAATCAAAATTGTAAGGTATTGCATCCTTGGGGTTGGTTTCCCACAGTAAAATTAAGCTCACATTGAGGTCCCAGCTCTAGGTAGTCTAGGTCTCTTTCTCCCTATTTCCTCCCACTTCCTTCTCATTCTTCCTGAATATTTCCTCTTTCTCCTCAGGAGACATAAATTCTTGAGTCTCCTTATCCTAGAAACTGGTTTCAGGGTTAAACATTGTGGCTTTCTGTTTTACATTTTCTCTTAAGTATTTCTTCACTTTTGTCTTTCTGGAGTTTTCAGCCAGAAGCTCCCAAGTGTGATGGATCTTCAGATAAAAACCCTCTGCCAGGGCTGAGAACGTGGCACAGTGGTAGAGTGCTTGCTTTGCAAGCATGAGGCTCTAGGTTCGATTCCTCAGCCCCACATAAGCAGTAAAAGTTGGAAGTGACACTGTGGCTCAAGTGGGATAGTGCTAGCCTTGAACTGAAGAGTTGAGGGACAGTGCCCATGCCCAGATTTCAAGCCCCAAAACCGACCAAAGTAAGCCAGGACCAAAGAAGCATAGGTCCCATGGTTTCTCTTATTTTCAATAATTAGTACATGTCTGAGAAACTGTCAGATAAGTTGATGTTAGGCGAAATGAACCACAAGATAAGAATTCAATATTTTTTTCTTTCTTGTGATTGTTTCTATCATATTTATAAGATGATTTCTTTGTTGTTTTGTATGTCCCTCCCCCACGGCATGCCCCATGTTTTCACTGCACTTGATGTTGGCATACTTTGTGCAGGGGAAGTGAAAAAAACAAATTATTTAAATTGGGATACAGGTGGATCCAGTGCAACAATGAGATGTGCAAGGCGTTATGTTGAAAAACAAACTTTACAACTTTGGTGGGAGGGGGGTCTGAGGAGGGACCACGGGGTGGGGGCCGGGAGTTGGGAAAGAATGGGAAGGGGAATCAAAGGAGGCAGCCACAATGCTTGATAAGATATGTACTCTTTTTACCTTGCCCATGTAATTGTAACCCCTCTGTATGGTATTTACACAATTAAAAAAAATAAATTTCTCTGCCACATCTGCCTTGTTTGCTTTCACTCCTCTCATGTTGGCATACTAGGAGGCAAGAATAACATGAAGCTCCAGAAACATTTTGCATAGAAAAAGAAACCACCGCATGGGAAGTGAGGGGTGTATTACAAGAGATTGGGAGCTGAACACAGTTAGAAGGGATCACAGCTTCAGCCTCAGCTGTCTTCTGAATCATTGTCCTGTTTCCAGCTGTAAGCCTTTGCTCCAAAATCTATGTGGCGAATTCTGCAATTCTTGCTGAATCATCCACACACACAGACTTAGGTAGGCATCCAGTATGACATAAAATATACATTTCTTAAATCAGAGAAATCTGTACCAGAGAAAATGTGCAGAAAGGACTTCATTTAATCAGGTTCACTTCATTTTTACATGCTTATAATTTGACTTAGAGAACAATATCAAATTCTCTTAGCCTTCACAAGATCAAAATATCCAAGCAATACACCACTGTAATGAAAAAAATCTTTTTACTAAAGTGAGTATTTGGAATGGGAAAAATCAAATATTATAAAACTTAAAAATTGATCAAATACCAAAAGAAAAAGAAAGACATTGATCAATAATGAAATACCAACGTGTTTAGTAAATAAATGAAATGTTTGAGATTCTTATCCACATAGGATATACATAGGAAAATAAATAGTAAAGTCACTGAGATCCCATCTTACACACCAGAATAGCTATCACCACGCAAATAAACTCCTGGAGAGGTTGAAATAAATCAGGAATTGTGTTTGGTGGTGTGGCATTGTAAACTAGTGCAACCCATATGGAGATCATGATGGAAGATTACACGATACAAAAAAGACACATATCTTGAAGATCATTATTGCAAATTGGATCCATACTGAAAGAATATAAACCAAGGGCTGGGAAGGTGGCTCAGTGGTAGAGCGCTTGCCTTGCATGCATGAGGCCCTGGGTTCGATTCCTCAGCACCACATAAGCAAAAAGAAAAAAGCCGGAAGTGGCACTGTGGCTCAAGCGGTAGAATGCTAGCCTTGAGCTGAAGAACTGAGGGACAGCGCCCAGGCCCAGAGTTCAGGCCCCACGACCGGACCCCCCCCCAAAAAAAGAATGTAAATCAATATGAACATACATGTTCATGGCAGCAATGTTCATAGCAACCAAGCTGTGTAATCAACCTGGATGTTCCAAAGCTATAAACATGTTTTGGTATATAAGAGAAGTGGACGTTTCTACTATATCATTGCTAAATATTTTTGGATAGATACCTAATCCTAATTTCACTGGGTTTTGTGGTATAGTGTTTTTTCTTTAATGAAGGACTTCCATATTGATTTCAGAGCAGTTACAATAGGATGAAAATATCATATAAAATGTGCATATTAGATAAAATTTAAATATATCAATGAATACATACAGATCATCATATAGAGTTTATAATTTGAGGCAATTTTAAGAAGATAACAGTAGGGGGAAAACACAATGTTAGAAGATTAATAACAAATATACAGATATGGAAAAATAGAAAAAAAGTGCAACTAATTAGTGCTAACAGTAACAAAACATTTTCCTCAAGTTTTAAATATGAAACTGTTAAAATAATACTTAATAACATCAAATAAATATGGCATGGAAGAAAATACAGCATAGACATATTTTCCCCAAAATTTGTTTTATTTTATAACAAATGGATTAAAACAAAATGTAACTACATGTCTGAAGATGATAACATTTTCAAGTGTCATTGATTGAATCCAGCAAAGGAAAGTAACCGACAAGTACAGGGTAAGAACAACCTGGGTTATGGAAGAAGATACTTAGGTGAACTTTGTGAGGAAAGAATGTTCTCCTTTTTCCTCATCAAAATAGGACAGCTACCTTTTGAGAGAACACTTGTAATGTAGTCAGAGCAGTGGAGTTACTAATTTAGGTAGTAACTTATTACTTTTATTCCCTAATCTTGTGATGTGATTCCCAAATGATGTGAGTGATCCTAGATTTTCTGAGCCCTTTTTTCACCCAGAGTTTCTAATTTCTCCACATGCCAATGATTCTTCTGCTACTCTCATTTCTTCTTGTTTCTCAACTCAACTCCTGTGACCTTTAGTTTCATGAGAAAGAGCTGAAGAAATATGAGGATGGACTGGTGTCTGAGGTAACATCTACTCCTGTTTGGAGGATCTGGGGAAGGACCACCACGTGGGCCTCATAATCAGATATTAATTAACCTCTTTAGAAATGGAGAAACTCACTCCCTCAGGCAGAATCTGTCATTCCTTGACTTTCTTTGAAGAGATTTGGTAATAGGGAACAATTCAGAGAATGAGCTTTCCCACCACCCACCACAGCCTTGTCAGAATGAACAGGATCAAAATTAAAAGTGGCCTCAGTTCCCATAGGGCTAATCAAAAGTCAAGAGATCATACATTCCTCCTCATCAGGGACCTTCTGGTAGGAATAGAGTCTGGGCAAATCTAAGATGAAGATAAAATGAGACTGGGCCTAAGGAGGACACAAAAGTATGACCCTCTCTTTGACTCCAAGTGAGTTGTGTAGTGAGACATGACAACTTCCTTCATATATGAAAATTCATTTGGTGAGTTATCTCACTGCCACTTTGCAGGAGATCAGTTTCCCCAAAGGAGAAGTTGTTAAATGTTGTGATTGCCAGGTTGCTTTCTAGGCTGTTGCCTCTCCCACCCCTTCCCATGCCAGAAATGCATTTCTTCTTTTAGGCACTCAACTACTTGTCCTGACTCTTAGGCAGTAATACTGTAGGCTATTCTTTTGCCAACCCCTTGCATTTGAAGTAGAATAGGCCCAGGCACTGCTCATGCCAAGGGGTAAATTCAAGAAGGTGAGTATAAGCTCATATTTGTATTGAAAAATAATCATACTGAAAGAATTAAGTGAAATTAATAATTGAGAGATTTAGGATTCATAGCCGCTAAATTTAAGTAATTATTACAAACACCTGTAGAATCATGGATTAGGAAGAGAACAGTGAAGTAGTTTCAATATAATTTGCAAAAGATACACCATAGCCATAACAGGAGATGAGAGTGTGAAGAAACTATTGGCATAGTTCCATTTACTATCTTAGGAGTGACATTGGATAGGAGGCTTTTAGAATAATATCTAAAAGAGAGGAACTTGCTTGGCACTGGTGGCTCACACCTGTGTTCCTAGCTACCCTGGAGGCTGAGATCTGAGTATTATGATTCAAAGCATGTCCATACAGAAAAAGCCAGAAGTGGTACATGGGTCAAGTGGTAGAGCACTAGCATTGAGCTCCGGGACACTGCGTAGGCCATGAGTTCAAGCTTCAGGATCAGAAATACAACAACAACAAAACAATAATGATAAAAAGAAATAAAAGAAGGACTTAAAGATATGTGATGCAATGAGGCTGATGTGTAACTGTTTATGGAACCTACAAGGAGACAAAATTTGGAGTCAAATGATATCTATTCATGACTAATCAAGGATGCAAAGCAAATGCCAAATTCCTCTTCTCAAAAACTTGCAAACTTGGGCTGGGTTGGTGGCTCAGTGGTAGAATGCTTGCCTGCATGCATGAGGCCTTGGGTAGTATTTCTCAGCACCACATAAGCTTAAAAAGCCAGAAGTGGAGCTATGGCTCAAGTGGTAGAGCACTAACCTTGAGCTGAAGTGGTGAGGGTCAGCGCCCAGGCCCAGAGTTCAGGCCCCATGACTGGCCAAACAAAACAAAACAAAACAAAACAAAACAAAAAAAACTAAACTAAACTTCCAAACATATCTTTACTCATAATTGAGGAGAGGCTTTTTTTACAGGAACTCTTCTTATCTAGCTCAAGGTGATCAGAACTTCAGTAGAATTTTCCTGTTGAGATATAATGTTTCTAACTCTACTGAAGCTAATCATCGCTAGGAAAGTATGGACTGATACGTTTGTTGTATTTTTCCTCATAAATATATAATATTCTCAGGTATTATATGAAATATATTTTATAATAAACAATAGATTATACATTATATATAATATATTAAATATATTATAATATAACATATATATTAACAGACTTCCTAATTTTAGAGTTAGGAACAAGCAACATATTAAAAGGAAAATTGCTTGAATCTCTGAGTAATTTCTCTACCACAGGACAATTCCAAGTTTCATTCTTATTACCCAAAGAGCAACATAGGAAAGCGATGCCCATGGAGGTGGTTCCCTGGATTTTGGAAACTGTTATTGCATATCTATCTATCTATCTATCTATCTATCTATCTATCTATCTATCTATCTATCTATCTATCTATCTATCTATCGATCTATCTATCTATCTGAAATATTGTTTTATAATAGTGAATATATCTAAAACTATAATAACAGATAAATAAGTGAACACCTATGTGCACACACACTCAATCACTTTCAAATATAAGAATTTCTTTTCTATGCTGCCTATTCACCTACAGAGAGAGTATATGAGTTGCCATTGAATTGTCCTGGAAGTTCTTTATCTGGCTACTCTAGCTTCACATCCTTTGTTCTGTAAGTAGCCAGATGTTATATGTTCAACATACTTGTTACAGGCAAAAGTATCCACCCTGTCACACAGAGAATTTCAGAAATGCCACAAATAAGTGGGAGGTACACAGTACTTTTCAAAATTGAATAGATTACATATTTATTAGAATACTTGTAAGAAAAAATATTCAGTGCAGGATGAAACACTTCAGAAAACTACAGTTTAAATTATGTATAACCGGGTGGAGGTAGCTCATGCCTGTAATATTTGCTAATCTGGAGGCTGGAATATGAGGATCACAGTTCAAAGCCAGGTTGAGAATAGTCCCCGCGGGACACTTATCACCAATTAATCATTGAAAACTAAAATTGATTCTGTGGCTCAAAGTTGTAGAGAGCTAACCTTGAGCAAAAGACATCAGGAGCATGGCCAGGCTCTGAGTTCAAATTCTGTAATAGATAAGAAATAAAATAAAAAATAAATTACATATAATTTTTTATCAACTCTGTAAAAGGAAAATAGGATATGACACATGGCAACACAAGACTTCAAGTTACAAAGTTCCAGGGCATTTTCTCACTATTGACAACTAGGAGTAATCCATATCAAAAAAAAAAGATGAACGATTTATACCAAATTCCAAAATATGTAATACAAAGTAAATGCAAAAAACATGCATTCCACAGTCTAGTAATATCATATTGTGTAAAGAATCTGATTAACTGATACATGAAAAACAATACTATGCAGTTAAAACATCCTATATCTCAGGTGTCGACTTAGCACAATACTTTCAATCTATGATGTCTGTTTTGTATATTATCCAGCCCTATCCATCCCACAATGGCAGAAAGCTCTTCCTGAGAAAGTCCAGAGACCTGTCTACTGTGAGTGCTCAATGTAGACCTGTTCCCATTCTCTATTATTTGGGCATGTGATAGACAATATCTGATAAATTGGAAAAGGCACAATTTGGGACTGGCTTCCAGTAATGATATTTTAATTCTCAGAAAAAAAGGAAATTGTAAACAGAGGGCAAATTACCAGATCCCTGAAAGATTTCTATCATTGTGCTAAAACTGTATCCTTCTACTGACACTTGAACAAACGTCAGTAATTGTCACTCCAACCACATGTCCAAAAAATAATTTTCCAAATATTGACCTGTTTTTACTTTGGTAAATCAAGACACAATATTGTGGCCCTGTTTTACCTAAACTATTAGCTATGTTTGGCCCAAGGGATAATTGACCTTACCAATTTCTTAAATTTTAGGTCATCACATACTCACTTCGTAGCCCTTAAACATTAAAAATACCTATCCATATAAGTCTGCATTACATACTTATTACTGTTTTTCTTCATTTGTCATGTTTTACATATTTGAATATCCCAGGGGTTAGTTCTGTAATGTTCATTCTTATGGTTGTTATCACTGAGTACATGTAATTATTTCTTTTTTTTTCTCTCCAGCTCTGTTTTTTTCTTTAATTCAAGTCCTTAATAGCATCCTGTCTACTGACAACTAGCTATGATTTTAACAAACTAAAAAGATCCCAAAGTGAGCTTCGATCTTTATATACATACCTAGTCCTCATTACTATTTAATTAAGTGATAATTCTTCTAGTCTTGTCAAAATACCTGGCAGTCATTTCAGACTTACATACTTTCCACTCCTCATATTTAATCTATGACCAGGTTTCAACAAATTAACTCACGGAATATTTTATGAACCATAAATACATACATAAAATATGTGTGCTAGTACTATGAGTTAAATTCAGAGCCTAGGTTCTTTTACTTTTTTTTTTTTTGCTCAGGCTGGCAGGCTTGCATTTGAACCACAGCTCAACTTTTGGCTTTTTGGTTCTTAGTTGAAGATAAGTGTGTCGTGGTCCATTTAACTAGTCTAGCTTGAAAATATGATCCTCTGTTTTCAGCCTTCTAAATAGCTAGATTTAAAGGCATGCACCACTAAAACCACCCCTATTATATTTGAATGAAAAATAAATTTAAAGAATGAATATTTCATGAGACCTATGTTTCATTGGACTTGGCTTACTTCACTTAATATAATTGTTTTCCAAGTCTTTCCATTTCCTAATAAATGAGGCAATGCCATTCTTTCTGATGGAGGCATAGAATTTCATTGTGTATAATTACCATATTTTCTTGATCCATTAATCTACTGAGGGGCATCCCATGGTTTCCCTTATTTACAATATCTAGTATATGTATGAGTCAAGCAGAAAAGGTAAGATAAGGTGATGTTAGGAAAATGAATTCTAAGATATGTATTCCAATGTTTTTTTTTTCTTTCATGCATTTGTTTCTAACGCATTTATAAGATTATTTCTTTGTTGCTTTGTATGTCCATCCCCCACAGTATATCCCCTGCTTTCACTGTATTTGATATCGGTATAATTTGTGGAGGGAAAGGGGAAAAACAAGTCGTTTCAATAAGGATAAAGGTGGACCCGTTGCAACAATGAGAAGTACAAGTTGTCATGTCAAAAACGAACTTTACATCTTTTATGGGGGGGAGCATTAGGTGGGGGGCTGGAGGAGGCTGGGAAGGGATGGAAAGGGGAAACAAAGGAGGAGGCTACAATGCTTGATTAGAAATGTACTCATTGTCTTACCATCTAATTGTAACCCCTCTGTACAGTATTTTCACAATAAAAAAGGAACGAATATTTCTAATATTTTCAAATCAGTATGTTTTCATTTACACTAAAACACATTGCCTTAAATGCTTTTTGTTATTCTAGCTATCTTACCAAGAAAGGAAAGGAAAAATTCACAACCAAAGAAGCTCTGAATGTACAAATGCTCAAGCCTGCAAGCCACAATTTCTTTGCTGGGAAATAAAAAAGGATGCTATTGTCTAAGGCAAAGCAGGAGAAAATGCTCTTTACTGAAGTTACTGGAAGTTGATGAAGATGAGGAGGAGCAACTTTATCCAGAAAGTATAACAGTGTTTGCTGTCGTAGGATGACTCTAGTGGATAAGTGTAGCCAATCTTAGAGGATGTTTATAGCGATGAGGAGAATATTTGAAGGTGCATATGTGATTACAAAGGTGAGCTTCCTTGAAGATATATGTTTGTAGCATAGTTTGTATACTGCTGAAAAAGAGACAAGATAGGGATGTTGACATTCCTTGTATCTTTCACAGTATTAAATTAAAACCAGTTTTATACAAATATTATTTATAGTAATTATAGAATATCACTAATTATGCAAATATTACAAATATATCATTCATATGTTATGTAATATAACAATACATACATTATGCACACATAATTTAATTTTTCTACTTGTCTGTCCAGGAATTAAACTAGGAATATCTTTGAAAATTGATAGCAAAGTATGGTCCTTACAATTTTATGTAACATATAGTTTAACCCAATAATTAATTTGTTCCTCAATTGGTTTAGAAATGGAATATTGCAATATAATTGAACATTCAAAAATAATTATGTAAGAACATGTCACGGATGGAATTAAAAAATATAACATCAGTCATGTCTGTAATCCCAGCTACTTAGGGGCCAAGATCTGAGGACAGATATGTGAAGCCACTCTGAGTGAAATGGCTCAGGGACAACATCCAGACCATAGTTCAAGCCTCAGTACTGGTACAAAAATAAATTATGTGATTAAAACATGCAAATATATGTATTTAAATAAAGATGTCATTTCTTGTATCCTTCACAGTATAATACTAAAACCAGTTTATACATGTATTTTTATAGTAGTTATAAAATATCAGTAATTATTCATATATTATATATATATCATTTTTATGTTATGTAATATATTGCATATATTATGCACACCAATTTTATACTGATAACACTAATATCCATTAAATTGATATATATTTTAGAATAGGGAATAAATTTTCTTTGGTACAACAAGGAAGAAACTAGTCACAAAAATTATTCATTTTGTATTATATATCCATAACAAACTATTCCTTGTGTATTCAAGGTACTGAATAATAAAAGCCTGTGTTCATCAGCACAGGAGTCTTTGACATGGATTTGTTCTCCTTAAGCAATTACTCCTGGAATAATAAACAGTGGAAACTGAATGATGTTCATTGTTATTTCATTTGGAATAAAAATCACTTACAATGTCATTACCCAGACCCTTTTCATTTAAAATACTTATATTCTGTAGCAATGTTATTGCCGTTATTACCATAATTAGGAAGAAAATGTGAGATCATCTACTCAATAGCTCTTGAAAGGTCAGAATATTCTCAGATATGCCTGGTAAAAACCTGGATTTGAATTATGGGTCTACAACTGGTCACTCTTAGGTACTTGGGAAATTTGTTTGGCCTTGTTGCCTACTTCTGCTTTTAATAAAATACTTAGGGCTGGGTAGGTGGCTCAGTGGTAGAGTGCTTGCCTTGCATGCATGAGGCTATGGGTTCAATTCCTCAGCACCACATAAACAGAAAAAGCTGGAAGTGGTGCTGTGGCTCTAGTGGTAGAGTGCTAGCATTGAGCTGAAGAGCTGAGGGACAGCACCCAGAGTTTCGGTTCCACAACTGACTAAAAGGTAATAATAAAAAATAAAAAATAATTAATTTCCTAACTTGAAGGACTGTCATAAGCACTAATTACCCTAATGCAGGTGCAGTGCTTGGAATGGTGTCTGCACAGAGAAGTCAGCTTCCATCAGCATGGTCACAGCATACTTCCTGAAGGCATTAAGAAATATATACCCAATTGATATTAATATCTGTGAAAATTTGTCTTTATTTAAAAAAGTATTTTCTTCATATGAAAAAATGAAAGTAATGTTAGGGCTGTCCTGTGGCTTTTACACTGAAGTAGTTTTGCCTAAATTATTCCTTTTGGATTATATAATCCTAACAATCTATTTTTTATGATTTATTATATGACATATAGATTTTTTATATGATTCTTAAATGATTTCTTAGAGATCCATAAATAAAACAGCTCAGAACAGGAAAAGAGTAGGTAAGAAGTCATAAAAAATAGTATTATGGTGGTCTTAATGGCTAAGTGTAAAGCACATATAACAAAACCGATGGAAGATTCATTTTCTCTTTTTGCTATTATCTCCCCTTCTTTGTAGCAAGGTTCTCACTATGAAGTGCCAAGTGGTCTGGACATTGCAAACCTTGTTTCAGTGACAGAAGTGATGTGATTAGGGACATGTTCTCCCATGACTGGCTTTTAGGAAGCTCACAATAAAGCAATACAAATACACATAAATAAAGTTTTGTGAGTGATGTGTATTCAATTCCTCAAATGCCAAAATTAAATTCATATATGAAAACATCAAATTACTTACATTATAATATATTCAGTTCAACTGGCATCACTATCACCTCCATAAATCAAATGCAAACTAAAAGCTCTACTTCAAAAACCAACTTCAAAGGCAGTGTTGGAAATACAAGAAGATAAACAACAAATCTAAAGTAGTGAGATCTTTAACCCTGGCAATGAGCAATGATAGCTGAAATTTTAACCAGGCTTGAAAAGTTCGGGTGTCCACTAACCATGTGATTAGAGTTGCAGAGTTCACCTTGGGATCAAGATTGGAGGTAAAATTCAAAGGCAGCTAAGGTTGCCGCAGTATTGTAGCTTGATACAGTGTGACCCTCCCTGATAATGGTAAAGCACAGAATAGAAGCTAAGTCAGTAAAATGTATAGGAAGGATTCAACACTGAGAGTAATTGCAGGGGGTGATCATCACTCTTGCTTTGAAAATGTACAGCCCATCATTCTACTTTAAGCTCTAGCGTATTTCTGATATAAAGACAATTATGACACAACAATGTGCCATTAGTGCTGAGCAGTGTGGGTGTATATTAGTCTAACATATGTAAAATCCTTAGAGGTAAAAAATGGCCTGACCTTCACACTTCGTTCTATGTTGTTGAGTTTCATGCAGAAATGTTCATAATTAGGCAATTCATACTCATCTAAATCTGATTCAGTCAACTGAGATAAGACATTAGGGTCATTACTTCAGTTACGAGGTTTTCTGACCCATGGAAAAAATAACATTATTTCACAATGTATATATTTTTCTGAAAATTTATGCAATATCAAGTACAAAATATACAAAAAGACAATTATCCATCTCTTTATATTATCAAAAATAAAGATACATCTGAATTGTACTTTCTTGCTAGAAAATCACAGGATGACTGCTGATGTTTGGGATCTTCCGAGGTGCTCCTATACACTTCTGAATCTTGTTCAAGGAGGTGTTTTTCCATAGTTTGTTTTGAGGTGTTCAGAATATCAATACTGTAACTAACAACAACCATGGAACAGCAAAGATGATGGGATACCTGGCCAAAAATCTGAGAAATCACAGGAAGTGATAGGAAAGAAGACACCAGAGGACCCATAGCCTCTTTGCCAGGTTATGGATCCCAAAATCCTGCTTAACATGGATTATATTCATTCTACTACAGGGTTGGGAGGTGGTCAGTGCCTACAGGTATGTCCACAAACTAAAGCATCAATCTAGCTTGTGGTTACAACTATTAACATGACGTATTGTTTGTATACATAATGATAATTAAATCCCTTTTTGTTAGAGAGCGTAAGGGAGCAATAGTCATTACAACCATAGCACAGACATCCATCTTGTCTCCAAAGTCTTAATCGTTTAATGTCCAACCGCTCTAACTTGAATACTCTTGAGGTAATAACTCATACTCCAGTCTTCCCTTGACTGAACTTCTCAGGAACCTGAAACTTGAGAATTAGGAATTGAAGAAAGTGTGGTCTAAACTGCAGAATCTTGTCTCCAAAGAAAAGAAATTCAATATATATTTATCTACTATGAAACATACAATAAGTTAAATTTATATAATGGAACAAATAGATCATTGTTAATGGAAATAAAATTTTGGCACAAGTTTTAAACACATACATATGTGTATATATATATATATATATATACATATATACATATATATATATATATATTTAAACTTGGAGAAATAAAATTTCAAATGGTATTATCTGCAAGTTTCAGTCTACCTGCCACCTACCTATTTACCGACACATTTATTTCTGGTTAGTCTTCACAAACGACTGTTTTCTTACTTAAGTACAAAAAATTGCAAAACAAAAAGTACAAAATTGCAGTATCATAACACAAATGTAGTTTAATCCCTACCATAATAATTTGGAGAAAACATGCATTATGTTAATGGCATTGAGTACTGCTCAGGAAGGAGAGTCTAGAAGAATGTATAGTGTGTGTGTGTGTGTGTGTGTGTGTGTGTGTGTGTGTGTGTGTGTGTGAGTGAATGTTCCATAAATAAATAATGGAGTCAGAAGTAGACATATTATTCTTGCTTAGTCTTTTTGCTCAAAACTGACACTCTATTACTTGAGCCACATCTCCACTTCTGGATTTTGGTTTCTTAATGGGAGAAATATCTCACAATTTTCCACATGGGCTGTTTTAAACCAGGATCCTCAGTTTTTGACCTCTAAAGTAGCTAGGTTTTAAAACATGAGCCACTGGTGGACAGCAACTACGATAACATTTTTGCATGTTTAAATAAATTTTAAAGTAAGACATATATGTTACTTGTGAAAATGATGAAATAGTAATTAATGTTTAACAGAATTTAAAGCATGCAAAGCTGAGAAAGGCAAATGGTTGAGAATTGTATGGAATAAATCAAAATTACCTGTGACAGTTTTCAGTAGGTGCACAGAAATGATTGCATTGTTGGACCCTAAGGCCATCAGATAGCTGAACTCCAGCTGGCTGCTATGCTCATTAGGCCAGCTAATGCTTTTCACAAACATGTGATGTTGTTGGATGGCAAGGATCAGTTTCAAGATCAGAACCTGAAATATTTCTTTTTTTTTTTTTTTACAGTGAAAGCAGGGGTTATATTTTGGGGGAGGGACATACAAAGCAACAAAGAAATAATCTTATAATTGCGTTAGAAACAAATGCATGAAAGTTAAAACATTTAAAATACATATCTTAGGGTTCATTTTCCTAACATCACCTCATCTGACCTTTTCTGCTTGACTCAGACATATACTAGATATTGCAAATAAGGGAAATAATGGGATCTGTGTTTCATTGGGCTTGGCTTACTTCACTTAATATAATTTTTTCCAAGTCTTTCCATTTCCTAACAAATGGAGCAATGTCATTCTTTCTGATGGAGGCATAGAAATCCATTGTGTATATATACCACATTTTTTTGATCCATTCATCTACTGAAGGGCATCTGGGTTGGTTCCATATCTTAGCTATGGTAAATAATGCTGCAATAAACATAGTTGTGTGGTAGCTTTAGTGTGGTCTTGTTTGTAAACATTTGGGTAAATGTCCAAAAGTGGGATTGCTGGGTAATAGGGGAGGAATTAACTTAACCAAAGATGTGAAAGACCTCTATGTTGAAAACTTTAAAAACTTGAAAAAGGAAATCAAAACAGAACTTAGAAAATGGGGAAAACTCCCATGCTCCTGGATTGGAAAGATTAACATCGTGAAAATTGCAATACTTCCCAAGGCTATCTACAAATTCAACGCGATACCTATCAAAACTGCAACCTCATTCTTCAAGGAAATAGAAGAGGCAATCCAAAAATTCATATGGAACAATAAAAGAACCCGAGTAGCAAAAACGCTCCTCAACGGAAAGAACACTGCTGGAGGAATATCAATACCAAATTTCAAACTCTATTATAGAGCCATAGGAATCAAAACAGCTTGGTACTGGCACAAGAACAGACCTCAAGACCAATGGAATAGAATTGAAAACCCAGAAATGAACCTACAGACCTATAGCCATCTAATCGTTCATAAGGGAGCTAAAATAATAGAATGGAAGAAAGGCAGCCTCTTCAGTAAATGGTGCTGGCAAAATTGGTTAACTACTTATAGAAAACTAAAGCTAGATCCTTATATATCACCCCGCACCAGAATAAACTCCAAATGGATCAAAGACGTCGGGGTCAAAGCAGACCCTCTGAAACCATTACAGGATGGAATAGGAGAAAGCCTAGGTCTCCTTGGCACAGGCTGAAATTTTCTGAGTAGAGACCCGGAAACACAACAAATCAAAGAAAGGTTGGACAAATGGGATTGCATGAAGTTGCAGAGCTTCTGCATGGCAAAGGACATAGCTAGCAAGATCAATAGAAAGCCCACAGATTGGGAGAAGATCTTCACTAGCCATACAAGGGACAAGGGTCTCATATCTAAAATATACTTGGAACTCAAAAAAATTAAATTTCCCAACAACAAATCCTCAAAGAAACAACTGCCCAATAAATAAGTGGGCTAATGACTTAAAGAGAAACTTCTCTGAAGAAGAAAGCAGGATGGCCAATAGACACATGAAGAAATGCTCAACCTCCTTAGCCATAAAAGAAATGCAAATCAAAACAACATTGAGATAGCAGCTCAACCCAGTTAGAATGGCAAAAATCAAGAACTCTAATAACAACAGATGCTGGAAGGAATGTGGACAGAAAGGAACCTTACAGCATTGTTGGTGGGAGTGTAAACTTGTTAAACCACTTTGGAAAGTAGTATGGAGGTTCCTCAAAACAACCTGAAATATTTCTATTGATCTAGAAGGGTCAATAATCCAGGACAAGAAATGTGATTAACGGTGATGAATGAAAAAACCATCCAATCCAAAGAAGACAGAATAACTGTTCCTATATCTGAAACAAGTATCACAAGGAATCGTGGGCTGAATATGATGGTCAATGTCTGTAATCTCTGAATTTGGGTGGCTGATTTAGGAGTAGGCTTGGGACCAGTCTAAATTTCAGGCCAACAGAAAGACACATAGCAAAATGCTATCTTAAAACAACAACAACAAAAGACTCAATGACTGGGAATGTAGTAGAGTGCTAGGGTATCATGCATGAAGCACTTGATTTGATTCCTCAGTGTGTCATAAGCAGAAAAACTGGAAGTGGTGCTATGGCTCAATTGGTAATGTGCTAGCCTTGAGCAAAAGACGCTCAACGAGAGTGCCTAGGCCCTGATTTCAAGCCCCAGAGCTAAAGAATTCTTTATACTCAATACAAAATTGTTCTGTTGTGCATTTATAATAAACTTTGTTAGGAAAAAGTAAAATAAATTAATGAAATATTATCTGGCATTAGACAGGACATAGTGAGATCTAAAAATGATTGCTGCCGAAGGTTCCTTGATACAACTTACATTACAGATACACTTGCCATATTGTGATTTTTTTAAGGATACAATCATGGGTTTTTTTCTTTTTCAAAATAATTGTACTGCCAGGTGTCAGTAGCTCACACCTGTAATCCTAGCTACTAAGGAGGCTGAGATTGAAGGTCTCTTTTCAAAGCCAACACTGGTAGGAAAATCTGTGAAACCCTTATCTACAACTTAAGGTTCAGAAAATGTGAAGTGGCACTTTTGCTAGCCTTGAGCTGAAGAACTGAAGAACAATGCCCAGGACTAGCGTTCAAGTCCCACAACAGACAAAAAAAAATACTAGTAATAATAATTATATAATTACTATTAAGGTGTTATATATAAGGGCTACTAATTCATAAATTTTTTCTTTGCTAAAAGAAACACATATCCATATTCATTACCAACAGTCAAGATTTGGCCATCTACATTCCAGCTGATCCCTGGGTGTAGAGGCAATGTGTAATACAAAGCAATACAAACCAGTTCTGACTATAAATAATTTTTCTCTGCACATCTTAAAAATCAATGCTGACAACATGAAATAAAAAATCCCTAAGTTTAAAACATTCTTCTAGACAAGTTAAAGAAATCCTGATAAGTATTTTAAGAATAATTTCAGAGAGCTTGAACTCAGGGCCTGGGTTCTGTCTCTGAGGTTTATTACTCAAGGCTAGTGCTGCCACTTTGAGCCACAGTGCCACTTCCAGTTTTCTCGTGGTTAATTGAACAGAAACGACTCACCAGCTTTCCTCTCCAACTTGGCTTTTAACTAGGATCTAGAGATCTCAACCTTCTGAGTAGCTAGGAATATAGGTATGAGTTCCTGATTCCTGGTTAGAATAATTGCTTACCTGAGACAGAGGCCAGTTAATATTAAATGTCAATCATGTTTAACTTTGTAAAATAAAATTAACTGAAATGTCTTCCACTAGAAATAAGGAATCAAATGTACAGGTGGGTTACAAAGTTCTTACCAGAAGCTACATATTTTTCATTTTTTTTCTTCCAAAATTGTGTGGTTTCCAGAATCATACCATATCTTTCCTTGCAATTTCTTTAGTTTATTTCATACATGCCCACAACTTCTTCAACTATCATTTATTTATGTGAAGAGCCTTCAAATATCTATTTTCAGTCCAAACTCCTTGTATGCATCTTTTATTCATATATTCAACTGTCATAAAAGCTTGAGAAACAGTAATCATCTCTTTTCATTACTGGATATTATTAATGAGTAAGTAAAATTTAGGAAAATAAAGAATAACATCAATAAACATAACATGATTTTAATAGTAATGTTAAACATAAATATAATGTTGCTATTTTCTGAGCAATTTAATAAAAACCTCAAAGAAAGAAATATATTTGAGTGCTGATATTGTGGCTTAAACTCTGATATTGTGGTTAAACCTTACGTTCTCACTTAAGCTTTTTCCCTAATGGGTTGTGCTATATACTTGAACCACAACTCCCTTCCAAATTTATGTGGGGGATTATATAAAGATAAGAAGCTTGTGGAATAAAAATCATTTGTGTCCCTATATTGGGGTTCATTTCAGTTAACAGTATCTTATATGATTATATGGTACCATGTATTAGTTACTTCAAGTATGGTTATTTGGGCCTGGCTTGTTTCACTTACTATATTTTTTTCACATCTTTCCAATTCCTAACAAATGGGACTATGTCATTCTTTCTAATGCAGGAATAGAATTCATATATATATATATATATATATATATATATATATATATATAACATATATGTGTATATACATATGTATGTATACATACATATAAAAGTATATGTATGTATATACATACATGTATATGTATGTATATATGTATATGCATATATATACAAGAAAATGTGGCACATATATATGTATATATAAATACATAGTTATATGTGTATATATTCCATATATATGTATATAAGTATATATATATACACATAGGTATATATGTATAAATTCCATATATATGTATATAAGTATATATCTATTCATCTACTTAGGTGCATCTGGGTCGGTTTGATATCTTAGTTATTGTAAATAATGCTGCAATATACATAGTTGTGCTGGTAGCTTAGTATGTTCTTGTTTTTGATCATTTGGTAAATGCCCAAAAGTGAGATTGCTGGGTGAGCTCTAAGTGCAGACTTGGAAAAAATTATATTAACTGAAATAATTCAGACCCAAAAAATCATAGGTCCTATAGTTTCCCTTATTTGCAGCAAGTAGTATATATCTGGGACAAGAATAAAAGTTCAAAAAGTATGTACATATGACCAGATAAGATATTGTTAAGCAAATTGAACTACAAAATAGGGATTTATAATATAACATGTGATTTTGTTTTTGTTTCTTTGTATGTTCTTCGCCCATGGTATAACCCCTGTTTTCTCTGTATTCAGTGTCAGTGCCCTGTATCTTGTATAGACAATTCTTTAGCTTTGGGAGGGGAAGGGAAAAAACAAATTGTTTAAATAGGGATACAGGCTGATCCATTGTAGCAATGAGATACACAATACACTATGTTGAAAAAGGAACTTTGCAATTTAGGCGGGGAAGAAGGGAAGGGGGAATGGAGGAGTAATTGTACAGGTGGGAAGGAAGGAAGGATAGGGGAAAACAAAGGAGGAGGTAGCAAGGCTTAATAGAAAATGTACTCATTACCTTGCTCATGTAACTATAACCCCTCTATACTGTATTTTTTCAATAAAAACCTCTTTAAAAAAAAAAAGGTATCATGTACATCTAGTATAGTAACCTACCTCTGTAAACCCAGCTGCGCGGGAAGCAGAAATGACGAGGATCACAGTCTGAGGCCAGGCCAGAGAAAAAAACTGCCAAGACATCCATCTCAACAAATGAGTTGGCCATAGTGGTTCACATCTGTAATCTTAGCTAATTGTGTGGGACACATAAGAAGCAATCTAAGATCATTCAGTCAATCTAAGATCAGACCCGGGCAAAAAGTTCAAGACCTCAAGTAAATAAAATGGACTAGAAGTATGGCAAAAGTAATTGAGCGGCTTGTTGCTATACAAATCAAGTCCTATCTAGCAAGCAGAGAACACCTGAATAGAACACTAGTAATACTCCTCTCTTCCACAAAAAAAGCCTAAATAACTTTTCCCCATTTGAACATCTAATTTCAAGGCCACTGAAAGATTAGAGATGGTGATATTCTCTTTAAAATTATGTATTCAAAGGAGACATGTGATTTTTGTTAGCTCCATAATTCTCAAAAACATAAAATATATTCAAGTATTTAATATATACCCATATGTGTATGTATATCCATGTATGTTTGTATATACATGTATGTGCGTAAATGCATGTATACATATATGTGGTTCATCTCTTTTCTGTGTAGCAAATGGTACAAATGAAACTGTGCAATCACAACTCAAAGGCATGAATAAACAAAGAGAATGAGCATAGAACTCATATTTAAGAATCTATGGCTAGCCGATAACACTGACAATCTTTTACATCAGTTTGCATGTGTCACTTACTGCAGTACAGGGACAGTACGACAACAATGGGATACCAGGCAGAAGAAAGGAGAAATGAGAGATACAAATAGTACAATACTCTTTCTGATGGTGCGTAAATAGGATTTCCCCCCCCCTCTGTGTGTGTGTGTGTGTGTGTGTGTGTGTGTGTGTGTGTGTGTGTGTGTGTGTGTATGTATTACATTTTCTTGAATCATTTCTCTCTTGAGGGGTATCTGGGCTGATTCAGTAAGCATGTTTGTGCTGAAATATTTGCAATATCCTGGTTTGTAATCTTTCAGGTAAATGCCTAGGAGTAGAGTTGCTCCATCATATGTAAGTGGATAGTCAAAACAGGGGTGAAGGGGGAAAAGGTACAAGAAAGACCAGGAGAAAATGGGGGAAGTGCACAGAGCAATCCAGTAAATATCCTACAAAATTAAGAAGAGTGAAGGAAGAGGTGCATAGAGGAAGGATGCGAATGTTGAAAGGTCTGGCATTGATTAAGGTATATTGTACGCAGAAACTGCTTTGTTTAATAACTCCTTTGCTACTTAAAATAATAATTAAAAAATCATGTCCCTAAAATATTATGCAATTAGAGACCAACCATGAGAATCTGCTCAGATCACCTCTAGGGTCTATAAATCTGTTTTGGTTAGGATAATTTTTAGAACAACACTAATGATACATATCATCTGAAGAAAATTTAATGATTTCCAGCTATTTAAGATAACCATTTTTGGAGATATGGTTCAAGTGGCAGCTTGTTACCTAGTGAGCAATGCTTTCAGATATTGAATTCAATGTTGATCTTGAACAAAAGTAAAAACAATCAATAAAAGTCAGGCACTTTCCATGGCACTTGTAGCTCATGAGTTTAATCCTACCTTTAATCAGAAGGCAGAGATCTGGGGATCTCAGTTCAATGTCAGCTTGGATAGGAAAATCTGTGAGACTCTCATCTCCAATTCACTGCCAAAGAAAGCTGGAAGTGGAATCATGGCTCAAGTGGTAGAATGCTAGCCTACAGCATAATGCTCAGGGATAGAACCCAAGCCTTGAGTTCAAGCCTTAGAATAGTGCGTATACATACACAAAGGAAGTAAGTCACTCAAGTTCTCAACCTTCCATTTCCATAATCCTAACTCTAATCCTGGTCAGAACCCTGAGAGTAACCTTGATGATAATAGTAACCCAATCCTAAAATTAATGGAAAATATATCCTAACAGATACTCATGCACTTTGCGCCAAATCCTACAGATTCCCTTACTTGGATTCTGAAATTGTTCCCTATTATGAATATTAACCTCAAATCTTCATATCATGAAAACTATCATAGTGTCCACTGATCTTAACTTTTACTGAACTCCTATATCTCCAAAAAGAAGTTGCAGGTTTACTTAAATTATACTCTAGTTCCTAACCCTAACTATATATCTAAACCTTACTAGAAACTTAACTCTAAATTTAACCCTATTGTACCCTGAATAGGAAAATTAGGAAAACTCTGTAGTTTTTGTTAAATTTCACACTTATTTTACTTGAAAATGTTAGCAGAAAACTCAGTTTTACTTTAAAGCTTACCCTTCTCTAACCCTAAGTCTAACCTGAACTAGAACAGTAACCCTAACCATAGTACTAATAGCCTATGGATTCTAAAAGCCATACAAATACATTAGATTTATTCATCCTAACTTTGATTCAACTAATCTCTCTAAAAATAGTTTGTAGTTTTATTCATTATCTTGCCATTTTTGTAAACCTAACCTTAACTGGAGTATTGAGGCTAACCCTCACACTAATCATATCCTAATCTTAATATAATTAGCAGTTTCATATTTCACATTCATCCTAATTCTAACATGACTTTTTATTCAAAGATAGTTTCAGTTTGACCCTAAACTTACCATTGCCCTAATGCTAACACTAACCACAGCTGCAACTGAAACCTAACTTTCACCCTAATGATAGTCCAATTGTAATGTTTATGAAAAATAGTCTAGTTTTAATCAGTTTGCACTCTGGAAATGAGTTTCAGATTGTCCTGATTCCCACAAATTTTCTGACTCTTCCTCTGAAGTTATCTTGTTCCCTAACATGAACCATTATAAAATAACTTGCCCTCAAATTCTCTTATCAGTAAAAATACTGTAGTATCCATTGATCCTACCTTTTCCTGAACCCCTGTAGCCTAAAACATTTTCGGATTTACTTACCATCTAGTACATTACTTAACGCTCTTAACCTAAACTGGATGGAAAAGTCTTATTTAATCATTAAAAAATGATCACTAAGAAATAAAGATAATGAAAATACTTTAGTTGCATCTCAATCTACTTAAAATAGATTGGTTACTATCATCAAGGTTAATACAGTCTCAATTTGGTACCAAAATATTAGTGTTCATGAATATCACTCATTTTTAGAAAATGACTAGTCAAACAAAGTTTATACTATATTTGAAATTTAAAAAATGAAAAGGATACCCATATTAATGACCTAACTCAGATATTCAGAGATTAGAAAAATTTAGAATTGTCCTCATTTATGTAGGTCAAACATGGAAGAGAGGATATGGCAAGCCCAAAGCCACATACCAATGGCAGAGATATTTAACAAATCCCATGAAGTTGAAATCAGTCTTAAAAGGGAGATCTGGGCATAAAGGGAGTAGGGCAGAAGAATGGAGAGGCAATGGTGGACTAATACAGTCATATAATTCAATATATATAAGTGAGAATATAAGTAGGAAACTTGAAGGGATATGTGGGTTTGGGGTTAGGGAAGAAGGAAAAATGGAAAGTTTGACAATGATCCTCATGCATTGTACATTGAAAAGCACATATACTCTATTCAACACTGACATGATGAAGCAAAATCCCTTTGGACAATTAGCTAAAAATTAATTTTTTTGAAATTTTAATGTTAATAGACCAGATGCATAAACCTTTAGAGATAAATAGGAGGATAGCATTGACAGATTGTTGAGGTTTGTGCTCCTTTCAGTATACAAAAATTAGTGTGACAAGTCTGCTCTGAATGTAAATTGTGTTTTGCCAATTCTTCTTGCTAATTGCTTAAAATATAGAGAACCAAATTCCAATATCCCTACACTTCCAATTTAAAAAATCTTTTAGACCTTTGAGTTTATGACTTGTTTCTAAATATCTTAATGTAATGTATTGGAACTAATTTCATTCCACATTTAAATTTAAATTTTAGATCACTAAATTCTTTTAAAATCCTCTCACTCCATCACAGGTATGGATAGATAACTGATGTGGGCAGAATCAGAACTATTCAGAAGTTTGTAAATGGATGCTTACCTAGTTTTCTCTCTTCTGGAGCACAGAATACAGATTGTCTTAAATGGAAAAAGTTTGCCTTCCCAGGTTTTCTGCATATGACCATTCCATCAACATTTTGTTATTAGAGGATTATTCAAGATTATCTATATGTTGATTGATAATGACTGAGCTTGACAGAAAGGTGAGGGAAAACAATCTACACTTCAATGAGGTTCTGACTTGTGTTTCACAAAGGGTTATGAAAGCTCTCCATTAGAAATATAGATGCTGCGCTTCTAAAAGTCCTTGCCTGGTTAGACTTTCTGATAATGTCTCAATTCAAGTACTTCTCCTTGGAGTTCCATATTATTTAAGATACTGTATTAGATCCTTTTACATTTTGCAGACAGCTCTTGGTGATGAAATTTGAGCTTTTCAAAATTGCTCTCCCAATTCAATCCACAAAATGCAGACAAAAAGACAAAAAAAATTGAAAAAAATTGTATCTGTTGATAGTGCCAATATTTTATTTTCCATTACAAACATACAATGTACTAAAATGTTTCATAGCAATTACACTGAATTAGGATGTGGACACATTCTAATGTAAATAATATACTGTGTTCAAGTTAAAAGTTTGAGGATCCAAAATTTTAATATACCTGTGGTCCTAAAACCAATACTTTACTGAAATTGAGTGATAAATACAACTTCCCATAAGTACAGAAGTTTTCCTTGTATCTTTTTAATATATATTTTTATTGTAAAGCCACTGTACACAGGGGTTACAGTTACATAAGGAAGGTATTGCGTATATTTCTTATTGAGCATTGTTGCTCAATCCTTTGTTTTTCCCCTAACATCCCTTCCCTTAACATCACCCAAATCCTCCCTCCAACCCCCCTCTGATAGTATATACTCTGATAGGATATTTTCCTGCTACTTTGGTTGTTGGGAGTGTCTACAAGAGCAAGCATTCCATAGGGAGCAGGGAGACAACATATGACCTTTACTTACTGAGATTTCCGAATGACTTACTATCACTTGTACTGCATTTTGCAAGTCGAATCTTATGTCTTAAAACGTACCAGTTTTAAGAGATAAGAGGAGTGGTAAAAGAACTCTTAGAGACAAATACATCTTCAACATATTTGATTCCAAACATTCCGTCTAAGGCATATTCAACAACTAGTGAAACTTGTGTTGACTGTATCTATGTGTCTTTCTCCATCTGTACATGTATACATGGGTATATGTATGTGTGTATTTGTGAGTATAGTAACATACATGTGTACATATATAAGGGCACATACATATATGCATATATAAAAATGTAAATATATAAATATATTTGCATATATATATCAAGTATTCAGTGATTTAATCTATAGTTCCTAACACATTGTCATTCTCACAAAGTGTACATGATAAACTGCTCTGAGGATCTGTGCTCTATGATGGGTATCCTTTTTTTTTCATTTTATTTTATTTTATTTTATTTTTGTGAACATACTGTACAGAGGGGTTACAATTACATGGGCAGGATAATGCGTACATTTCTTATCAAGCATCGCAGCCTCCTCCTTTCTTTACCCTTCATGTCCCTTCCCAGCCTCCCCTCCACCCCCCCCCCCCACCAAATCCTACCCCCCTCCCCCCCGTTCTCCCCCTCTCCCGCACCAACGTTGTAAAGCTCGTATTCAACATGACAACTTGTACTTCTCATTGTTGCTACAGGTCCACCTGTATCTTTAAACGACTTGTTTTTCCCCATGTCCTCCACAAGTTATACTGACATCAAATATAGTGAAAGCAGGGGTTATATTGTGGAGGAGGGACATACAAAGCTACAAAGAAATAATCTTATAAATGAGTTAAAAACAAATGCATGAATGAAAAATGTATTAAAATACATATCTAAGGGTTCATTTTCCTAACATCACATTATCTGACCTTATCCGCTTGACTCCTACATATACTAGATATTGCAAATAAGGGAAATAATGGGACCTATGTTTCTTTGGGCCTGGCTTACTTCACTTAATATAATTTTTCCAAGTTTTTCCATTTCCTAACAAATGGGGCAATGTCATTCTTTCTGATGGAGGCATAGAATTCCATTGTGTACATATACACATTTTCTTGATCCATTCATCTACTGAGGGGCATCTAAGTTGGTTTCATATCTTAGCTATGGTAAATAATGCTGCAATAAACATAGTTGTGCTGGTAGTTTTAGTGAGGTCTTGTTTGTAAACATTTGGGTAAATGCCCAAAAGTGGGATTGCTGGGTGATAGGGGAGCTCTATGTGAAGTCTTTTGAAGAACCTCCACACTGCTTTCCAAAGTGGTTGAACAAGTTTACATTCCCACCAACAATTAAATAAGGTTCCCTTCTGTCCTCATCCCCTCCAGCATCTGTTGTTATTAGATTTCTTGATTTTTGCCATTCTAACTGGAGTGAGGTGGTATCTCAATGTTGTTTTGATTTGCATTTCTTTTTTTTTTTTGGTCCGGTTGTGGGGCTGAACTCTGGGCCTGGGCGCTGTCCCTCAGCTCTTCAGCTCAAGGCTAGCGCTCTACCACTTGAGCCACAGCGCCACTTCTGGCTTTTTTCTTTTTGCTTATGTGGTGCTGAGGAATCGAACCCAGGGCCTCAGGCATGCAAGGCAAGCGCTCTACCACTGAGCCAACTTCCCAGCCCCGATTTGCATTTCTTTTATGGATAGGGATGTTGAGCATTTCTTCATATGTCTATTGGCCATCCTTCTTTAAGTTTCTCTTTAAGTCTTTAACCCACTTATTTATTGGGCAGTTGTTTCTTTGAGGATTTGTGGTTGGGGGATTTAATTTTTTGAGTCCCAAATATATTTTAGATATCAGAGTCTTGTCTGTTGTATGGCTAGTGAAGATCTTCTCCCAATCCGTGAGCTTTCTATTGATCTTGCTAGCCATGTCCTTTGCCATGCAGAAGCTTTGCAACTTCATGCAATCCCATTTGTCCAACCTTTCTTTGATTTGTTGTGTTTCCGGGTCTATATTCAGAAAATTTCGGCTTGCGCCAAGGAGTCCTAGGATTTCTCCGTTTCCATCCTGTAATGTTTTCAGAGTGTCTGCTTTGTCTTCGAGGTCTTTGATCCATTTGGAGTTTATTCTGGTGCAGGGTGATATATAACGATCTAGCTTTAGTTTTCTATAAGTAGTTAACCAATTTTGCCAGCACCATTGACTGAAGAGGCTGTCTTTCTTCCATTCTATTGTTTTAGCTCCATTATCGAAGATTAGATGGCTATAGGTATGTAGATTCATTTCTGGGTTTTCAATTCTATTCCATTGTTCCTGAAGTCTGTTCTTATGCCAATATCAAGCTGTTTTGATTACTATGGCTTTACAGTCGAGTTTGAAATTTGGTATTGATATTCCTCCAGCTGTGTTCTTTCTGTTGAGGAGCGTTTTTGATACTCGGGGTCTTTTATTATTCCATATGAATTTTTGGATTGCCTCTTCTATTTCCTTGAAGAATGAGGTTGGAATTTTGATAGGTATCGCGTTGAATTTGTAGATAGCATTGGGAAGTATTGCCATTTTCACGATGTTAATCTTTCAATCCAGGAGCATGAGAAGTTTTGCCATTTTCTAAGTTCTGTTTTGATTTCCTTGTTCAAGATTTTAAAGTTTTCATCATAGAGGTCCTTCACTTCTTTCGTTAAGTTAATTCCTAGGTATTTTATTTTTTGTGGGGCTATTACAAATGGAGTTGCTTTCTTAATTTCAGCCACACTTTTCTCATTGTTGGCATACAGAAAGGTCATTGATTTTGGGGGGTTAATTTTATACCCTGCTACTTTGCCAATGTTTTGAATCAGCTTGAGTAATTTGGGAGTGGAATCTATGGGATTCTTTAAATACTAGATCATGTCGTCTGCAAAGAGAGAGAGTTTTATTTCTTCTTTCCCTATTTGGATCCCCTTATGACTGCATCTTTTCTTATTGCTGCTGCTAGGCATTCTCATACGAGATTGAAGAGAAGTGGAGAGAGTGGACATCCCCGTCTTGTTCCTGAGTTAAGAGGAAATGGCTTTAGTTTTTCACCATTGAGTATAATGCTGGCTGTAGGTTTGTCATATACAGCCTTTATTGTATTGAGGAATGTTCCATGGATTCCTAATTTTTCTAAAAGCTTCATCATAAATGGGTGTTGGATCTTGTCGAATGCTTTTTCTGCATCTATTGAGATAACCATGTGGTTCTTATTCTTGCTTCTGTTGATGTGATGAATAATATTAATTGATTTGGGTATATTGAATCACCTTTGCATCCCAGAAATGAATCCTGTTTGATCATGGTGTATGATTTTTTGGATGAATTGTTGAAGTTGATTGGCCAAAATTTTGTTGAGAAGTTTTGCATCAATGCTCAACAAAGAAATGGGTCTATAGTTCTCTTTCTTTGTTGAGTACCTGCCTGGTTTTGGGATGAGGGTTATGATAGCTTCATAGAATGTGTTCGGTAGTGAGCTTTCTCTTTCAATTTCATTGAAGAGTTGGAGGAGTATTGGTGTGAGCTCTGCTTTGAAGGCCTTGTAAAATTCCGCTGTAAAACCATATGGTCCTGGACTTTTCTTAGCTGGTAGGTCTCTTATTGCTCTTTCTATTTCAATGCTTGATATGGGCCTGCTAATCTGGTTTAATTCATCTTGGTTTAGTTTTGGTCATGTCAATATTTGCTAGGAAAAGGCCCATTTTTGTCATGTTCTCAAACTTATTAGCATAAAGTTTTGAGAAGTATTCGCTTATAATGTTTTGAATCTTGGTTGTTTCCATGGTGATGTTTCCATTCTCTTCTTGAGTTTATTTATTTGGGTGTGTTCTCTTCTTTTTCTGATAAGATTTTCTAAGGGTCTGGAAATTTTGTTAATTTTTTCGAAGAACCAACTCTTTGTTTTGTTGATTCTTTCTATAGTTTTTTTGGATTCTAATTCATTTAATTCTGATATAATTTAAATTATTTCTTTCCGTCTACTTGATTGGGGTTTATCTTGCTGGTCTTTTTCAAGGAGGTTTAGATGTGTCACTAAATTTTTGGTTTCAGATCTCTCCAATATGTTGATGTAGTTGCTCAGAGCTATAAACTTGCCTCTGAGTACTGCCTTTGCTGTATCCCAGAGGAGCTGGTAATTTGTGTGTTCATTTTTGTTGAATACCATGAACATTTGAATTTCCTTTCTAATCTCTTCCATGACCAACTCATGATTCAGCAGTGTGTTGTTCAGCCTCCATGTGATACCGGACTTTCTTTGGTGGCTTTGATGTTGAGTTCTAATTTTATTCCCTTGTGGTCAGAGAGAATGCAAGGTAAAACTTCAATGGTTCTGAATTTAGACAAGTTTGCATTGTGGCCTAAAATGTGGTCTATTTTAGAAAATGTTCCATGTGCTGCTGAGAAAAACATGTATTCTGATGCTGCTGGGTGAAATGTTCGGTAAATGTCTGTTAAATCCTGTTGATCTATGCAGCTGTTTAGATCTGCGGTTTCTCTGTTGAATTTTTGCGGAGCTGATCTATCTAGTGGGGAGAGTGGTGTGTTAAAATCCCCAACAATTAATGTCTTTGGATGTATATATGATTTGAGGGAAAGTAGTGTTTCTTGGATAAATTTGAGTGCTCCATTGTTTGGCGAATAGATATTTAGAATTGTAATATCTTCCTGAAGTAGAGATCCCTTAATTTGTATGTAGCGACCTTCTTTATCTGTTTTCACGAATTTTAATATGAAGTCTATTTTATATGATATTAGGATTGCAACTCCCGCCTGTTTATGGGGGCCGTTTACTTGGTAGATTTTGTTACAGCCCTTAACATTGAAAATGTGTTTGTTTTTACGGGCAAGATGTGACACCTGAAGGCAGCAGATAGAAGGATCTTGTTTTCAAATCCAACAAGACAGTCTATGTCGCTTAATGGGAGAGTTCAGTCCGTTAACTTTAAGAGATAAGACTGAGAGGTATTTGGGGTTCCTGCCATGTTATTCACCTTCTTGGGGGCTGCAAAAGCTGGGTTCTTCCTATGGTTCTTGGATTTTAAGTTTGGGTGAAATTTCTTGGCCTTTATTGTGGTCTTGTTGGTTTTCTATGTGTAGGACATCTTTAAGAAACTTTTGTAGGGCTGGTTTGGTGGAGATGTATTGTTTCAATTTTTCTTTGCCATGGAAGGTTTTTATTTGGCCTTTCAGTTATGAAGGAGAGTTGAGCTGGTTGCAGTATTCTTGGGTGATAGTTGTTTGTTTTTAGGTCATGGCATACATCATTCCAGGCTCTTCTTGCTTTGAATGTCTCTCTTGAGAAATCTTGATTTCTCAAGATTCTCTTGATTCTAATTGGTTTCCCTTTATAGGTGATTAATCTTTTCTCCTTGACAGCTTTAAGGATCATTTCCTTGGTCTGAGTTTATCCTGTGTGGATTATAATGTGACTGTGGGATGTCCTATTCTGGTCTGGTCTATTTGGGGGTCTAAAAGCTTCTTGTATCTAAATAGGCCTATCTTTTTGCATGTTTGGGATGTTCTCTGCTAGGATCCTGTTAAACAAATTTCTTAGACCATTAACTTCTGTTTCTAGGTGCTCCTCTACACCCATTATCCTTAGATTAGGCCTTCTGATGGTGTCTTCGAAGTGTTGGATAGATCTATCATATTTCTTGGACTTGTCTTGGATGGTTGTATGTTCTTTATCTATAATATCTAGGCTGTCTTCAATCCCTGAGATTCGATCTTCTGCATGGTCTAACCTGCTGTCAAGACATTCTACTTGTTGTTTTTTTATTTCTTTTCCTTCTAATTGGTTGGCTTTGATGGAATCAAATTCTTTGTTGAAGCTTTGTTTTAGATCTTGTATGAACTTCTTTACTTCCTTAATTTGGTGTTCAGTGTTTATTCTCAATTCACTTAGTTGATTGGTTATGGTTTCCTTGGACTCCCATTCCTTCTGTTGGCTTCTATTCATCATTCCCTTTGTGGTCTCCCTGACTTCCTTCAGCTCTTTGTTAATGGATTCCATGAATGCCTTTAGTGATCTTTGTGTATTCTCTTCCTGCTCTCTCAATTCCTGTATTACTCTTTGATTAGCTTCCTCCCATTCGTGGGATTCCTGTTGTTCTCTTTGAGTGTTCTCAGCCTGCTCACGCCATTCCTGCCTTTCTCTTTTTGTATTCCCAAGCTGCTGGTGCAAGTCCTGTATCAGTTGTTGACTAGTTTCCTCACGCTTATGATATTCCTGTATAAACTTTTGGATTGCCTTCTCTCTCTCCCTATCACGCTCATACAGAGTCCTTTGTATGCTTTCAATCTTTTCATTTATCATGTTTGCCAGCAGTGTTTGTAGAGCTATTTGGGAACTCTCCTCTGGATTATTCATTATCTGTTCTGTCCCCTGATTATCAAGATACCCGGATTTGCCGTTTTTCTTGTGTTTTTCCTGCTTACTCTGCCCATTTGAAATGAAAATAGCATCAGTTTTGTGCTCGTACACTATCTTAAGGCAACCATCAATCAAAGTTTGCATTTGTATGGTCAATAGTCTACAGATACGATCTAATTCAACAGATACATCTATTCAACATCAAACAACTATATGTTAATTGGCTTCGAACCGCAAAAAAGACTTTGGAAAACCAGAAATTATTATGGTTAGGGAGAGATGTGGGTAAAAAATAGGAATAGATTGGTGTGGGGAGGCTCAGGGAGAGTTAATTAAGTCCTAATCTTAAAGCAGGAAATAGGTTGGGTAGTATGAAAGTAGGGAGAGAGAAAAAAAGAAGGAAGGGAAAGGGAAAAGAAAAGAAGCCAGAAAAAATTGAAAAGTAAAAATTAATAATATTATGGACATAAATACAATCTATTTGGAGAAGAACGTGAATATATTGACAGAAGGGGAGGGGTATAGAGGAGATGTGAAAAACTTAAGAATAAAAAAGCTTAAAATATTATATAGGTATAAAGAGATAGTACTGCTATTAAGGAATTTAAGTCTCAGAGGTTTTGAATTGAGCAATAAATTTGTGGATTAAGTGTGTACACAATGGGGGATAGGGTCTAATATTCAACTATGGGTTCATCTGAGGAGTGCAGGACAAGAGTTAAGTCACATAAAGAAGAATGAAAGAGAGGAAAAGGTGAAAAGGATAAGAAAGGAGGAAAAAAAGATCAGAAGTTCAGTAGAGCTAAACAAAAAACAAAAAGATAATTTAAAAAGAAAAAAGAGAAAGAAAACAAAAAAAGAAAGAAAAACGCACACTCACGTATCCCTAAAATAAAAATTATAAGAGGGAAAAAAAAAAGTTACTGGACAACAATTTTTTTTTCAAAAAAGTCAAAAATTAAAGATTAATAATGTTTTAGAATAGAAAAAAAATTTTCTTTTTTATATAAGGTACCAGAAGAAGAAGAAGAAGAAGAAGAAGAAGAAGAAGAAGAAGAAGAAGAAGAAGAAGAAGAAGAAGAAGAAGAAGAAGAAGAAGAAGAAGAAGAAGAAGAAGAAGAAGAAGAAGAAGAAGAAGAGAAGAAGAAGAAGAAGAAGAAGAAGAAGAAGAAGAAGAAGAAGAAGGAAGAAGAAGAAGAAGAAGAAGAAGAAGAAGAAGAAGAAGAAGAAGAAGAAGAAGAAGAAGAAGAAGAAGAAGAAGAAGAAGAAGAAGAAGAAGAAGAAGAAGAAGAAGAAGAAGAAGAAAAAGAAGAAGAAGAAGAAGACGAAGAAATTCTTTGAATTTTTTGGGAGGGGTGGGAAAAATCCTGTATCTCACTTATGTCCGTAACCAGCCTCTTGTTGGAGTCTCTGGTCTGCTTGTGGTCCTGTGGCTTGGTTGGTTTCTTAAGTCAGTTTGTTTGAAAAGGCAGAAAAATGCTCTGCTCTACCCAGGATTCGGCGATCCTCTTCCCAGGCTAGTTCAATGGGAGGCTGATCTGCTTTGAGAATCACAAAAGAAGGGCATTCAGTGATGAGTCTAGGTTCTCGGGAGAGTTGAGGCCTTTCAACAAACAGTAGCTTTTCCCTGGGGCTAGTTTGTGAAAAACTCACAGAGCCCAGCCTGGAGCTATTCTCAGGGTTTCTGTTTACTGAATTTCCATTGATTGTTGATGCTGCTAGAGGGAGGGGCAGCCTCTGGCTCTGATTACCCAGTGAAGAAAGCCACTCCTAAGGCTGGTGCCGGAGCTGGGTGACTTTTCCCTGGGTGGAGCTGAGTCTGGCAGGTCACACCTCCATTAAGTTCTTGTGACCTGCTAAATGACTCGCTTTATTCCAAGGCTTGAGTTGGAGCTAGCAGCTCCTCCGAGCTTTGTCGGTATCCAAGATGGAGATCTCCGGTACTGCCGGGGGGAGGGGTGGCCTTCCCTCCTCTGCTCCCTGAGAAGGAGTGAGGATGTCAGGCTTCTACTCAAGCCGAGTCTTGGTTCCTGGGTCGTCTCTGGTCTGCGAACTGCAGGATGAAGATGTCCTCTCCTTGTCGGTTCTTGCTGGTGTTGAGTATAATCTGCTCACCTACTGCATCTGGCTTCTTCATCCCGGACTCTCTGTGGCTCAGGTATGGCTCATGCGCTCTTTGCCACCGCCACAGCTGCCTGCGTGGTGGCTGCTGGCTAGAGCTCATATCTGTCTCCTTGCCTGGATTTTCCCTCTCTGGCCTGACTCTCTGTCCTGTGATGGCACACTTGGTGTGGTTTTCTGGCTTAGGACTATTCACTGGATCTCTAAAACTGCTTTCTATGCCAAAGCTTGTTTAGATTCCAGCTTCTCCTCTGCCATCTTCCCGGAACTGATGGGTATCCTTTGTACTCACTTCCCCATTACCTTGTTTTTCATCCCTGTGAACAACTTCAGAGTACTTTCCATAGGATAGCTTTGTTTTCATTACATGTAGTTACTCACTGATAGTCAAAGAAAAAGGTTGTTTGTAAAAGGAAAAGTACTTTTAGGTCACAGGTTAAAAGTATCTTATCCATCCCAATTATTCCTATGAGATAAAATTTATAATAGTAATAAAAGTGAAAAGGAATTCCTAGATCTGTTGTTTTACCATTTAGAATGGCAAAAAATAATATCACATCACAGTTGTAACTCTTAAATAAGGCAAGGTAACTGCTTATCCCTCTCATGTTCCCACAAACCAGTGTATCCTGAATGATGATAGTAGACCACCAGAAATTCTAAGTAGCAGACATGAAGCATGAAAGAGAAAGTGAGGAAATGAGAGAGAGTATAAGAGAGAGAGAAATATCATAATACTGAAAGTGCATAACAGATAAATAAGAGCTATATGAGAATATTAATACGGCTATCTTTAGACACTACATGTACATTTGAAGGTATTTGTTGTATAATAACCAATCAACATAAAATATAAAGATTTTCATGGATGTCGGAGGAAGATGGTAGAGGAGAACCTGGAGGCTAAACAAGTTCTCACATACAAAGCAGTTTTAGTGTTCCAGTGAACAGTACTAGCCTAGATAATCACACCAAGTGTGTCATCACTGTACACAGAGTTTGACTAGAGAGGGAAGATCCAGGCAAGAAGACAGATCTGAGCACTTGCCAGGAGCCACGGTTGTGGCAGCATCTGTGGCACCCATAGCCACCATATCTAAAACAGAGAGTCCAGGACAAAGTCGCCATATGCAGTGGGTGAGTGGATTCTACTCAACACAAACAAGAACTAAAAAGGAGCAGATAAATTCATCCTGCAGATCACAGAGCAGAGATACCCAGGAACAAAGACTCCTGCCTGAGTAGAATCCTGACATCCTCACTCCTTCTCATGGAGCAGAGGAGGGAAGGCTGCCCCTCCCCCGACGCCACCAGACATCATCTTTGATACTGAGAAAGGCCAGGCTGAGCAACTATCTCCAACTCAGGCCTTGGAAGAAAACAAAAGAGTCAGTTAGCAGGTCACAAGTATCTGACCTGACCTTCCAAGCTCAGACCCACCCAGGAGAAAGTCACCTAGCCCAAACAGAGAGATTTCTGCCCTTACAGAGGAGTGACCATCTTCACTGGGTTAACAGAACCAGAGGCTTCCCCTACCTACAGCAGCCTAGACAATCAATTGAAATTCAATAAACATAAACATTGAGAATGGCTCCAGGCTGGGGTCTGGGAGTCTCAGGAGCTAGACCCTCAGGGAAAAGCTACTGTTTGCTGAAAGGCCTCAACCCTATCCAGAACTTAGCCTCATCACAGCATCTCCAAACTAGAGGAAAGAGCCATCTTTCTCTTTCGTGATACTCAAAGCAGATCTCCCTCCCACTGAACTAGCCTGAAAGAGGATCACAAAATCCTGGATAAAGCGGAGAATTTTATTGACTGCTCAAACAAACTGATGTAAGAAATCAATCAGGCCACAGGAAAACCAAACACCACAAGCAGACCAGAGACTCCACGAAGAGACTGGTTACAGACACAGGGGAGATACAGGATCTTTCCATTCCTCACCCCCCAACCAAAAAAAAAATTAAAGAACTCTTGTTGGTACCATTTTTAAAAATTTTTAAATTGTTTTCTATTAATCGTTTTTTTTCTTCTTCTCCTAATTTTTATTTTAGGTGTGTGTGTGTGTGTGTGTGTGTGTGTGTGTGTGTGTGTGTGTGTGTGTGTGTGTGTGTGTGTGTGTGCATTTTTAAAAAAATCACTATTTACCTTTTGGTCCTTTTTAACTTTTTTTTATGTTTTTGATTCTTTTCATTTTTTTGTCTTTCTTTTTTTGTGTGTGACTTAATTGCTCTTTTGACTCATCCCCAGATAAATACCTTTCATCCATTATTAGAACTTATCCCCCATTGTGTACATAATTAATCCAGAAATGTATTACTTAATTCACAAACTTTTATGCTTAACTTTTTAATAGCAGTATTATATCTTTATACCAGATAATTTTCAAGTAAATACTTTTAAGAATTTTTATTTTTTAGTTTTTCATGTCTCCTTTCTATCACCCCCCTCCTGTCATCCTATACTTTTCTTCTCTCAATATCACTTCTTTAAAGTTACACAATTTTTAAATGTTTCACTTTTTAAATTTAAATTTTTGTTTTTCCATTTTTGATTATCTTTCTTTTAATTTCTCTCCTATAATTCTGTCCAATCCCTTTCCCTCTCTGAGATTAGGACTTGGTTAAATTTACTTTAATCTCTCCACATACTTCTAATCCTATTTTCCCCACATTTCTCCCTAAACATAATAATTTCTGATTTGAAAAATTCGTCTTTGCTGTTCTTAGCCCATTAATGCATAGTTGTTTGATGTTGAATAGATTGTATCTGTTGTACTAGGTTGTGTCTCCAGCCATTTTGTCTATGCAACTACAGGACATTCCTTGATGCTTGCCTTAAAATAGTATTTTAGCAAAAAAATTGGTGTCACTTTCATATCAAGTGTGCAGAACAAGCCGGAAAACATGAGAAAAATGGCAAGTCTGGATATCTCAATTCTCATTCATGATAATCCAGTGACAGAACAGTTAATGAATAATCCAGAAGAGAGTTCCTGCAAAGCACTACAAACACTACTGGTAAACGTGGTGAATGAAAAGAATGAAAGCTTGCAAAGGACTCAGTTTGAACCTGATAGGGAGAGAGAGAGGAGGCAAAACAAACATTAATACAGGAATCTCGTGACTGTGAGGAAATGACTCAAAGACTGATACAGTAGTTGCGTGAACAGGTTGAGAACAGTCAAAGAGAAATAAAGGAATTGTGAGAGCAGGCTGAGAACAGTCAAAGGGAAAGAAAGGAATTGCCTGAGCAGGCAGAGAACAGATGAAGAGAGACAGGAATTGCGTGAGCAGGCTGAGAAAAGTCAAAGAGAACTACAGGAATTGCATGAACGTGAGGAAGCTAATCAAAGCATAAGACAGGAATTGTGACATCGGTATGAGAATAGACAAAGATCAATAAAGGCATTCATGGTATCCATAAACAGACAGCTGAAAGAATTCAGGGAGACCACACAGGGAATGCTGAATGGAGCCCAACAGCAGGAATGAGAGTCCAAGTAAACCATAACCAATCAACTAAGTGATTTGAGAACACCAAATTAAGGAAGTAAAGAAGTTCATAGAAGATCTAAAGCAAAACTCCAACAAAGAATTTGAAGCCATCAAAACCGACCAATTAGAAGGAAAAGAAATAAAAAAACCAAGTAGAAAGACAACAGTAGGTTACAGCATGCAGAAGATCGAATCTCGGGGATTGAAGACAGCCTAGGTATTATAGAGAAAGAACATACAACTATCCAAGACAAATCCAAGAAATATGATAGATCTATTCAACATTTGGAATACACGATCAGAAGGCCTACTCTGAGGACAAATGGTGTAGAGGAGCACGTAGAGACAGAAGTTAATTGTCTAGGAAATTTGTTTAACAGGATCCTAGCAGAGAACTTTCCAAACAAACAAAAAGATAGGCCTATTCAGATACAAGATGCTTGTAGAACCCCAAATAGACCAGACCAGAACAGCACTTCCCATTGTCACATTATAATCCACACAGGACCAATTCAGACCAAGAATAAGTTCCTAAAAATGTCAAGGAGAAAAGATCAATCATCTATAAAGGAAAACCAATTAGAATCACCTCATATTTTTCAGCATAGATAATTAAAGCAAGAAGAGCCTGAAAGGCTGTATACCATGCCCTAAAGACAAACAATTTTCAACCAATAATACTGTACCCAGCTAAACTCTCCTTCATAACCGAAGGTCAAATAAAAACTTTCCATAGCAAAGAAAAACTGAAAAATATATCTCCACCAAACCAGCCCTATAAAAAATACTTAAAGATGGCCTACACACAGAAAACCAACAAGACCACAATAATGGCTAAGAAACCACACCCAAACTGAGAATCCAAGAACCATAGGAAGAACCAAGTTTCCACAGCCCCCAAGGAGGTGGATAGCATGGCAGGAGCTACCAAACACCTCACAGTCCTACCTCTCACATTAACGGACTTAAAGCTCCAATTTAGCGAAATAGACTGTCTAGTTGTATTAAAAAGCAAGATAATTCTATCTCCTGCCTTCAGGAGGCACACTTTACCTATAAAACAAACACGTTTTTATAATGAAAGGCTGGAATGAAATCTACCAAGCAAACGGCTGCAATAAACAGGAAGGAGTTGCTATAATAATATCAGATAAAATATGCTTCGAATTCAAATTAGTGAAAAGAGATAAAGAAGGTCGCTACATACGACTTAAGGGTTCTCTACTTCAGGAGGATATTACAATTCTAAATATGGAATCAGCAAACAATGGAGCACCAAAATTTATCCAAGACACTATTTTCCCTCAGATCTCACATAGATCCAAAGACATTAATTGTTGAGGATGTTAACACACCACTATCCTCAGTATATAGATCAAATCAGCAAAAAAATCAACAGAGAAACCGCAGATTTATACAACTGCATAGAGCAAATAGATTTAACAGACATCTACTGAATATTTCATCCAGTAGCATGAGAATACACGATTTACTCTGCAGTACATGGAACATTTTCCAAAGAGATCACATTTTAGGTCACAAAGCAAACTTGTCCAAATTCAGAAACACTGAAGTTACACCTTGCATTCTTTCAGACCACAAGGGAATAAAATTAGAACTCAACACCAAAAGACACCAAAAAAGTCTTGTAACACATGGAGGCTGAACGACACACTGTTGAATAACCAGGGGGTCACGGAAGAGATTAGAAAGGAAATTCAAATGTCCATGATATTCAACAAAAACGAACACACAAATTACCAGTTCCCAGTTCCTCTGGGACACTGCAAAGGCAGTACTCAGAGACAAGTTTATAGCTCTGAGTTCCTACACCAACAAATTAGAGAGATCTGAATCCAACCACTTAATGCGACATCTGAACCACCTTGACAAAGATCAGCAAGATAAACCCCAATTCAATAGATGGAAAGAAATAATTAACATTAAATCAGAGTTAAACGAATTAGAATTAAAAAAGAAACAGAAAGAATCAACAAAACAAAAAGTTGGTTCTTTGAAAAAATTGGCAAACCCTTAGCAAATCTTATCAGAAAAAGAAGGAACACACCCAAATAAATAAACTCAGATGTGAGAATGGATATATCACCACAGAAACAACCAAGATTCTGAACATTATAAGGGAATATTTTCAAACCTTTATGCTAATAAGTTTGAAAACTTGGCAGAAATGGACCCATTGCTAGCAATTATCAACATGCAAATACTAAACCAAGATGAGTTAAAGCATCTTAAGGGGCCCATATCAAGCGTTGAAATAAACACACCAATAAGAGGCCACCCATCTAAAAAAATCCCAGGAACTGATGGATTTACAGCAGAATTGTACAAGACCTTCAAAACAGCTCACACCAATACTGCTCCAACTCTTCAATGAAATTGAATGAGAAAGCTCACTACCGAACTCATGCTATGAAGCCATCATAACCTTCATCCCAAAACCAGGCAGGGAATCATCAAAGAAAGAGAACTATAGACCCATTCCTTTGATGAACATTGATGCAAAGCTTTTCAACAAAATCTTGGCCAATCGAATTCAACAATTACTCCAAAAAATCATATACCACTATCATACAGGATTCATTTCTGGGATGCAAACCTGGTTCAATATACACAAATCAATTAATATAATTTATCACATCAACAAGAGCAAGGATTAAAATCACATGGTTATCTCAACAGATGCAGAAAAAGCATTGGACCAGATCCAACACCCCTTTATGATGAAGGTTCTGGAAAAATTAGGATCCATGGAACATTCCTCAATACAATAAAAGCTGCATATGGAAAACCTACATCCAGCATTATATAATTAACAGTGAAATACTAAAGCCATTTCCTCTTAACTCAGGAATGAGACAAGGATGTCCACTCTTTCAACTTCTCTTCAATTTAGTATTAGAATGCCTAGCTACAGAAATAAGACAATATTCCATAAAAGGGATCCAAATAGAGAAAGAAGAAGTAAAATTCTCCCTCTTTGCAAATGACATGATCTTGTACTTAAAGAATCCCATGGACTCCACTCCCAAATTACTCAAGCTGATTCAAAACTTTGGCAAAATAGCAGGGTATAAAATTAACCCCCAAATTAATGGCTTTTCTGTATGCCAACAATGAGAAAAGCGTGGCTCAAATCAAGAAAGCTTTTCCATTTGTAATAGCCCCACAAAAATAAAATACCTAGGAATTAACTTAACCAAAGCAGTGAAAGACTTCTATGATGAAAACTTTAAAAATCTGAAAAAGGAAATCAAAACAGAACTTAGAAATTGGCAAAACCTCCCATGCTCCTCGATAGGAAGGATAAACATTGTGAAAATGGCAATATTTCCCAAGGCTATCTACAAGTTCAATGCCATACTTATCAATATTCCAAACGCATTCCTCAAGGAAATAGAAGAGGCATTCCAAAAATTCATATGGAAAAGCAAAAGACCCCCAATTGCAAAAAGCGATACTTATCAGAAAGAACAGTGTTGGAGGAATATCAATACCAAACTTCAAACTCTACTACAAAGCCATATAAATTAAAACTGTTTTGTACTGGTACAAGAACAATGGAACAATAGAATAGAATTAAAAACCCAGAAATTAACCTACAGACCCATAATCATCTAATATTCAATAAAGGATCTAAAAAGATAAAATCAAAGAAAGACAGACTGCTCAGTAAATGGTATTGGCAAAATTGGTTAATCACTTGTAGAAAATTAAGGCTAGATCCTTATATATCACCCTATACCAGAATCAACTCCAAATGGATCAAAGACCTCAGAGTCAAAGCAGACATTCTGAAAACATTACATGATGGAATAGGAGAAACCCTAGGTCTCTTTGACAAAGGCTGAAATTTTCTAAAAAGAAACCCAGAAGCACAACGAAGGAAAGAAAGGTTGGACAAATGGGATTGCATGCAATTGCAGAGCTTCTGCATGGCAAAGGACATAGCTAGCAGGATCAATAGAAAGCCCACGGAATCTGAGATGATCTTCACTAGCCATACAACCGACAAGGGTTTCATATCTAAAATAGACCTGGAAAACAAAAAATTAAATCCTCCAACAACAAATACTCAACGAAAATACTGTCCAATAAATAAGTGGGCTAAAGACATAAAGAGAAACTTCTCTGAAGAGGAAAGAAGGGTGACCAATAAACACATGCTCAACCTCCCTAGCCATAAAAGAAATGCAAATCAATCAACATTGAGATATCACCTCACGTAAGTTAGAATGGCTATAATCAAGAACTCTAAAACCAACAGATGCTGGAGGGGATGTGGACAAAAGGGAACCTTAATGCATGTTTAGTGTGTGTGTAATCTTGTTCAACCACTTTGGAATGTAGTATGGAGATTCCTCCAAAGACTCCACATAGAGCTTCCCTATGACCCAGCAATCCCACTTTTGGGCATTTACCCAAATGATCACAAACAAGATCATACTAAAACTACCAGCACAAATATATTTATTGCAGCATTACCATAGCTAAGATATGGAACCAACCCAGATGCCCCTCAGTAGATGAATGGATGAAGAAAATGTTGTATATATACACAATGGAATTCTATATCTCTATCTGAAAGAATGATATTGCCCCAGGAAATGGAAACTTTGAAAAATTATATTAAGTGAAGAAAACCAGGTCCAAAGAATCATAGGTCCCATGGTTTCACTTATTAGCAATTGCTAGTGTATGTCTGAGACACGCAGAAATTGTTAGATAAGTTGATGTTAGGTGAAATGAACCGCAAGATAAGAATTCAAATTTATTTTTCTTTCCTGTAATTATTTCTAACATATTTATAAGATGATTTCTTTGTTACTTTGTATGTCCCTCCCGCATGGTATAACCCCTGTTTTCACTGTATTTGATGTTGGTATAATTTGTGGAGGGGAAGGGAAAAACATTTTTAAATAGGGATACAGGTGGACCCATTGCAACAATGGGATATACAAAACATTATGTCGAAAAAACGAATTTTACAACTTTGGGTGGGGGGAAGTGGGATGGGGAAACGGGATGTAAGGGGGGTGAGATTGGAAGGGATGGTAAGGGGAAACAAAGGAGTATGCAACAATGCTTGATAAGAAATGTACTCATTACCTTGCCCATGTAATTGTAACCCCTCTGACTGGTATTTTCACACTTAAAAAAAAAAACAGGATAAACCATAAAATATAAAGTGATTTTGATAAAAAAATAAAAAATTATTCAGAATAAATTATCAATAAAAAAACAATCTTTACAGAAGCAAACTCTCAGAGATATTACATGACTTTGTAAAGGATAAAGTGGCTGAATTTAATGTAAGTTTAGAAGTATGACCATTCAAAAACATAAAAAGATATTCTTTATTTCATTATATAACCCAAAGCAGAAAGTAAACGTTGTTTAGATGATTTTTTTAAAACACAGTCTTTCAGGTGCTGGGAGGGTGGTTCAGTGTAGAGTGCTTGCCTTGCATGCATGAGGTCCTGGGTTTGATTCCTCAGCACCACATAAGCAGAAAAAGATGGAAGAGTTGCTGTGACTCAAGTAGTAGCACTAGCCTTGAGCTGAAGAGCTGAAAGACAGCACCCAGGACCCAGAGTTCAAGCCCCACAACCAACAAAAACAAAACAAAACAAAACACAATCTCTCACTTTTGTGTGCTCAACGTTGTTACACTAGTGCTTCAGTCTAGGGCTAAAAATTTAGGTGTGGACATTTATCAACACTCCTGATTCAGATTCTAATTGATAAAATGTTTAATCAATGTTTTGTTTTTACTAATTTTGCTTTTTGTAAATTCACATTTACCTATAAAAAACAGAGTGGCCATCCAATAACATTCTCAAAGTACTTCCTAATGATGACTTACAAAAAGTTGTATTATATTACAACAAGGAAAACAATGCTACAAATAAGGAAAACCAATACATAAATATTAATGATTAATAAAATAAAAAAACAAAACAATTACCACTGTTCCCAATATTTGAAATGTACTACATATTCGATTTATTATTTTCTCATATTGCTGTACATTTAAAACTGCCTAAGTCTATGATGTTAAACCAGAATTTTATAGGCTATCAATAGCCTTTAAAGTTACTCACTAAGATTATTATTTATGGTTCATCTCATCATTTGTATATGGCTTATACCATCATTTGTTCCTCGCTAACATATAAAGTAAGGAAGCCCTTAAATTTTAACAGAAACTGTGAAGGTAATGTCTTAAATCTTCACTCTGCTTCTTTACACAAACACTTTGCAACTGCTCATTAGTACAGTTTCTATAAACTCTGAAATGTACATACTTAGTAGTGTATGACTGCTACCATGAATCTTATATGCTTTGTGGAAAAGTTTTACATCCTGCTAAATAGTGTAAATTTTGGCATATATGAGCAAATTCCCAAAATTAAACATATTTAAAACATTAAAACTTTTAACAAATCTTAACACTTTCTATAGTGTTCATTATCACAGGTTCCTTGTACAGAATAATTGAATTCCTCCTCCAACACATGCGTTGAACAACAAATGTCTGGAATTATTTTGTTTTTGACATGTCAATCTTGACTTTATTCTTAAATGTGTTATGTAAAAAATACATGGTTCTAAAATTTCACCACAATTCTTTTGAATTTAATTTTTGTGGAATTGTCTACTTTAAGAAAATCAATTACGGGGCTGGGAAGTTGGTTCAGTGGTAGAGCACTTGCCTTGCATGCCTGAGGCCCTGGGTTCGATTCCTCAGCACCACATAAGCAAAAAGAAAAAACCCGGAAGTGGCGCTGTGGCTCAAGTGGTAGAGCGCTAGCCTTTAGCTGAAGAGCTGTGGGACAGCGCCAGGCCCAGAGTTCAGGCCCCACGACCGGACCCAAAAAAAAAAAAAAAAAGAAAATCAATTACACTTTATATATAAAAATGTTCTGTGCTCAATTCAGTAGTACATACACTAACATTGGAACAATAAAGAGAACAATAGCCCCTGACTGAGGATGACACGCATGTTCGTGAAGCATTCCCGATTTTTAAAAGAACAGATGCTGGATGGGCTTTGGACAGAAGGGGATCTTAATGCATTTTTGTTGGGAGTATAAACTTGTTCGAAGACTTTGGAAAGTAGTATGGAGGTTCCTCAAAAAACTACATAGAGTGCCTCTAAGACCCAGCAATCCCATTTTGGGCATTCATCCAAATGATCACAAACAAGACCATACTAAAACTACCAGCAAAACTATGTTCATTGCAGCATTATTTACCATAGATAAGATACATAACCAAACCCGATGCCCCACAGTAAATGAATGGATCAAGAAAGTGTATGTATTTGTGTGTGTGTGTGTGTGTGTGTGTGTGTGTGTGTGTGTGTGTGTGTGTGTGTACTGCAATTCTATGCCTCCATCAGAAAGAATGGCATCACCCAGTTTGCTAGGAAATGGAAAGACTTGGCAAAAATTATATTAAGTGAATTAAGCCAGGCCCAAAGAAGTGAAGTAAGCCAGGCCCAAAAAGAAACATATATCCCATGGTTTCCTTATTTGCAATAACTACTATGTGTCTGAGACAAGCAGAAAACATCATATAACTTGATGTTAGGCAACATGAACCCCAAGGTAAGGATTCAAATGGTTTTTCTTTCTTGTGATTGTTTCTAACATATTTATAAGATGATTTCTTTGTTGCTTTGTATGTTTTTCCTGCAAGCTAAAGCCCCTCTTTTCAATGTATTTGATGTTGGTATAATTTGTGGAGGGGAAGAGAAACACAAATTGTTTAAATAGGGATGCAGGTGGACCCATTAAAATGAGATGAACAAGTCGTTATGTCAAAAAATGATTTTGGCCGGGGGGTGGAGGGATGTAGATGATGAGGGGGCTGGGGTGGGGGAGGTTTGGTGGGGGTGGGGAGTGGGAGATGGGCAGGGATCGGAAGGGGAAAGAAAGGAGAAGGCAACAATGCTTGATAAAAAATGGAATTCTATGCTTCCATCAGAAAGAATGACATTGTCCCATTTGTTAGGAAATGGAAAGACTTGGAAAAAATTATATTAAGTGAAGTAAGCCAGGCCCAAAGACACATAAGTCCCATGGTTTCCCTTATTTGCAATAACTAGTATATGTCTGAGTCAAGCAGGAAAGGTCAGATAAGTTGATGTTAGGGGAATGAACCCCAAGACAAGTATTCAAATGTATTTTGTTTTTTTTTCTTTCAGGCAATTTTTCTCTAACATATTTATAAGACGATTTCTATGTTGCTTTTTATGTCCCTCCCACAAGGTATAACCCATGCTTTCACTGCATTTGATGTTGGTATAATTTGTGGAGGGGAAGGAAAAAAAAAAAAACAATTCGTTTAACCAGGGATACAGGTGGACCCATTGCAACAATGAGATGTACATGTCCTTATGTCAAAAAATGAACTTTACAACTTTGGGGGGAGGAGGACCGGGTGGGGGAAGTGGGGGAGTATGGGAAGGGGTGGGAAGGGGAAGCAAAGAGGAGGCAACAATGCTTGATAAGAAATGTACTCGTTATCTTGCCCATGTAATTGTAACTCCTCTGTCAGTATTCTCACAATAAAAAAAAAAAAAAAAAGAAATGCACTCAATAACTCGCCCATGTAATTGTAACCCCTCGGTATGGTATTTTCACAATAAAAAAAGAAACAAAGGTCCTATGGTATCCCTTATTTGCAATAACGAATGTATGTCTGGGATAAGCAAAGAAGGCATGGTAAGGCGAAAAAAAGGAGGAGGCAACAATGCTTGATAAGAAATGTACACATTACCTTTTCCACGTAATTGTAACTCCTCTGTATGGTATTCTCACAATTAAAAAAAAAAAGAAAAGGTCAAAAGCAAGTGCATATGACTAGATAAGATGATGTTAAGGTAAATGAACCCCATGATAGGGACACAAGTGGTTTTTTATTTCTTTCTGTTGTTTCTAATATATTTATAACGTATGATGTGATTTTTTTATATGTGCGCCCCCCACAGTTAAACCCCTGTTTTCACTGTATCTGATGTTGGTGCACCTCCATCTTCTATATACACTTTTCTAATTTGGGGATGGAAAGGGAAAAAACAAAATGCTTAAATAAGGATACAGTATGACCCATTGCAATAATGTGACGCACAAGACAGTATGGTGAAAAACGAACTTTACAATTTAGGCGGGGTGGGAGGAGGGGAGTGTACTTGTGGAGGTGAGAGGGAAGGGATGGTGGGGGAAAACAAAGGAGGAGGTAACAATGCTTGATAGGAAATATACTCATTACCTTTTTTATTAACTGTAACCACTATGTACAGTACTTTTACAATAAAAAAACATAAAAATATTCTTGGATGGAAGAGAATATTTCCCCTATTTTACCCATTTAATATCATTAACAAAGAAATTAATGCAAAACACTGATATGAAGATATTTTGAATAAATGTGTGTGTGTATGTATGTATGTACGTATGTATGTATGTATGTGCGTGCCTGCTCATTTTCGTTCTCAGAGTTAGAATTCAGTGCATCAAGTTCTCCCTAGGCCATTCCTCTCTAGATTGATGAGCTACTATATAAGCTAAATCTCCATTCTTGGCTCTTTGCTAGTTCATTAATTTTTTTTAAAAAATAATTTCATGAATATTTTTTGTCCTGATTGGCTTCCAAGGGTTATCCACAGATCTCAGGTTCCTGAGCACATACCCGAGTAGACAGGATTACAGGTGTGACCAACCATCACAAGGCTTTCAGAATAATTTAAAAAGTAGAAGAAAATTTACTTCACAAAGGCTTGTTTATCATCTCCTGCTTTTAAAGCATTTTGGAGTGATTATATGTGAATTTATTTCATTTTTGGATTCTTAAAAGGCAGTAAGTGATGGTATTTAAAAGTTTTAATCCTTTTTTTTTATGGGTCATGTGGCTTGAACTCTGGGCTTGGGCGCTGTCCCTGTGCCTTTCAGTTGAAGGCCAGTGCTCTACCCCTTGAACCACAGTGCCACTTCTGCTTTCCTAGTGGTTTATTGGATATGAGAGTATCACAGACTTTCCAGCCTGGGCTGGCTTTGAAGCGCAATCCTCAGATCTCAGCTTCCTCTGTAGCCAGGATTATAGGTGTTAGCCACCAGCTACTGGCTAGTTTTAGTACTTTTTAAAACGTATACTGGAACTGTGGAACAGAAGAAATTTGTTTCTCTTTAGACCTCAATTTATGAGCTCAACTCTGAGCATAACCCAATGTCACCAATACAGTCCGTGTTGAAGACAAAATGTGACAGAAAACAATTACCGTGGGCAATAATTGCTATCTTGGACAACATGAATATTGAATTGAGAGTGTAAGGGAATGCGAGGATTTTACCTACTTTTTTATTGCTGACTTTTGGAAATTTTGACTCATTTCCTTCCCCACTGTGTGTCTTTGCGTCATACACTTAGTACCTTTAATTACAATATTTCCTAACACTAAAATGGTAATAATATTAGAATTATAGCAAATGTTTTCTTAAGAATTAAGAGAAATAAAACTTGTGAAATACTTGACATAAACTTCTAGGAATGAGCTTACAATTACATGGGCAAGATAATGAGTATATTTCTTATCAAGCACTGTTGCCTCCTTCTTTGCTTCCTGTTTCCATCCCTTCCCATCTCCCCCCACCCCCCCTCCCACCACCACCCCTCACCAAAGATGTAAAGTTCGTTTTTCGACATAAGGACTTGTTTCATCTCATTATTGCAATGAGTCCACCTGCATCCCTATTTAAACGATTTGTTTTTTCCCTTCCCCTCAACAACTTATACCAACATCAAATACAGTGAAAGCATGGGTTATACCATGGGGGACGGACATACAAATCAACAAAGAAATCATCTTATAAATGTTCGAAACAATTGCAATAAAGAAAAAAACAATTGAATCCTTATCTTGGGGTTCATTTCACCTAACATCAATGTATCTGACCTTTTTCTGCTTGACTCAGACATATACTAGTTATTGCAAATAAGGGAAACCATGGGACCTATGTTTTTTTGGGCCTGGCTTAATTCACTTAATATAATTTTTTCCAAGTCTTTCTATTTCTTAACAAATGGGGCAATGTCATACTTTCTGATGGAGGAATAGAATTCCATTGTGTATATATATATCACATTTTCTTCATGCTTTCATCTAGTGAGGAGCATCTGGGTTTGTTCCATATCTTAGCCATGGGAAATAATGCTGCAGTAAACATAGTTGTGCTGGTAACGGACAAGGGTCTCATATCTAAAATATACCTGGAACCCAAAAAAATTAAATCCCCCAACAACAAATCCTCAAAGAAACAACTGCCCAATAAATAAGTGAGCTAAAGACTTAAAGAGAAACTTCTCTGAAGAGGAAAGGAGGATGGCCAATAGACACATGAAGAAAAGCTCAACCTCTCTAGTCATAAAAGAAATGCAAATCAAAACAACATTGAGATACCATATCACCCCAGTTAGAATGGCTATAATCAAGAACTCTAATAACAACAGAAGCTGTAGGGGATGTGGACAGAAGGGAACCTTAATGCATAATTGTTGGGAGTGTAAACTTGTTCAACTGCTTTGGAAAGTAGTATGGAGGTTCCTCCAAAGACTCCACATAGAACTCCTCTATGATCCAGCAATACCACTTTGGGGCATTTACCCAAATGATCAGAAACTAGCCAGCAGTTTTTTAAAATACTAAATAGAATGCAATAAGCATTACAAAAGCCTTTACATGTAACGAGAAACCAGAAGGAATGTTCTCTATTGACCATGCTCTGCTTCAAAGGCAGCCAGGTGGATAGCTTCCCATGCTGTAAATCAAACTGGTTTTATTATGTGTTGGCAGTATAAAAACATCAGGGACAGAATAATGAAGGAATGTTGTAGACTGAGGTTAAGTACATATGAAAATGTGCAAAACTGATGAAAATGTAAAAGTCTCTGAGTAGTATATTGTGTTTTACATCATTTAAGTTAAATTGCAAAAATAGGGAAGACCCAGAGGAATGAATTCTTTTTGATAGCCAATCAAAGGTCCTTAGAAGATTGAACTCTTTCCTCATTCTTGTAGAGAAATCATCAGATGAGAGGAACTCTATTGTTTTTTTGGTTCTTTCCATTTATACTTCAGTTTGAAATCTGAACTACATGAGACTGAAAGAAACCTAGAAATATTAGACACGCAGGCTTTGGAAAGAACCATGAACGAAAAATAAATAAAATACATATAGCCTTTTAAAAGGTCTAACTAAATTTATTTATATAGTCTTAAGTGTAAACAGAAAATGATTTAAACAATATAATGCAACAGTGTTACTCACAAGACAATACGTTGGAAATAGTCTTTGGGGGGCATTGGGATGGAAGAGGGAGAAAAATAGGGGAAAGGATAACAAGTTATAAAAGAAATGAATTCATTATCTTACTTATGAAACTATAACCCCTCTGTACATTAACTTGACAATAAAATTTAAATAAAAAACATAAAATACATGATAGCAAGCAGCAATACAGGAGATATGAGTGGGGGAAATACTGTACTATACAAAGAAGAATAAAACAGCTGTGGGGAGCAGTAATTTGACTTTAACATAAGAAGTAATAAACTTGCATACAGATTTTCAGCCTCATGTCAGTCAGTAAATAGGGAAAACAAAATGCACAATCAGTAAACCAATAGAGATAAAATAGAAAACTAAACAATTAAGGTGAAGAGATTACATGGACCAAGAATAAAAAAATGAAACAATTATTAAACAAATAACAAGCTGGTAAGTTAAAAAAAATATTACTAATAATTCTAGTAATGTTTTTTTACCTCACAACTTATAAGAACTACACTTCAAATCACAGTTTAATAGTATATCATTTTAAAAATAGGTTACTTATTATTGATTTCTTAATATTGAATATTTAATATATAATTTTAATTTCAGTAGCTATAGAAAAGAAAGTGCAACTAAGTTTAATAATATATTTCATGAATTGTACAATTGAGAAGCATTAGAATTTTATAAAATAACATATCAATATTGTTTCATTTCTGTGAATTAATGTAATAATTCAAAATGTGTTCTACACTTAGCACTCATCTTAACATCAAATAATAAATTATTGCACATGACTTGGTATTAGATGGAAGGGTTCAGCACTGTGGTAATATTCACACCACACAGTACATCAGAGTTTGACTCCTCTCATCTAGCTTAAATTGTGGAAATTTGATTTCTACATGCATGTTAAATTCCTAGCTAGGTAACATCTATAAAATTATATACAATTATATATATGAGGAGTGTTTCAGATGATACTTAAAAGTCACATTCATTAATTAAATTTTTATTGTTTTCTACCAAATAATTATTTATAGAGAGACTGAATTTCTGAGTAGATAGTTGATGGTGTATGGGTTCTTGATTATACATATTGAGGATTATTTTATATTTCTGCCATTGTTTCTACAATTGGATTTAATTTTCCATAAAGGGTTAAGTGTATTATATTGGATATATAAAAGTGAACTGAATGTTTATTATATTAATATTTTGCCACTTGTCTAATCCCAAGTTTAAATTATCCATATGTTTGAAGTAAAGAAAATAACAACAGATATAAAAAAGATAAATCAGTGTGTAGCGGACAAATATTTTCACCTTTATTTTGATAGTTGTTCCTCTTTTACACTACAGAATATTCTAGGGAAAATGTGCTCAAGTCTGACCACAACTGCAGAATATTATGGTTTGGTCTATCATAAGAGAAGGAAGGAAGGGGTACCTTCCTTCCAAAAGTCTGCTCCCAGGGATGTGATCTGTTTTATGGTGGTGACTTGTAAATGAACATTTTTGACAGTCAACCTTGAAAAGCCATCTTGATAGACCATTTTTTGTAAGTGGTTACATTGGATTATCCATGGCTTTGCAAGGATGCCCGATTGCCTCATTTTGAGACAATTAAAACAGGAATTTATTCAGCTGTTCTTTGTATCTTTAGGAGAAAAACCCATTGACTCTAGGCCTGGGGATCAATGGTGCCCAGAGAAGCTACTACCTTGAATAGTAATCCTAGACCTCTAAAAACAAAACAAAACAAAACTCCAGTAGGCACAGCCACTCAGGGCAACTATCACAGCCTACATGAAGTCAGGCAAAGTACAGAAGCTGAGAGTCATTTAGCTGATAACGAATATATTTTTATGAGGCAGACTGAAATGAGACTTCAGAGAGAGGGTCAAAAGACTGATCAGAGAGACTAAAATTGGTCACACGAAGATTGGAAAATACAATTCCTTGTAGAGCAAATAAATCTTAGAAAGCCTGTGCATATAAGAACAAAACAGCAGACCAACTTCCAGAAAAGTGCACTCTCTTAGAGGTCAGCTTAGTGAATTATCAATGGAAATCTTTGCATTCTTAAATATTTGACCACATGTAGGAGAAGGCCAATTGCTGAAGAGAAAGAAAATGTCATCACTCTGTTACGAGGTCCAATATCACATTAGGAAGGAATCAAGCACAGATTTGTAATAAAAAGAAAAAAACATTACAAATGAGGGTTTCATTTGTTTTGATGTAACAGTTTCTGATTTAGGTGCTAGCAATTACCAAACAATTGATCCAGTCCCACAGCTGAGTTGATATTTACTGCAGTATTCCCACATGAAGGAAAAGAGAAAATTTACAAATGTCTGATGAAATGAGTTGAGGGTGATGTGTTCTAATAGTGATATCTGAGCTTTAGACATATATGAAGAGGGGGATTTTCTTTTATAAAAATCTCCCATTTTTAGCCTGGTGCCAGAGGCTCACGGCTGTAATCCTAGCTACTCAGGAAGCTGAGAACTGAGGACTGCTTTTCAAAGCCGGCCTGGCAGGAAAGCCCCTGAGCCTCTTATCTCCATTTAAACACCAGAAAAGCAGGAGTGGTACCGTGTCTCAAGATGAAGAGCACTGACCTTGAGTTGAAGAGCCCAGACTTAAAGCCCCTCGACCAACACCAAAAAAAAATCTCCCTTTTGTTGGACTGCCTACATCTTTTCCTAACATTCAACAAAGAAGCCATTTTATCACCCACAACATTTAAATCCTGTCCTAGCTACTGCAAATAGAATGATTTGTTATCTTATGTCAAAAAGTACATATTTTCAGGATCAAATACCAGCAGTGGTAACATTTTTTTCCAGTCCTTGAACTCTGGGCCTGGGCCCTGAACATGGTTATGCTTGTATGGGAGCTTGTTTATTTATTGGATTACTGCCCGTGAGGGGAATTACAGGGTTACAAGAGAGATCTATGTTTAGTCTTTTGAGGAAACTCCATACTGCATTCCAGAGGGGTTGAACAAGTTTAACTTCCCACGAACAGTGTAATAGAGTTCCCAATTGGAGCCAGGTGCTGGTGGCTCACGCCTGTAATCCTAACTACTCAGGAGGCTGAGATCTGAGGATCATGGTTCAAAGCCAGCCCAGGGAGGTTCCCAATTGGCTACACCCACAGCAGCATTTGCTATTATTAGTTTTCTTGATAATGGCCATTCTAACTGGGAAGAGGTAGAATCTGTCTTGTAGATTTGTAGGCACCTTCTAGCTACCATAAATGAATGAATCCATGAAACCTGTATTTTTCTGAGTCTGCATTCCTTTCTCTTAGTATAATTTTCCCAAGCCCTTCATTTTCCTTAAGACTGGTGAAAAGTCATCCCTTCTAATGGGTGAATAGAATTCCATTGTGTGTTTGTGTGAGTGTGTGTGTGTGTGTGTGTGTGTGTGTGTGTGTGTGTGTAAGATGACTATAGCCCCATGAGTTCATTTCTAAGCTTACTTTTTCATCTGTAATTCTGTAATTTCATATTAAATTTGGATTGCTTTCTCTATTGCATTGAAGAATATTGTTGGGATTTTGATGGGTAGTGCATTGTCAATTGTTTGAGGCAGTAGTGCAGTTTTCACAATGTTATTTGTGAAAGCATTGAAAGATTTTGCATTTCCTTGAATCTCCTTCAATTTCCATTTTTATATTTTTAAAATTTTCACAGTAGAGGTCCTTCACATTTTTGGTTAAATTAATTCCTAGTTTTGTTGTTTTTGTTTTGTTTAGATTTAATTTGATTTTGAGGCTTGTTTTTTAGATTTCAACCTGGATGTTCCCATTGTTGGTAACACAGAAAGACTACTGATTCTTGTGGGTTTAATACCCTTGCTACATTGCTAAAGGTTAGCAACACCTTTACTAACTTGACGAAGGAAGGTATAGGGTCTTTAAATACAGGATCATTCATCTGTACAAAGGGATCATTTTACTTCTTCCCTATTTGGATCCCCTTTATGTTTTTCTCTTGCCTATTGCTCTTGCTAGAATGTCCACTACTATATGGAAGAGTAGTATAGAGAGTGGACATCCTTGTCTCAGTCCAGCTTTTATTTTATTATTTTTTGAGTTTTCAAAATCTGGTTTAATTCAAACTGAGGGGCACATTGTGAAAATACATATGCATAAAAATCTAATAAATGCTAGACAAACAACATATTACTTTACAATAGAATAACCACAAATTTGAAGGCTCAAATTGAGTCTGTCACCTGTAAATACAACTTTATATTTGGCTGAAGTGGCTACTCAATTTCAAATGGTGCCAAGTTCCTCCAAAGCGCCTCTTGACCCCCTCAGCCTTGGGAGGAGTTTCACCACAGTCTCAGTTGAAATCCCAGTCATCCCTTCAACTCTTGGAGCCAATTGATTCATTGGTACCCAAACACAACTGGAGGCTAGGGATTTCCAGTGGCCAAAAGTTATTGCACAGAGAACTCCATTCTAAGCCATACTCAGGGCTAAGAAGGTGTGAGATTAGCCCTTTAAACAGTGGTATAGCATTAACATGGTCTATGTTAAGAAATAGCTCCTTAGTGAGAATGTACTAATTACTAGTTATCACACCAACAGAAAAAGGCAACATGGAAGCTTCACATTTCACATGAAAGACTAGCATTAACTGGGTCTGGCTTCACTCACATAGAGTGATTATTTTATTTTAGACCTAAGAGAAAATGAGTTCATACCAGTCATTTCTTCACATAAGATTTGTGTAGCATTAAAATTGTTTAACGCTAATGATTAGGCCATGCAGGTAAAAAAATGTGTGATTCTCCTCTGCCAAAACAGAAACACCCCATTTCGACTCCTGTCCAGTTTCCAAAAAAAAAAAAAACAACCAATATATACATACATACACCTTTGTTATTGCACATCTTTCACACAAATCTGTGTATGTATTTTATATAATATATATATTTAAATACACTACACATAAAAAGACTATGTCACTTTACAGAATACATGTTTAACAAAGATCATTCATTACACCACAAATGTTTGAAATGATACAAAACCCTTAAATCATTTGATGTAACATTGTGAATTAAACCACAGGTTTAAAGCATCCACAGACTCCAAGACAAATATTTCTGCTTTAGAGTTCATTGAGAAGGCCAGCTTATCACAAAACTTTAAGCAACAAATGCAGGCAAAATTAATAAGACTTTTCTGGTATTAGCAATTGTTTTATTAGAAAAATAGAAAAATAGTTGTGGGTCAAGTGGTTTTTGAAGAGCTGTGTAGAAGAGTTTTAGTCTAGACTAAAATAGTTGTGGGTCAAGTGGTTTTTAAAGAGCTGTGTAGAAGAGTTTTAGTCTAGACTTCATTCCAGATTTTAATGTCTTCATGTGTCCACTGTTAGGTACATGCTTTGTCATACGCATATTCTGTATTATATTGAGGAAAGTTGCATGCATTCCTAGCTTCTCAGACCTTTTAATCATAAAGAGGTATTGGAGCTTATTAAAAGCTATTTCTACATCCATATAAATGATCATGTGGTTCTTGTCCCTGCTTCTGCTGATGGTGTATGTTACATTTATTTACAAGTATGTTGAATCCAATTGTACCCTACAATGAATCCTGTTCATTATACCTCAAGCAGCACCATTTGTTGTTACTGGAAGTAACGGTTACTGGATGTGGAAACTGATCCCAGGAGAGGAATGGAACATAGAGGAATGACAAAGTTCAAGTTAATATGTGTTTTCCTTTTTACTGTACAAGAAAACAATCCCAAGGCTTGAAGGAAACTCTGTCCCTGACTTTTTCGAGTGTGTTCTTTACTCATATAAAACTTTTCTGTAAACTTTAGTTGATTATTACAAAAAGAAATAATGTGTTATTTGAAGGCCAGCATAGAACAAAAAGAAATAGCGTTGCTTTAAAAGTGTTCTACTGCAAAGAAACAAAGACATAGAAGTTTTAAAGTGCCTTATGTGTGGATATTTCACTCCTGAGATGATCCTCTTGTTGCAGGAGTCAGTTATCAATTCCTTAGTCTGGTCCTGAGTTCTCCTTAGCAATAAGGATTCCAAAAAGCAGGATCCAGTGAGTATGATCAGCAAAAGGAGCCTCTTCTCTTAAAGGAGTACTCTTTTAAGGAGGGTCCCAAAGAAATATCTGTGTTGCTTTTGTTTGCTTGTTTGTTTAGTTTGTGCTGGTTGTGGGGCTTGAACCCAGAGGCTGGACCCTGTCATTGAACAGTTGCCTTTTCTGCCCACCTGCCTCCAAAGCCAATACTCTACTGTTGAGCCAAAACTCCACTTCTGGATTTCGGGTGTTTAATTAGAGATAAGAGTTTGACAGACTCTTCTGCCTGGGTTGACTTTGAACTAAGATAGTAAGAAAGCTATGTGATATCAACTGTAAAGACTTCTCTTTTGAAATGAGAAATATTAGATGAAATTTATTATAAAGCTAATATTTGACAATTTTTAAAAGAAGAGACTATGTCCATCAAAAAAAGCCATAACTTAAATAATTCAGCAAAAGTAGGTACACTGAATCATTTTGGAATTATTTTTTCTGCTTGGGAAGATTATTGAAGTTGTCATTCCTTTTGTGGAAGCTTAAAGTCACATTTCACTTTTTTTTTTGGTCGTGGGGATTGAACTCTGATCCTGGGCACTGTTCCTCAGCTCTTCAACTCAAGTTGAGCACTCTACAACTTTAGGTCCAGCACCACTTCTGGGATTGTGGTTGTTAATTGAAGATAAGGGTCTCATAGACTTTCCTGACCAGGCTGGTTTTGAACCACAATCCTCTGGTCTCAACCTCCTGAGTAGCTAGGATTACAGGCGTGAACCATCAGCACCTGGCTCATATATGTCTTTATGTGCACTGAATGACACTATGTAGACAAAGCATGGAAATTTGAACCAAATGATGACATGTCAGCTTTTCAGAAAAATTGAGGTAGCAATAAATATGTCTTCCTTTTCCATGTTGTTACATTAATGACTCATGGGACCCTTACATTAGCATCCACTGCCATCTGTATAGGTGTATTTAGCATCAGGAAATGTTCATAGAGAAAAATAGAAAGACTGAGATTTTTAGAAAGCCAAGGAGATTGAGTAGGAAAGAACAGCATAGAAGGAGATACATTTATTACACAGATATTAAGAACTAGCCTAATAGATTTAGAATGCTAAAGGCAATGAGGAATAAGCTTAGTTGATAACTAGTTCTTCAATAAAAAAAAATGGTTCTCTAGAACAGTTTCTGGTACACCGTAGTTACTATCATTTATTCCTTCCATCGAGTTATTCCTTCTATTCTGTCAAAAGTGGTACCATGATTGACCAAAAAGATTTCCAAATGTCACTTAGACTATCCTTCTCTCTGTGATTAGCAGTAACCACACAAAATCCTGGAATCTTTGAATTTCCAGAATTAATCTTCACCTGACATCTAAGCACATTCCTGGCATTAGTTGCTTTGACCTAATGACCAAAACTTTTTTTTCAACAGAGTATATTATTATAAGTAAAGTACATGAATAAGGGACTATTGTCAGGTGTCAGTATGGAAGGAGCAATTATATATTCAAAGTATGGTTTCTTTATTTTACATTTACTAGCTAAATGGTTTTTTTAATTGTGAAAATACTGTACAGAGGAGTTAAAATTACATGGGCAAGATAATGAGTACATTTCTTAACAAGTATTGTTGCCTCCTCCTTTGTTTCCCCTTCCTATCCCTTAACATCCCCCCCATCTACCCCGCCCCCCCCCCCCGCCAAAATTGTAAAGTTCGTTTTGAACATAACGACTTGTATTTCTCGTTTTTGCAATGGGTCCACCTGTATCCCTATTTAAATGATTTGTTTTTTTCCATTCCCCTCCACAAATTATACTAACATTAAATACAGTGAAAGCAGAGGTTATATCCTGTCAGGGGGACATACAAAGCAACAAAGAAATCATCTTATAAATATATTAGAAACAGTCACATGAATGAAAAAAATATTTGAATACTTTTGTTTTATTGCCAGTCCAGGGGCTTAAACTCAGGGCTAGGGCATTATTCCTGAGCTTTTTTTTTTTCCTCAAGACTAGCGCTCTACCACTTGAGGCACAGCACCGCTTCCAGTGTTTTTCTGTTTATGTGGTACTGGGGAATTGAACCCAGGGTTTCATGCATGCTAGGCAATCACCGTACCATGAAGCCACATTCCCAGAACCCTAAATGAATTTCTTAAGAAGGCATTACATTTTGATTCTGTAACTATGTATCATAATTTTGGCCAGGTGCTAGAAAATGATGTAGAAAACAATACAATATGAGAAGTCCAATAAAGCTGGATGGAAAATGAATAACCGTCATGGTCTAGCTAGGGTACAGAGGGGCTTATGTCATGGAGCTGTTTCAACATGCTGAGCGAGACAGCTCCTGACCCACAGCCCACCTCCAGAATGAGAGGGCCACCATGGGTTCTAGCCACATGGAGACAATGAGCCACCTCCTCCAGCACACATTTAACCAGTTCATGTGAGAGAGAGGGAGAAAGAAAGTGAGAAGTGCACTTAAGCCCTGTGCCGGTGGCTAAGAACTCTAATCCCAACTACACAGGAGTCTGAGAAATGAAGATCATTGTTCATAGCCAGCCCAGGAAGGAAAGTCTGTGAGACTCTTATCTCCAAAAATCCGCCAGAAAACTGGAAGTGGTGCTGTGGGCTCAAGTGGTAGAGCGCTAGTCTTGAGCTGAGGAGCTCCTGAATAGCGCCCAGACCTAGAGTTCAAGCCCTATGACTGACAAGAAGTGGACTTCCTACTACAAAAAGGGGACTGAATAGCATCCATTTAACTAGGAAGCATGGTATAGAAGTCAGGCCTAGCTTCCTGTGAACTTGAGGTCATAAGTAGGTCACCCAGCATCTCCATGCCTTGTTTGCCCCAGTTGCAAAACTCAACACAGTGAAGGATACCCTTCCTCATGGGGATAGGGTAATGATGAAAGAGAGCCATGTTTTGTTTCATAATCCCACACCTGTTGCCCCATTAATAACAGGGGCCACCTGAGCCCTTTCCAGGTATCTTCCTGTCATATGCTCACAGAATTGTCGAGAACACTACCTGAAGGCCACTCCCTCTGTGCCTAGCCATGTTCCAGAGATCTCTCTATATAAATCCCTTGTTTCCTCACAACTGTCCTGTGAAGAAACTGAGTTCCGATGGTTGTGGCCCTACCCAGAGCTTTATCTGTGGTCAAGAATCGGCTGCCATGGACTAAGAGTTTGTGATAATCCATCTAAATGATGACTGAGCATGGCTCTACATGTCTACCATCCCAACTACAGAGGACCAGGCCTGGTGGAGAATACATGTCACAGATAGGAGGACCACCGGAGCTCAGCCCAGCCTGAGCATGTATTGTTTGTTTCTCAGAAATGCACAAGACAGAAAGGTGGCTCCTCAGAGCCAGGGAGAAGAAACAAGCAGGGAATCATGGTGCTCTCAGAGTGGTTTCTGACCGAAGTTGGGAATGGTGTTGGGGCGGTCACTCACCTGTGCTGCTGGGAGATGCTGTTGGCAGCTGATCCAGGTAGAGCGAGCAAGGATGGTGGCGGCATGGCAGACATATGGGCCCAGAGCAGAGGACCAGCAGCAGGGACCAGGTCAGGGCCTTAGGCCGGCTGCGATTTGAAATCCAGCACCACAGAAGGGGTGAGGGGGCCGGGGCATGTCAATTTCCTACTATTCTCTAAAGTTGCCTTGAATCTCTTGCTCAACACTCAGCCACCTCTACCTTCCTTAACTGCTGGTAGTGGTGTACTAAAAGAGGGAATCCAGGTGCTACCAGGCATCATGGAATGTGGGCGTTGCCACCATTCTTGCATCCCATTGGTCAGAAGGAAACATGATGTGATGCAATCAGCATGGGCAGAGTCAAGTTGACAGGGGCTCTCCCAGCCATTTTCTCAGGGAAATCTGTCCCATTCAGTTGGGGACAAGAGGGAGAACGCTTTAGCTGGATGGCTGCACAGATTTTTGTTTATTTCTGTTTGTTGCCAGTCCTGAACCTTGAACTCAGGATCTGGGCACAGTCTCTGAGCTGCTTTTGCTCAAGGCTGGCCCTCTACCACTGGAGCCACAGGGCTTCTGGCTTTGTTGGCACTGAAGTTGGACAGGGGTCTCAAGGACTTTCCTCCTGAGGGTGACTTTGAACATGATCCTCCCATCACAGCCTTGTAAACGTCAAGGAGGACTGTTGAGAGCCACTGGTGTCTGCCTAATCATTGGTTTTGCTGATGTTCTTGGACAGACCAGTGAGTTCCCTATCCTTGGGTTTAAATGGTGGGAGGTGGAGCCCACAGTTGGAATCCTGGTCCTGCCACCTCCAAATGGCAGGAGATCCTAAGACACTCATTCATATCCATATGAATACAAATGGGATGGGATGTATGTCATGATTGAATGGGTAGTTCTTGAATGATTCTAAGATAAAATTATACATAATTATATTATAGGACACTAATCGATGTTATTCAATACTTTATTAAGCATTTAAACAATCACATTCATAAAATGGAGGAATAATGAAATAACTAAGTATTGTGCCTCACATACTATAAAGGTGCCATTTTTCTGCCAGGACTGGGATTTGAACTCATGGTCTGGGTAACACTGTTGTACTGTGTAGGAAGGGGAATCTGGTCTCCTTGAAGTCAACAAATTCAAGTCTGTTCCTTAGGCCTGAAATCGATCCCCACCTATTCATGTACAATTTACATATATGATTTATATTTATATACATACGATGACTCCATATTGCATTCAGTGTAGTTATTTTATTTTTTTTTGTTTTATTTAAGTATTGATCATTTATTTTATTGACTATTATGGCACATAAAACATTGGTTACATTGATTACATAGGATATAGGCCTGCATATGTATTCCACTTCATACCTGAAACCCAGGACATTCACAGAAAAGGAAAACGTGTCAGCATCAGCTTCTTACTCAAGGATTCATTGTTTGGGAGAGCTGGTTTCTGAACTCATGGCCTTCAGGGCCAAATTCATGAAGGGGTGAGTGTGAACACGCCCTCCTGGGGCAAACTGAGCTGACAGGCTGTTCCCAGGACCTGAGATCGAGCCCAGGAGTTAAAAAAATATGAACAGATTGACATGCAGATTACAGTACACTAATAAATATGTATCTTTATAGAGTGCCAGAGATGTCTATACATTATTTAGTTATATAGACTACATTCCTACCAATTCTTGGGTATTTATTATGCGTCCATGTAATTAATGTTATTGTTTTCATCCTTACACTATTAATGAAATCAACCAGTGCCCTGAAATTATTGCATTCCTGTAAATAATAATATTATTTTAATGCTTCAAAAATAAAATCAATCAGACTCATGAAAACATGCTGTCTAATTTTATAGGAGCATCATTAATGATCAACTCATTCAACTGTGACATTGACAAGAATCCATTGTTATTCCTTTGGATGGGAACCAGTTTCTTAGTATTTCCTGCCATTGGTTGGTCAGATCTTATGTTTCCACTTGGGCCTATGGCTTCCCTAATAGTCTGCCAACCTTCAGCAATGCAAGGGGAAGTACCCTTTGCAATATTGTCATTCAGACCCAGGAGGGTCACCGTGCAAAGGAAGAAAATGTAAAAAGGCCACATTTTTTCTGTGCATTGTTTTCCCTGAAAGGCCTGAGTGTCTAGGATCCCATCAGCAGCTGTGGGTCCAGTGGCTGCACCCCAGCTTAGAGTGATCAAAGCTGAGGTAGAATTGCCACTACCTGAGTTCAAGCCCTGTGTCTGACAAAATAAAAAAAAACATACATACATACATACATTAAAAATATTTAAAATATTATGAGGATCCGTGGCTTGTAATTCTTGCCATTTTTTCTGCAAGGTCTGGGATTTGAACTCAGGGTCTGGGGAAATCTGCAGCACATTGGGGGATGGGATAATCACCATGCTGGAAGACAATAAAGAAAGGCCTGTTCCTAGGGCCTGAATTCAAAAATAATATTCGTATACATTTTAAATACATGATTTATATTTACATGCACATGTTTATTGCATGTTGCGGTTATTCATTTTTTATATTTTATTTATTTATTATGCATTTGAGTGAGTATGATTACACATATAACATTTTTTGCATCCTATTACATAAGACATAGATTTGCTTATGTATTCTACATCATTCCTGAGGCCCAGGACTTTCACCGATAAGGAAAACAAATGGGACAATTGGCTTTTCCAACAGGATTAATTTTTTGCCAGTTCTGTGCCTTGAACTCAGGGTCTAACAGGCCCACTTCATGAAAGGGTAAATGTTAGCACACCAGTCTGATGCAAGTGAAGTTGGTGGGCACATTTGAGGACCTGAGATCAAGCCTAGGAATGGCCAATATATAAAAAGATAGATGTTTAGATTGCAGTGTGTGTGTGTGTTTGTGTGTGTGTGAGTGTGCATGTGTGTGTATATTAACATATGTATATGCATCTACAAAGGTATACAGAGAGAGACAGATATTTATGTAAATTCCAATATCTAACCCAACATATTCTATTACTACCAATTATTTGGTCTAAAATTATGCCTCCATTAATTAATCACGGTAGAATACTTAATAAAGAATTAATCAATAACCATGAGACCTATGTTTCTTTGGGCCTGGCTTACTTCACTTAATATAATTTTTTCCAAGTCTTTCCATTTCCTAACAAATGGGGCAATGTCATTCTTTCTGATGGAGGCATAGCATTCCATTGTGTATATATACCACATTTTCTTGATCCAATCATCTACTGAGGGGCATCTGGGTTGCTTCCATATCTTAGCTATGGTAAATAATGCTGCAATAAACATAGTTGTGCTGGTAAAAAAAAAAAAAGAATTAATCAATGACCTATATTAATTGCATACAATCTTATACTGGAATGACTATCTAATTAGTAATTCAGTTAGTACATTTCAAATATTCTATTAGTGTTCCTATAGATAGGAACAAGTTTCTTAAGATCTTCAGCCATGTGGAGGTGGCAGGCCTAGGATCGATCTCAGGGCCTAGGTATCTGGGTTGGAATGATGCTTCACTGACAGCCCCCCAGCCTTCATCCATGCAAGGTCACGTACAATTTTCAAGCCAAGTCATTGAGCCCCAGGAGGGTCACAGTGTTAAGTAAACAAAAGTAAACCTGTTGTGTAAAATTACCTGGTTTTTCCTCATCCATTTTTGTTGGTTTACTGTATTTTTGCCAGTGCTGGGAATTGAACTCGGGTCCTAGGATCCTTGGATCATCTGTGGGTGTAAAAGCTGCATCCCAACCTAGGGTAATCATGATTTAGGACACAATAAAATACTTCCTTGAGCAAAAGGAGATCAGGGAAAATGTCTAGACTCACAGTTCCAGCCTCAGGACCTGCCACAAAAAAAGAGCCAGTAACTCCATGTGTCTGTGTATGTATACATGTATTTGAATTTGTGAAGATCCAGAGTTGCTATGAAGAAAGGCACCTAGCTAGGGAATTTGCTTTGAATAGAATGATTTCTTAGCACAGAGTGTGCATTCAAGACAGTGCATGTTCCGGGGCTCCCCTCACTGTTCCCAGTTAACCTGAGGGGGTCTCCATACCCCAGGCTGCTGGAGGAAATCTGCCTCATTGTTGGAACAGGCAGACAAAAAGCCTCACTCCTGTGCATCTGGGTAACAAACAATTCATCCAAGCCAATTAGTGAGGATGAGTGTGCCCAGGCTGTTAAGGTTAGGAGAAAAAGGCCTCTTTGTACCCCAAGCAATCTCTCTCCCCTGTGCTCTGTTTTGACTGGAAGCTTTCATTTGTGCCAACTGCATGGCAGACCAAGTTCCCTACACTCATCCTGTCTTTGTAAGACTATGTTTCAGTGTTGAAACAAACTGCTACCATTAATTCAACAGTCATTCTGTTAGGCAATTAGGGAGCTGAACAAAATGAATTGATTCATTATTGGCAACGGTGCCTCCGTGTGTGTGTGTGTGTGTGTGTGTGTGTGTATGCGTGCGCGCGTGCGTACATACACCGTCCTGGTGATTGAACTATGGACCTAACCATTGTACCTGAGTTTCTCCTGTATAAGGCCAGTACTCTACCACTTGAGCCACAAAGCCACTTCAGGCTTTTTTTCTAGGGATGTGGTACTGAGGATTCAAACCCAGGATTTCACACACACAAAGCAGTCTACCCTTAAGAAACATTCCCAGCACTCCACTTCAGGTTTCTTTCTTTCTTTTCTTTTAAGTTGGAGGAGTTGAAGTCTGGGCCTGGGTGCTGTCTCTGAGCTCTTCATCTCAGTCTAGCACACTACCACTTGAGCTACAATGCCCCTTCAGGCTTTCTGGTGGTTTATTGGAGATAACCATCTCAAGGAATTTCCTGCCAATGCTGACTTTGGACTGTGATCTGGGATAGTTTTGAAATGAGATCCTCAGCTTCCTGAGCAGGCAGAATGATAGACCTCAGCTAAAGACATCTAAGCCATGACACTTTGCTGCAAGTGGGTCCTTGGTTCAGCATGGTAGAAAATTAGCCATGAGCCCAAGAAGAAAGTCAGCATCTATGCTCTGAGTTCAAGGTTCATGATGGAGTAACCTAAACCAAAACAATTTTCTGCAGGAGACAAGTCACTAGAGTTTAGTACATACATAAATTTGTCCTTGCCTTGGGGACATATCTGAGCCTCAACTTTCTCATCTGCACATTCATCTTACTTGTGTAGCTCTTATAAGGACCAGATGAAAGAATAAAACTTGTGAAGGACTTAGCACATAGCACCCTGTGAAGGATTCAGCACTCAGTACCCCATGGACAATCGAGAAGTACTCAACACCCAGCACCCCAGGAAGGACTCATCACATAGCTATATCCCACAAATTGTCATTAGAATTAGGGTACTTTCTTCAGTATCACCATTCTTTCAGATACACGTCACAAACCTCACAAGTTCACATCTAATGGTTTAGAGGGGTGTTTTGTGGGGGAGAGTCATCAGCCTCAGGGATTTCACTCATAGGTTGGAGGTACTGTCCTAAGATCTTTTCCTCAAGGATAGATCTCTATCACTTTCAGGCACAGCTCAGAGTCTACCAGACTTCCTGCCAGGGCTGAGTTTTCAACCCCCAGTGTCTGATCTCACCCCCTGAGCAGCTAGGGGTGAGCCAGCAGTGTCTGGTTCCATGATGCTGGGCTGCAGCTATTGACCTCTGGTTAAGTCAGGTTAGATGACAGCTGTCAGTTTCAGACTCCCAGCTTGCTCTGTGATGAGGTATTTGAAATCCTGCCTTTCTATAATTGCAGTCAGAACATTCTAACTTGTTTTTGGTTCCAGTCCTGGGGCTTGAGTAAGGGCCTAGACACAGTCCCTAAGCTTTCATGCTCAAAGCCAGTGCTCAACTGCTTGACAGCACTACTTCCGGGTTATCCGTGCATGTAATAGTGTGGAATTGAACCCAGGTCTTCATACATTCGAGGCGAGCATTCTACCACTGAGCTCCAGGAATGACAAATGTAGAAATAGATATGTAGATTGTAACATATATATATATATATATATGTATATATATATATATATATGTATAAAACAAGACAGAGATGTCTGTATATTATTTAATTATATATATTATATTACTACCAATTATCAATAAATTATTCCTTTCTGTATTGAAATATAATGGTTGAATACATAACAAATTATTAATTGAAAATTTCAATATAGTATAGTTATTGTGTATAATTTTATAATATAATCATACACTAATGTAATTGTTACTTTACAACATTCCATTCATAAGGATGTATATCGGAATGCATTTCTTAGTATATCCTACCATTCATAGGTGGAAGTCCTGGGATTCATACCCCAGGCCTAGGTTTCTGGTTTGGGTTATGGCTTCCCAGATAGCCCACCAAAATTCAGCAGTGCAAGGTCATTTACACTTTCCGAGCCCTGCTTGCAATGCAAAGGAAAAAACAATGTAAAACTGCCTCTGATACTTCCCAGTTTTAACCTTCTCCTTTTTCACCCCTCTCTTTTCTTCTTTTTTCTTTTTGGTTTTGGGGTCAGAACTCTGGGTCTCGGTGCTGTCCCTCAACTCTTCAGCTCAAGGCTATCGCTCTACCATTTGAGCCATAGCACTACTTCTCCCTTGTTTCTGCTTATGTGGTACTGAGGAATCGAATCCATGGCCTTATGCATGCAAGGCAAGGACTCTATTACTGCTCTATTACTGAGCTACTTTCCCAGCACTTTTTTTTGCCAGTCCCAAGATTTGAATTCGGGTCCTAGGATCTCAGGATGGGCTGTGGGTTCAGAGGCTGCACCTCAGCCTACGATGAGGAAGGTGAGGAAGAGTTACCACGAGCTGAGTTCAAGCCCCAGGCCTGGCCAAAAAAAATTAAGGCCCTGGCTTGGAATTTGCACCATTTTTCTGGCTGGCCTGGGATTTGAACTCAGGGTCTGGGTAACTGTGGCACTGTGGGGGAGAGGAAGCTCACCGTCATTGAAGACAAGAATTTCAGTCCAGTTTCCAGGGCCCAATTCAAGCCCCAGCCCTGAAAAAAATAATATTCATATATGAAATCTATTTACATACATGGGTTTACTCCATATGACATTTATTACCCATATTTTTTATTTTATTTAGTATTATTACATATATAACATTTATTTAATCTTATAACATGGATTTATTTGAATATGGATTATACATCATACTGAGACCCAGGACTTTCATAGAGAAGGAAAAAAATGTGTAAAAATTGGCTTCTGACTCCACATACAAAATTTTGGCCATGCTGGGATTTGAACTCACAGCCCACAATGCCCAATTCATGAAAGGATCAGTTGTAGTACAAAAGCCTTTGGCAAACTGAGCTGCCAACCAGTTCTGAGGACCTGGAAACAAGCCAGAGTAGTGGTTGATAGATAAAGATATAGGTGTAGATATAGATATGGATATAGATATAGTTATAGATAGATAAATAGATGTGTAGTTTGTAATATATATGAGAGAGAGACAGTGTGAGGATATTAAGTTATATATATTATGAATTATTATTAAATTATGCCTCCATTTAACGAAGTATCATTGTTGAATACTTATTAAAGCATTAATGTAAAAGTAGTCAGTATTCTTTAATTGGGAGAATTATACAAAATAGCTAAAATGGAAGACATACTCCAATAATTTTTGTGTGGCCTTCTATAAAACAATCATGAACTAACTGCAAATTCAATTGTTACTTTCATAACACTCTATTAAACATTCACATGAATAGGAAAGACTTTCTCAAGATCTCCCTCCATTTGTAGGTGGCAGTCCAGGCATTGGAACTCCAGGCCTAGGTAGTTTACTTCAAAATGCATACCATTAGAATGACACTGTGAATATTTCAGTTTGTCATAATGAAAAAAAGAACAAGAAGAAAAGAAAGCCAGGTGTCATTTGTTCCTGCCTGTAATCCTAGTTCATCAGGAGTCTGGGAGGTAGAGAATGCCAGTTTGAATTCAGCCAGGACAGGAAAGTCCACAGCACTCTTATTTCTGAGGGATCAAAGGAATAAAAACTCGTCATGAGTGGGGCTGTGGCTCAAGGAAAGAGCGCTACCCTTGAACAAAAGGACCTCAGGGACAGTGCCTAGGCTCATAATACAACCCCTGGACCTGCCAAAAAAAAGCAAAATAAAAAACAAATAACTCCATGTTTCCCCATGTATGTATGCATGCATTTCTATCGGTAAAGGTCCAGAGTCCCTATGATGAAAGTCATCCAGCTAGAGAATTTGCTTTGAATAGAATGATTTCAAACCACAGACCATGCTTTTAAGACAGTGCATGTTCCGGGGCTCCCCTCACTGTTCCCAGTGTAGCCTGAGGTTTTCTGCACACCCCAGGCTGCTGGAGGAAGTCTGCCTCATTGTTGGAACAGGCAGACAAAAGGCCTCACTCCAGTACAGCTGTGTAATAAACAACTCAATCCAGGCCAATTAGTGAGGAGGAGTGTGGGCAGGCTCTAAAGGCCAGGAGAAAAAGGCCTCTTTGTACCCCAAGCTATCTCTCTCCCCAGTGCTGTTTTGACAGGAAACCTTCATTTGTGCCACCTCCCGTGGCAGGCCAAGTTCCCTGCATTTATCCTGGCTTTTTCAGACTGTGTTCCAGTGTTAAAATAACCTGCTACAGTTATTTCAGGGGTCCTTTTGGCAGAAAACAAGGGAGCTGAACATAATGAAATGATTCATTATTGACAACGGTGGCTTCCTTGGTTTCTGGAAGCTTGCTAAATCTAAGCACATGTGTAATATCACAATGCTCCCTGTCATTTGGGGCTGGTGATGCTCATCAAGTTTTGAAACCTTTGACCTCTCCTAGTTTGGCCACGGATGGCTAGGTTTTGGGGTTGAACACAGGGCCTGGGTGCTGACCATGAGCTCAGAATAGAAGCTCAGTGTTTTACCATTTGGTGTCACACCTTCACTTCTGGTATCTGTGTTTGTGTTTGTGTATGTGTGTGTGTGTATCTCTGTGTGTGTGTGTGTGTGTGTCTGTGTGCACATGTATGTGTGTGCATACACTTGTCCTGGAGCTTGAAATCAGGACCTGAACGCTGGACCTGAGTTTCTCCGGTACAAGGATAGCATTCTATCACTTTAGCCACATAGCCACTTCAGGCTTTTTCTAGTATGTGGTACTAAGGAATTAAACCCAGGGATTCATACAGGCAAAACACTCTACACCTAAGACACATTCCCAGCACTCCACTTCAGGTTTCTTTCTTTCTTCTTTTTGGAAGCTGGAGGAATTTATGTCTAGGCCTGAGTGCTGTCCTTGAGTTCTTCAGCTAAAGCCAATCGCTCTACCACTTGAGCTACAGCATCCCTGGAGGTTTTTGGTAGTTCACTGGAGAGAAGCCTCTCAAGCAATTTCCTGCCCAGCCTGGCTTTGAACTGTGACCCTCAACTCTCAGGCTCCTGAGTAGCTAGGATGACAGGTGCGAGTCACCAGCACCCAGCTTCCAGTTCAAGTTTCTAAGTGCTACAAAGGAGATTATAGTTTCATGGGACCTTTTGTGTCTGGGATAGTTTGGAACCAAGATCATCATATCTCAGCTTCCTGGGTAGGCAGGAAGACAGACCTCAGCTGCAGATACCTAGACTGTAACACTGTTTTGCAAGGGGTCCTTGGCTCCACGTGGTAGAGGGCTAGACATGAGCCCAACAGGGAAGGGTCAGGGGCTAGGCCCTGAGTTCAAGGTTCACGACCGAGAAAAATAAACCCAAACAATTGTCTGCAAGAGACAAACATAATTTTGGCCCTGATGTGGGGACATATCTGAGACTCGAATTTCTCTACAGCACAATCATCTGACTTGTGGTGCTCTTACAAGAACCAGATGAAAGTAGGACTCAGCACACGAAACCTCATGAAGGACTCATCACATAGCTGTATCCCACACACTGTCAGCAGAATTAGGGTGCTTTCATCAATATCACCATTCTTTCAGAAACACGTCATAAACCACACAAAGTTCACATCTAATGATTTAGAGGAGTTTTTTGGGGGGGAGGTGGAGTCAGCCATGGGGATTGCATTGAAAGCCTGGTTACTGTCTTAAGATCTTTTTTTTTTTCA